>NC_138032.1:79336895-79587368 GCF_964106645.2 Podarcis pityusensis | reverse complement strand
CCATCACCACCATCATCATGTTTTCTTATATTCTGTTGGAAGCCACCCAGAATGGGGCAGGGTACAAAATTATTAGCATCATCATCATCTTAGCCCAAGCTGCAGATCCAGTGACATTTGTGAGTCTTCACATACAGTTACAAAGGCAAGTTTTCCATGCAACTATTGTGTTAATACACTTAACCTTACTTACGGTGATATGCTTGAGGCTCCTGATCAAAACATAGAAAACACTTTATCTTCTTGAAAAATGTAACTTAGCAGAATTCTCTGAGGACCAAACAGCTCAATCCTTTTCTGGGAAAACCTCCATAAGTAAGGTACACAAATATTACCTAGGCAATCACATCTCTACCCACCCGTGTGTGAGGTCACAAAAGGCTAATGAAACAAGCATATGAAACTGTCTCACCCTGAGTCAAAATTCTGGTCCATCTGATTCAATACTGCCTACTTTGGAAGCAGCTCTCAAAGATTTCAGGCAGAGATCTACCCCAGTCCTGCAATCAGATCTTTTTTAACTGGAAACATTAAGGATTGGACATGGGATCTTCTGTGTGCACATGTATAAATCTCAGGTTGGCTGAAGCCCTTACTTGCAAGCTGAGAGTCAAGGACCAGGCATCTCAAAATACTTCTTCCCCTAACACTTGATGATGTTGGAACACCACCCACTCAAAGTTTTTGTATCCCCAAGGTGAGTGTCCTTTTTTGTGCTCAATTTATTCCTCCCTGTCCCACCTCTTCTATGAGATTTCCTCGCAGCAGCAGCAATTCTGACACTGGAACAACTTCACTGCAAAGAAGTGGGTTCTGATACAGAGAAGGTGAGTCCCATTTATCTTCTGAGCAACAAATTCCTGCAGCCTCAAAGCCTCATTCTTCATGAAGGGACTTCCAAGGAATTTCAAGGGAAGCAAAAATAGTTTCAGTAAGTAACATTTCTCAAGGGAGCTCTGCAGATCCTTATCTATTACAGACAGGAGGGAAATTATGTGCATTATGGATGAGAGATACGCAGCCTTCAGAATACCCCTGCACAATGTATTCATGGTGAATTAGCATATATTCTAATATGTTCTATCCCTCTGTTATGTTTTTAAACCACCCTTCATCCCAAGGAGATCCCAGGTCAGCAAACTGTAAGGAATACACACAATTGTGTGTATTCCTTACAATTGTGTGTGTGTATATGTGTGTGTGCGTGTACACACACACAACTAAAAATCAAGACAAAGCAGAACATTCTCAGCTCGCTTTCTGAAGGAGCAGTAACATCATCCCCTGATGATGAATGCCTGGTAACACGAGGGCAGTCTTTTGAACAGAAGAGGGTTCTACAACCAGGGTGCCACAGAAAATAAGGTCCTATCCCAGGTCACTGAATTGCAAACCACAGCCATAGGCAGAAGCACGAGTAGGGTCTCCTCCACAGATCATATGGCTCAGGGTGGAAGATAATGGAAAATGTTTGCTTATATAAAAAAGGGCAAATCAGGGGAGGATTGGCTGGGCAAGTGCAGAGAGTCAATAATGGGTGGTAGTTATCTAAAACCTCAGAATCCAGGTAGGTCCCCTTAAAGAGAATCTGTACCCTCTCCACCACTTTTAGATTGATTATAGGAGTTCATAGCTTCCTCCAATGAGGCAGTCTTGACTGTCTGCACTCCCCTGACCAGTCCTTCCTGGCTTGCTCTTTTATGCCAAGACAGGCAAGTGTCAAGAGAACCAATGACTGTCATAGTAATGTTAGTATAATTCTGACTGTCTGTGAGCTCATATGTGGGTGGGGGTGTGTTCAGGAACAGAACAGATCCTGTTACATTCCTTATGACATCATCAGAGATTGAAATTGGGCTCAGAATCAGACTTGGAATAAACCAAGATATTGCCCAAGTTTGTTTGTTTTAAAATCTTTTTTCCAAGCCTGACTGGGCTGGTTCTTTCTTCCAATAGTAATTCTGCACTCCTAGTAGCAAGCTATATTTTAAGGAAGCTGTCTGTCACTGCTGATCATTTCACAGAGGAACTCCCAGGAATGCAGCTCAGAAACCACAGCTAGGACGCTTGCTGCATTTGGGTCACAGATGGTAACAAATGGTGGAATTCAACATAAAGCTAATACAACCATTCCATCAGCGTAACCATTTCTTCTTGCCAGGTGGAACAATCTACCCTCCCCCTGTTAGCTGTTCTGGGGGTTCTGCCTGCCCCAGCTGGCTTTAGGGGACAAAAGGGGGCTGTGAGAAGACGGTAGAAACCCCATTGCACAAGTGGGAATCATTGAGCTGGCTTCCGCTAGTGCAATTATTTAGTGGAATCCGGCCTTTCAAGCAGCCTGGATTTTTGTAGAAGTGGTGAGGAATGCCCTCTGGCCATTATGCAATATTCCATCCCTATGCTGCTTTGCCCTCGGATAAGAGGCAGTCACAGCTGCAGGCAACACCAGAATGGGCCTTCTCTGTGGTGGTTCTCCATTTGTTGAATGCTCACCTTCACTACACATCTTTAGGCGTCAGGCAAAGACCTTCCTCCATAACCAGGCCTTTAGCCTTTAACTATATTTGGCCTTTTTCATGTATTTCTCTTTCCTCTTTGTTTTAATGTATCTGTGTGGTTTATTGTCTATCTGGTTTGTAAGTCACTTTGGGTTGCCCTGGGCAAAATCAAGCAACAAATTTAACAAATCATAATAATGTACAGATATATGAATGTACATGCGAATGGCCCAGATAACATATGACATCACACACACTGTGAGTTCCTGCACAGTCCATATGCCCTGAAGTTTTCTCCTCTTAAAGTTCAAATGGGTTAAATTTCACTTTGAAAATTCTAAAATGCAATCCAATCTATAGTTCCAGGGATTTTACAATGCAATGTCGTGTTCATGAGTTGTCTTTGAAGATCTGAAATACATAGTTAAAAATATTCCCTCCTTATCCATCAATTTTCCATGGAAAGAAAGACAGGCTCGGGCAAAGCAAGTCAAGACTTTCTCAATGACAGATTCCATGTTTTATTAAAGGACAGTTCAACATGCCTCCATTAGCTAATATTACTTTCTGTACTCAACTTTGCAGATTCTTCGACTTGGCTTATCTTTATTAAACATACTTTTCCTTTGTTGTTCTGAGTCTCCTCATAGCTTCATCTCCAGAGTAAAGGAAGGAAGCTTTCACTTTTTTTTTTTTTAAGAAGAGGTAAAAGCAGCTCTTAACTTGTACAACTGACTCAAGAAGTATTCATTGTTTTGGTTTTTTAAAAAACATTTTTACCAAAGTTTGGTAAAAAGTTTGACATTTTTTTAAAAAAACTTGTGAAAATATTTTTACATTTACTTGCATAGCCATTTTTTCTGTCTCTCACTTAGTGTCATGGAGGTCAAAAGAGCTCAATTAAACAGTCAAGGTTGATTAGCTGTGCATTACAGTGATGCCATCCCATTCACTACTTGATCCCTGTGTGGTTGGGATCCCCCCTCCCAGTCTGACTAATTCTGGAAATAAATCAAAAGAGTAAGAACCCAGGTTGTGCAGGCGGATGACAACACTGTAGCAACTGAAGGAAACTGAGGCACTGAAGAGGTTTGGAAAATGTGAATGTTCTTACAATCAAAGGAGTCTTGAGGAATTCCTCCCCCTTTAAATATCTATTTGTGATCTGAGAACAAGCTGTGTCAGGGAAATCCTCTGCAAATGGACACAGAAGCAGAAATTGCTGTAGTTCTTGTGTTCATCTATGATCAGGAACATGACGCAATTGAGCAATTGGGCTCACAACAGTGCTGTATAAAAGCTGGAAAACAGTGCACAATTGATGAGGTTGTTTTTAAAAATTGTTTGGGCACCTCCTTTATATTGCAAGGTTGAGCAGAGGAACATGGGCATTCAGTCCACCAAGCAGGATTGAACACGCGCACACTCCCACCTATCAGAGTTAAATCCTGCTTTCTGAATGGTTGAGCTCAATTTGGAAGCTCCCTGCAGGATTTTCACACACCCAGTCAAACCAAGGAGGATTGGACCCACCCCACATTGGCTGATCAGCTGGGGTTAAATCCTGCTTCCTGCAGGGTTGAGCGGTGTCAGCAACAATAATTAAGACAGAAAGCCAACAGAAATTCTTTTGTAGGAGACTGATTCACCCCCAATTCATCCATAATTCATGCACACTGTTCTAGAGCAGCCAACATATGATCAGTAATTTTGTGGTGGTGAGGGGTAAAACAATTTTTCTTTCAGTAATCATGTTCCCACCAAATCAAGTAGATTTCCCTAAGTGTAATATCACAATTAAGATGCATCTTAAGTGCAGCACAAATGCTTTCCATATTGCATTGTACCAGCTAGTTATATGTCAGTAATGTGTGTGTGTGTGTGTGTGTGTGTGTGTGGTAACATCCATTTGGAATATTGCGTGTAGAGTTGCCACTGATTTACAGATTGCCTAAAATAAATTTTAATGCAAATGTAGCACTGTGGGATATTTTGCATGTTTTACTGAAGATATTAAGGGGGGGGGAGGTTTCCAGTCCAGGTTATGTAATTTTGTGATTCATTAATTCAGCTTTTCCGGTGGAGGAATATGCTCAAAGCTTCATTATACATCAAAGGAACACACTGATAAAAGAAATTTATAATATGCAATGTGCTAGATATAGAATAACAGCAATGCTAGTACATTTTGGAATGGGTGGACTACCTCTCTAAAGCTATGGGTTGAAAATTTACAGAATTTTAATTTCTGGGTATGGAATTGAAAAAAAGATGAAATTAACTTATAAACTCACTAATATATTTTGTCCCACATTTTGTAAAGTGGCAAATTAAATAGCTGAGCGTACTGAGCATACTTTTATTTGTAATCTCAATCCTACATGGATCATAGAATGTTATTCAAGAGCTGTTATGTAATGACTAAAGATGTTTACACTGTGAAGTAAAAGTGGATTAATGGACATTTCTTCACCCAAGAGAACCCTAGAAACTAGTTCTTTGAGAGTGGTTAGGAATTTATAATGGACAATTCTCATCAACCTCATCAAGTTAAAACAATAATTTCAAGGATTGCTTTGGAAGATGCCATGCTCGTATATAAAATTTGGGAAGTTTAATTTCATTATTGAGGGGTTCCTTTTCTTACATATTTCCTCCACTTATGTGCAAAAGGGGGGGGGGGAATTATAGCCAATTTTTGATCTGGCTGGGTAGGCAGGTGTCCTCTTCCTCCCTCACCTCTCCATGTGTATCCCTCCCAAAGTTGAGTGCTCCATGGAAGAGGAGGACCATCCCAGATATAAGGAATGTACCATTATTGTCAGTCGGGGCAAAAAAAGATTTTTCGATTTAGCATTATCAGATTCGTTCCTGAATAGCGAATCTAAGCAGAGTGACACAGAATGCATCCAAAACAGATCAGGCTGCTCCTAAATGCTACAGATACAAAGGGAACCTTGTGATTGCTGCATTTCTCTGGAATACACACATTTTTCTTTGAATCTCCTGCTAATGTACACTTTTTTGACATGTTTATTGGTAGACAGCTGTATCACAAAATTCAGAGTCAAGTTTTGAAGAATAGCTGCATTTCAGTTTGCATACTGGTTCACCTCCTGAAATTCCTTCTTCCACACCACTAATAAAGGTACAACAACTCTTTCCTCTTTTCCACCCAAATGCAGCGCCACAATTTTCCCTGATTACTGATTTAGCACCATTTTCCTCTTGACTTGCTACTCCCTTTTCCTTTCTGGAATAATCTCATCCATAGCTTCACCCAGTTAGTAATGATGTAATGAACAGGATTCCATGCAGCCAGCCTGATTTGGCTATGTGATTATTTCACTTAAGAAAGGCAATGTAGAGTTACAAATGGAGAGAATTTAAATAAACGAGTACTACCCTTAAAATGGTCCAAAAGCTACAATTATTGCAGAATACAGCTGCATATAGACTGTTGATATTGCGTGTTGACTGGGGCAGTGAGTCAACACCCTCTCATCAGATGTCAAGGAAATAAGTAACTATCCTACTTTTAAAAGACATCTGAAGGCAGCCCTGTTTAGGAAATGTTTTTAATGTTTAATGCAGTGCAGTGGTACCTCGGGTTACAAACACCCTGGGTTACAAGCACCTCAGGTTACAGACTCCGCTAACTCGGAAGTAGTACCTCGGGTTAAGAACTTTGCCCCAGGATGAGAACAGAAATTGCGCAGCTGCGCAGTGCAGCAGCAGCGGGAGGCCCCATTGGCTAAAGTTAAGAACAGTTTCAGGTTAAGAAAGGACCTCCAGAACAAATTAAGTTCGTAACCAGATGTACCACTGTATTTGTTTTTAATATTTGTTTGGGAGCCACCCAGAGTGGCTGGGGAAACCCAGCCAGATGGACGGGGTATAAATAATAAATTATTATTACATTATTATATATATATAACTCAAAAATGATTTTAAAATCTACATTGGCTACCTATTTGCTTCTGGGCTAAATATAAGCTGCTAATTTCTGAACTTGTTGGCATCTGTCTGTCTCGAGATACAATGGAGTACACCTCTGGGTGGGGTGAAGTTAAACCACTGGAGAATCAGAGCGCCTGCTGTGGCCGCTTCCTGTGTTGTTTTTCCTGCTTTAGCAGTTCCAAAGTGACTTCCCAGGGGTGTAAGCCTGAGCAGTGTGTCTGGAGGTCCTGGGCTGCCCAGATGACAAGGACTTACTGATGTGGTCCAAAGGAAAGTGGAGCAAAACATTTGGCACCAGCTTGACTGCTCGAGCTTGCTGGAAAGAGGTGTACAAGACACCATTCAACTGGACTCCACTCCAGATTTGTGTAGAGCTTACTCCTTAGCCCTTTCTTCTCCTAAAGACTGCCTTCAAAGCAGCAGGTAAATTACTTGGAACCCAGCTATTGTGGGCGGTGGGCGGTGGACACACTCCTCCCTTTGTCAGCCTGTCCAGGTTGTCAGGTCTAGAGAGCTAGTGTCTGGATCTCACATTTCAGCAGCACCCTGTGTGATGCTAAAATTTGGCACCTCTGCCTCTCACACTCCATTCTAAATCCTATTTATGATGTTCCCTTCTGGCTCCCCCAAGGCTCCACACCTAGTGCCACCAAAGCAATCCTGCTCCCCTAAATCCACCTCTATTTGGCAATTGTAGAAAATGTTCACCCAAAGGCAAGGTATTGTCTCTGCCTGGAATAAGCAACAGTCTATGATTATAAACAATAATCAGTGCAGATTATCAAATGACTCCTTCCTGCCCTCCCCCCCCGGGGGGGGTCACTTGCAGCAGAATCCTACATATGTCTGTCCAAAAGAAAACTCCATTTAGTAGCATACTCTGCTGAAAATCAAGAAACGAAAGCGGGTATTGGAATATGCCTCTGCCAACATCATACGAAGCCCTGAAGTTTTCATCCTCACGTAGCCGCATGTTTTATCATCCTTCTTTGCATTTACACATTGTAGGCACCAAATGAAACTAATAAAATGTGCCTTTGATCCTTCAAAGGAGTAATTAAGCTGAAACACAGAGAAAAAATATTGCATTATGAGGAAATGAATGTAGGCTTTTCAAGAAGTCGGGAACATCATTACATTGAAAGGTGCCAAGATGTTAATTTCTGTACTCAGTGCGGAGTTCTGAGACCTGCCAGTCTCTTTGTTTTTTATCAAATTTTACTTCATTGCAGATTAGCAGAAAAAGATTTTAGATCAGATTACCGCATTTGAAGTAATTTGCTTAATTACCAAGCTGAGGTTTGAATAATGGTGATTGAATTAAAACTGTTTGGGTGGGATGGGGGCAGAAAAGAGCTTGTGGATGTCATTTTAAAATAATAATAATAATAATTGTGTAGCAGAAAAATCTATTATTGGCTGGCAGCTAGTCAAAATATATAAGCCACTCATAATTATGACTGTGAGTATACGTGTGTATATTAAATGAGCAGCCTTTAGGGGAGGGGGCAAAAATCTGTTCTGCTGCTTTGGTGACCCCAATCTCTGGGGCAGGTTTTGTCTCCTCTGTGCCCCCCAATCACAGCCCACAAAGTTTAGCCAAAGCCAAGGATTCATCAAGTGAGCAACTTCATCTAACAGCCCAATTTGTGCTTCCTGGTGGGTGTTTGTGCCTGGCAACGCAAGGCAAAACAGCAGAAAGGATTCTGAGGCGATAAATGTTAATTATCTCACTTTTTGTTGCTGTTATTAGTCTTAGCTATTGTCTCTTCGCTGCCTGTTCTCATGCCTCAACTCTTAACATTTATAGGTTCCCATTTCTCGAATATAACCTCTGTGGATACTGAGGCATAGTGACGTAGCCCCATGCATGCTTCTGCAGGCATGAGATCAGTGACCGGGCAGAGACTCACATTCTCCTGCTAGTGTGTCATGATCGTCTGTAGAGTTATGCCTTTGCCAGGCATTCGTTCATTGTATCTAAGGAGCAACAGCATGTTTCGACCTAGTCTCCTCCACCCCCAGTCTTCCAGCATTGAGTGGGAAGGTCTGAACAGGGACTTGCATTTTGCAAGATGTATTTAGTCACCCCCATGCTCAAGAATGCGGGTGGCGCTGTGGTCTAAACCACAGAGCCTAGGGCTTGCTGATTGGAAGGTTGGAAATTTGAATCCCTGCGACGGGGTGAGCTCCCGTTGTTCGGTCCCAGCTCCGGCCCATCTAGCAGTTCAAAAGCACATCAAAGTGCAAGTAGATAAATAGGTACTGCTCCAGCGGGAAGGTAAATGGCATTTCCATGTGCTGCTCTAGTTTGCCAGAAATGGTTTAGTCATGCTGGCCACATGACCTGGAAGCCATCTGCAGACAAACGCCGGCTCCCTCAGCCTATAGAGCAAGATGAGCGTGCAACCCTAGAGTCATCCGCGACTGAACCTAATGGTCAGGGGTACCTTTACCTTTACCTTTATGATCAGGAAGCCTGATTGTGCAGGATGCCCACTCAGTGAAGGAAGGTCAGGGTAGAGCACTGCCCTGCAGCCCATTCACAGGCACAGTTAGCAAATTCCTTAACAGGGCCTTAGAACATCATTGTTATTTATTTTAGGAATTGCTTCTCATAAAGGATCCCAAAACAATTTATAACAGCGTTGCATGCCACCCAAATCTCTGAGCAGTGCGATATTCTAGGGGTTCCAGGCTTCAGTTTCTTTAGAGTGATGGACAGCAAAGACTGTGGTGTCTTTAGGATATATGGTTTATTTACCCAGATATACAACCTGAGCCCATGATGGAGGGGCTCACAGCATTAACACTCTAAGAGGGTCTTGCATCTCCCATAAGCAGCTGCCTTGGATTCAAGCAGAAGTCAAACATCTCTCTCTCTCTCTCTGGTTTCTGCCAGATTTTAGCTCTCACACCGCAACTCTGCCATTTGTCTTAACCACCAGACAGTTGAAGGAGAGCGGTCCATCCATTTGTTCTCTGGCGCAGAGCCACTTCCTTTGTTACCTTAACAACCCATGATTAGACCATTAACAAGAAACTTCCCTGGCTATTCCAGCACTCGAATCCTTCTTGGATCCAGGAATTAGAAGGAACTCAGGGATACAGCTTACCCCCCCCCCAAACACTATAATAAAAATTCCATAGATAGATAGAGAGGTGTAATTATATTTTGCTACAGGATGCAGGGCTGAACAACTCTTGAGTGAGTCAGGATTCCAACTAAGCGCTGCTCCCCTCACTCCAAAACCCAGATATATCAAGTTTTCTCTCTCCATCTGATGTCATCCTGACATGATCAAAGTTCTACTGCTGCTAGCTTCCTGAGAGTGCAAAGGCATCACCTGGTTTGCAATCGCCTCCCCTGCTGCCATTGTATCTCTGTGATCCACAGGGGGACTTAGGAGTCGCCCATATCATATATTTCTAGGAGGCATAACTCAACTATAGGATTTGTGTACTCAATGTTGTACAAGCGGTGCTCTCATGTGCTTCGTTCTAATATTCCCTATGGGTTTTCCATTCCTGAACTTTAGATATCTGATTGTTTGCCCTCTATAAAGTTGCTAGTTTGTTTCATTTTAGTTTTTTACATAGTCATTGCATAGTATAAACAGCAAATTTGATATTACGTGGAGTAACGTCTCTCAGAATATATTCCTTCCCAGCAGCAGGGTTTAAAAATTGCAATATTTACATGAGATATTTGATTTCTTCAGTCTCTGTGTCATGAAAATGACTGGAAGCTACTGATGCCTCTGGTTGTAGAGTCTCTTAGGTCAAGACACAGTTGCCAAAGAAATATGGTAATGAATTATTTATTGATTAGAACAATAACTGCCTAGCCGGTGTTAACAGATCTCGCCCACCGACACCACTGCTATAAAAACAAAATGGGGGTAGCAGTTAATGGAATATAGAATCCTCTTTTGGGCATTCTAAATTTCTCAAACATTGAAGGAGATTATGGGAGAGTGAGGATAGATCCATCTTGGCATACTGCTGTCTGTGTCACCTTCCACATGCTTCTAAGGAAATTTCAGCAGTGTGAACCCTGCTCTCCTCATGTAGGTTCAACCCTTGATTTAGAACCCTGGAAAAACAGGGGGGACCAAACCCAGAAGAAGCCTAGTTCTGTGAGTGGCATGGAAGGTGATGGGCAACATAGATGGTATACTCATCCTTGTTCTTTCTCATCACAAGAGGGGCTTGGAAGACCTGAGTTGTCGCTGGCATCTGTCTGTCCTGAGAAACAATGGAGTGTGCCTCTGGGGGTCAAGTCAAACCACTGTGTTAGCAGCATCTCTCTGGGGTCAGGCAGGGGTGCCAACTTGGATACAACATGGGGGGGGGCAGGTAAGCCCTGCCCCACATAATTGATCACAAGACGGTGCACACACACCATTTGAATGGCAATGCCCATCAACTTTTGGAAGGTCCTTGGGGAGCCAAAGGGAGCACAGCCCCTAGGAGTTGGCAATTCTGGGCATTATGTTCAAAGGTGCTGGTCTGCCCAGATGACAAGACCCCCCCCCCTTGACCTCACTGATGTGGTCTGAAGGAAGGCAGAGCAAGCGATACATTCTGCAGCAGCTTGACTGCAGGAGTTACCAGATAGAGGTGCCATCCAATCGTCTTAGGGACTCCACTCTGGATATGTGTAGGATTTACTCCCTAGCTTTTTCTTCTCCCAAAGTAAAGCTTCACACACCTGAATAGGCTAACAGTACCTCTAAAGTTGATCTCTGCATGTGGTAGGTGATAGACAACTATACAGCAATAACGCAGTGGCTAACCGTGCACATGTCTCAGATATAAGTCTCATTGTCATCAATGGGACTTCTCCCCAGCTAAGTGTGTATAGGATTGCTGTCTAACACATGGAGCTGTGACCCATTAATAATCTCACTGATGTGATGAACACCCTAGGCCACGGATGGGGAACATGTTGGACTGACACTCCCAGAATCCTTGACCATTGGCCATTCTAGCAGTCCAAGAACCCATGGAGGGTCACAGGTTCCCCATCCCTGCTGTTGTCCATTTCAGGCAAGCCATTATTATTCATTCCCCATATGCAATGCAGGGTTAATAATACAAACCTAATTTACAGGACTATATAAGGATAGTGAAAATATAAGGCATGCGAAGCAAACGTTAAGGTGTTGTATTATTATTATTATTATTATTATTATTACTATTACTAATGATGATGATGATGGTGGTGATGATACAAATGGACGGTACATGGGTTGTGAGATATTTCTGCAAGATTAAAAGGATCTCTCTCACAAGTACTTGGAAAGATTTTCACCATGTTAGTGAACAAATAATGATCAGTGATGGCTTTGAAGTTCAATAGCATCTGGTTCATCACATGAATTTGCCTCACCTTCAGTATGTGGATGTATTCAAAGGTGAGCTCTGTTGGCCCGTAAAATGGTTTTCTGCTCACAATTTAAACTGAGGATATGTTTTTTCCGGTGTGTGCCCGTTTTGTGCCTGTGTGTTCTGCATTAGGCAGTCTAGACACTCAACAAGGCAGCTGCTTGTGTTGGTGGTTGGTCGGCCTATTGCATTGCAGAAATTGATTCAAACTCCTTAAAATGGGCTTGTAATTTACAGAGCACTATTGTGGCTCCTCACATATGCCCCAAGGGCAGGCCATACATCATGTAAATATGACCTTTGAAAAAGCAAACCAAGCTCACATGTGCTGGCTGGGTTTTCTAGAGGTACGTCCAAAGTTCTCCTCATCCAAAATTAGCCCAGGATTTTGGGAGGTCTAAACTAACTGGTTGTATCTCAGAAGTGGTATCAATGTCTTAGGAATTCTTAATTGCTAATTTCCCACCCACCCCAAGAAACATTGAAAACAGATGGGGTTATTTTTTTGAGTAAATACATAGGGTGGAATTCAACACTGCACTATTATGCATGTTCTGAATGTTCAAGCTTTCCAGCTTTCCAGAGAGAACAATCCTCCTCTATTTCCCCTGAATACTATTTTGGGTGGGTTGTGTGTGTGTGTGTGTGTGTGTGTGTGTGTGTGTGTTCCTGACCTCCTCCAAGCCAATCACAGGGGATGTGGGGGATTCATGAGGGGCAAGCCCCATTGCACAAGCAAAATTCCTTGTGCAAGGCTTCCACTGATGAGGCTCTCTAGGTGAATTCCACCCATATGATTCTACTGTTCAGCATTTTGCTTTCAGTATACAAAACACGGAATCACTGAGTTGTAGAGTTGGAAGGAAGCCCTTGCGATGATATATGTACATGGCTTCAAACATCAGTGGTGGGAGCATGGTGGATGAGGAGTAAAAGCATCATATTCTCAATTTATCTAGGACAAAGCCTCATTGAACTCCATGAGACTTACTTTTGAGTGCAGGATTGCACTGTGTAAACTCCTCCTCCTCTGCTCACAACGTGATTTAAGACAAATACAGACCCATTGCCCTTTCACAAACTTGTTCAACCTTCCCCACTGCCATTTCTGTATTAAGGCACCCAGAGCATTAAATTACTTAAGAGGGTTAATGACTAAAAAGTCTTTTTAGCTGCCAAATTATCAGATCATTTTCTGTGAAAATGAATGAGAATCATTTGAGGGGTTTCCACAGCAACATTTATTCCTACGAAAAGAGAAGTTGAAGCCATTTCTAGAACAAATGATGACAAACTTACTGCGCAATTTCCAAAGCAGAGAAAGCGGCAAGGGGCATAGTATAGTCCAGGATGGCTCTGCAGTGATTTGGTCTGCAGATGCAGGGCCACCACTGCAGTGTTGCCCAGCTCCACTTCTTGGCCCTCATTCTCTGAACCTGGTTGTTGACAGCTTGGGGGCTGGGATGCAGATGGAGGAATGTGTCCCCTTCTAAATGGAGGTGTAGCATTGAGGTTCTATAAGAAGATCTCTGCCAAAGGCACATCTAGCCCAACATTCTGTTTTACAGTTGCCAACTAGATGCCTATGGGAAGCCTGCAAGTACACAATAGCCCTCTCCCACCTGTGATACTCAGTAATTGATAATTGCTTGGATGGCCATCTGTCAGGTATGAGTTGGCTGAGATTCTTGCACTGCAGGCATTTGATCTAGATGACCCTTGGGGTCCCTTCCAACTCTACAATTCCACTGTCTCTGAAAGTGGAGGTAAAGGATTCACACTAAGGAGGTCCTGTGGAACATCTTTGGGGACCCCAAAAGAAGATATTTGTTCATATGGTAATAGTGACAAAGATGAGGTTGTCTCTGGGGACAGGGCCAATTGTATCAACTGGCAAGGGCAGCAACACTGGACTAATATATAAAATGAATGGCTTCTTTAAGAGCTGGTGAAGCTCCATAGCTAAAATACGACTTATGAGCTGAGGAACACCCAAGTTCAAAACGGCCTAGGACCCTCATACCTATGGGACCGCCTCTCCTGGTATGCCCCACAGAGAAACTTACGGTCTTCAAATAAAAACATCTTGAAGGTCCCAGGCCACAGAGAAGTTAGGCTGGCCTCAACTAGAGCCAGGGCTTTTTCGGCTGTGGCTCCGATCTGGTGGAACACTCTGTCACAAGAGACCAGGGCCCTGCGGGACTTGACATCTTTCCGCAGGGTCTGCAAGACAGAGCTGTTCCACCAGGCCTTTGGGCAGGGCACAGCCTGACTCCCTCCCTCGGCAATCTTCGCGGAGCTCTGGCCCAATGGTTGCCAGTGGCTTGAATTAATTAATTTTATAATGAATGATTTTAGAGTGTTGTTTATGCTGTACTTTTGTACTGTTTTATTGTTGTTAGCCGCCCTGAGCCCGGCTTTGGCTGGGGAGGGCAGGATATAAATAAAATTTATTATTATTATTATTATCACAGTAGACATGAGCTCAGAAGCAACTCTATTGTAGGAGTAACCAACCTTTTGAGGCCTGTGGGTACATTTGTAAACAAGAGAAGCTACCATGGAAACCACAACCAAGCACACACTGTAACCTATCTTGTTTCCTACAAGAGAATGCTAGTTTTAAGCCTAGTTTCAGTGGAAGATGGATAGAGGGTGGACCCTGTGCACATCAGGGAAGCGCTCTGGAAGCACATATACACTGGCAGGTGCCAAGTTGGCAACCTCTGCACAGGAGCAGCCTTGCTAATATGCTGCCCTGTGCAAGGCCATTTGACGCCCTTCCCCCAGCCTTCATTGCACTGGCTTAAGCCAGGCTTTAGGAAGTGTGGGATGTAACATAAGCAGTCAAGTACAACACTTTCTGTTTGCCCAGAGTGGACACACAGGGGGGTGTTACTCCAGCCAGGAGGACTTCCTGTCACACCTGGTCTGGAGCTTCCTCCCCCTGTGTGTGACCAGGTAGGGACCATGACCCTGGGAGACCCATAAAAGGGGCTAGTCACGCAGCCATCTCCCTCTTTTGACTCTTCTTCTTCTTGATGCCATGCTCTTGTGATACTGATGTATTTTGCTGTCTGCTGGCTCTCAGCCTCTAGGACATGGGCTCATTCCCATATGGGATGAATTCAGACCCTTTTCTGTAACTCTAAGCTAAAGCCTGCCTTTGGGGATCCAACTGTGAACTGAAGGTGAGTAAACTTCTTATTACTTTTAAAAGAAGACTGTTGTGTCTTTATTCTTCTTAGGAGGGATAAAAGGGGACTTACCAAGAACCAAACCCAATCTGAACAAAGCCAGATTGGATCACTTAAGTAAAGAGATTCAAATGAATCTACTAATTAGCTTCCTGCTATATATTGGGGAATGTACTCTGCTGCTGACTCACAAGCGTGAGTTAGGAAGGATACTATTAAATCAATATATCCTCCCCTACTATCCTTAACATTCCCACAGGAAGGAGGTGCAAAACTCTGGCAAGGTCCTAGAACCCTCACACCTCCTTCCCAATGCCTGGTAAGCACTTGGCCAGTTTTGAGAAAGAGGCAGGTGGACTTTAGGACCCTGTCAGAGCTCTCACACCTCCTTCCCGAACCTCAGCAAGCACTTACAGTGGTACCTTGGTTTAGGAACTTAATCCATTCTGGAAGTCAGTTCTTAAACCAAAGCATTCTTAAACCAAGGTGTGCTTTCCCATAGCTGCAGGGGACTCAATTTACAAATGGAACACACTCAACCGGAAGCAAAACATGTTCTTATTCCAAGGCAAAGTTCACAAACCAAAACACCTACTTCCGGGTTTGCAGCGTTCTTAAACTAATCTGTTCTTAAACCAAGGTACTACTGTACTGGGCTTTGAGAAGGAACCCTCCTCAGCTGCACACACAGTGTGACTGCACCTCATGCCCTAAATCTGCCTCTGCTCTTCACTCAGTTTCCATCTGGGATACAGTGACAAAAATAAAACTGACTAACCCTGCAGAGCTACTGGTGCATGAAGTTTCAAATGCTGGTATATAAATGCCAACACAACAACTTTGTTATTTCATGCCAGTGACTTCTGCCACCCCTGCTTATTCCACAGCAACAGCCTTTTCCTCCTTGGTCAAATATTATGTTCAGGGCTGAACTCTGAAAAGAATGCTGGACTCTCTTGTGAATGAATGTTTTCCCCAGCTGCACAATCCTCTCGAAAATACGAGAGCAGAGTGCTGGGCTAAGTACACTTTGCTTCCCGTTCTAATGCTCCCTTGGGGGCTTAAAACAAAATTGTATAAACACCATCCCAGAGTGGGAAGCGAGTGCTCTCTGCAGCCATTCTTTTTGATATACAGGAAACCAGTAGGAGAGCACAATATAAAAATTGACCTTTACGCTTCCTAATGATATGTAGGAAATCAAATGTGTCCTTTTCTAAAGGAAACCTTCTACCTCAAATGATAAGTTATGGGAGATAACAGAAAGTTGACAGGCATGAATTGAATTGCTAATTCAGGATATCATTGCATTCACGTTTTCAAAACAGGAGAAACAACCATTTATTATGATGTCATTATTCTCCCCAGAGTAAGATTTGAAACTAGTATTTAAAGCTTCCTGCTTAACACCTGTTTTTTTGATTTTTTTAAACTGCTCATTTTTGTATAAACCAGTTCCTCTCTATTGTAAGTCTTTATTCAAAATAATTGCTTGCAAAGAAATTATTACAATTATTACAAGCTGTTTTAGTGTTCAGAAAATGTGTTGAAATTGTTGAAAAGCATATTCTATTTCTTTTTGCAACTTATTTAAGAATGATCATTGGCCAATAGGCATAGTCTAATTGTCAAAGTCCTATTTATCTAGAGGAAAGTGCAACACAGTGTCACAGGAAACCCCCCTCCCCAATCATTCAGTTTGTACAAACTCGACACACACAAACACTCAACACGACATACGTTACACTTCTGTTATAAATTCATAGAAAATCAACCATACATCAGATCTGCACCGTTCCACTTTTATTTTACTCCATGAAGGAAGGACTACAAAAAGGGGAAGGTTTGATACAGGGCAGCCATAATCTCTTGAGCATACCAGCACATACACAGCAGCCCTGCCCAGTTGCTATGCCAACCCTGATGGTCCTAGACAGAAGACCATCAAGGTCACAAAGGACTTGCATATGGGAGTGGATTCAACATGGACTGGAACAAAGGACAATGATCAGATCTTCCCTCTGGGGGCAGGAAACTGCCAACTCCGCTTTGTCCTCTGGAAATGACTCATGGGGAGGGGGAAAGGAGGAACCAGCCAGGTGACAAGATACTCAGGTTACCTCCACAACTCCTCCCTCAACCCCTCCTTTATGTGATGTGTCAATGATGTAGTCATGATGTAGTTGTGATGTAGTTCTAGGGGTGTAGTTTGGGGGATTAGTAACTAATAAAAGTTGGGGTCTTCTTTTGTTCTGGACTTCCATTTTGCTTCATTTTGTTGCAGGTGGGAGTCCTGTCGTGACAGTCTTCAATAAAGACCAAGCTTACTGGCTGCTGTTTTGCTCTGGTATTCCTGGCTGGTGTCCTTGTTTTTTTTTTTTTGTCCAAGGGAGCCCTCAGATTTCTCCGTTAACACAGGAGATACTTAGATTTGGTGTGGGAAGTGTGTGCGTGGCCATAAAGAAGAGAAAGTACAATAATTTGAGACACTGACATATAAGAAAAGTTCTGTTGGATCAGGCCAAAGGCCCATCAGGTTCAGTGCCCTAGCCAAATGACCATAATTAGGACATGAGATCAACAACCGGGGTGCGTGGGTATATTAAGCCCACAAGTGTTCACCTGAATAGGGCTTATAGAAGATCAAGCTAGGATAGCTCAGCTGGTAGAGCATGAGACTCTTAATCTTAGTGTCATGGTTTTGAGCCCCATGTTGGGTGAAAGATTCCTGCATTGCAGGGGGTTGGACTAGATGACCTTTGTGGCCTCTTCCAACTCTACAATTCTATGATTCTACAAAGAATCACATGTGCAAATGTGCTTGGCAAGAGTAAAAACATTCAGAGAAATGTCAAGATTTCCAAATGTGCAATCTCTCCTCCCTCATGGATTTATTCCAGATTCACAGCTCCTTATTGTTAGAATAACTAAATCAAGAGCAGGAGCATAACTGGTGAAGGGAATGAGGAGTTTGTCACTTGTGTGGTAATCCCCAATGCAAATAGCAGCTTCATAGCAGTAGCTTCTCTTCAACTAGGCCTTTGGCTGATTAATATTCCATAGCCTTTTGCACGTGTCTATGGGAAGGGGTTTTGCTGGTTTGTTTTTAATTATTTGCTTGTATATTCCTGTATTTTATCCTGAGAACTGTCCTGAGATCTTATGATGAAGGGCGATATAGAAATTGAATAAATAAAATTAAATTTTAAAAAATTGGACAGTGGGGTTGGGATTCTAAGCTCTGTGTTTAATGTAATGTGCAATTTGACCCGCAAGACTAAATATTGTGAGGAGAGTTTTTAAATTAGAAATCATTTCCTCATCTCAATTGTCTTTAGTTGAATTGTCTGGAGAGGCAGTGAGGCTTTATGTACTATCCCCAAAGTGAAGATGTTTAAAAATGGGGTTGGGGTGGTATGGTTTATTTTCTACTCTTGCATCTATATTGTTGCTCTTACCATCACTATTGCATGGACCCATTGAGTGAATGGGGAATAAAACAAAAGGAAGGGCTTGTCGACACCTCTGTTCAGCCTGCTGCTTTCCTCCAGGAAAACTTGTGGTTTCCCACTGAATTGGGTCGAATGGCAACCGGGTGTTCCACAAATCAGGTCCTCCCTTAAAGAGGGCATGTATTGTGGTGAAACCTGGACACTGACATCCTGTGTTGTGGGTGGGTACGATTGGTCACCCACAACACCTGATTGGTAGGGGTCCCTCATAGCTGGGTGCAATCTGGCCAATGGGATGCAGTCGAAACGGTTTGAGGGACCTATTTATACCCATGCACGTGACCCAGAGCTTCCTCTTTCGGCGTGTGCATTCGGAACACCTGCCCACCTCTCCCTACTTTTAGGGCTTTGCGCTTGACCTTGCTATGCCGTCACGTGTCATCTGTCGTTGGGACAGGGGCATGGCAGGAATTTTCCCCACTTAGCTGATTGGCTGTTGCCATTTGGGTTTCACCTGCCACGTAGCAAATCGTCACAATTTGTAAGGTTGCGGATAGGCTCTGGTTCAGGTGATAGGGATGGGAGAACGCTCTCGTCATCCCTATGTGAAGGGTATTCCGTTAAAGGAATCCAGGGACTCAATGGTTTGGTCAACCCCTGAGAGGAGGTTGTGCCTGTGCCTGAGTCCAGGGGGACATTTGGGTGGCAGAGATAGCCTGTTCCTGGCTTTCCGCTTATCCAGGTGTTCACCCTTGGCTGACCTATGCTGGAACCCTGGGTCAGCATGGCAGGGAGCTAATCAAACCAGAGCCTATGCAACCATTCACTTTCTGTAATCAATAAAGTTGTGGCCTAAATTCTGCCAAAAACCAAAACTAAAATTTGAGTCAAGTGTGTATTTATTTAGGAGGGAGGTTTTTGGGTCTGAACACACAATTTGCCATTTGTTCGAATTCAGTGGTAAAGAATTTTCCAGGGGAAAGTTTCAGGGCAAATGCAAAACTGCTCAGACCCACGCTTCCTAGGCATGGAACAAGCAGAAGGGTGGACCAGTATGAATTCAGTCGCATCCAAACCCAACAGGCACAAGCCAAGCTGTTCCTCTTGCACCCAGACATTCAGAGCACTCTGTTTATTCAGCAGAGACACTTCAGTTCTGACCCCTGTCATTCTAAACCCAAGAGCAGAAGGGAGACTCAGGCAACAGGCTCCCGACTTGAAGCAACCAATTAAGCTCATCTTTAAAATGAAAGCAAAGCCAAATCAACAAACAAACACGGAAAACAAAAGCCCTTGACAATTTAGTAAACAGCCTCAAGTGACGGAAACATTTAAAGGTCAATGATAATGCAGAGTGGTTAGCTAATCTCTTTCCCACAGCCACAAAAGTGTGCTTTTGTGTGGAGGGGAGGTGGAAGGGATCCAATCCAGGTTACAGGGTGGGTGTGTTTTAAAAAAATCCAATGTATGTTACTCAGACTGTGGCTTTTGCGGCAGATAGATAGCCAGATGGGCATGTTTGCTTTACTTCTTTGAATGATCCAATGGCGTTTGATGCACTTGAGAAAGTCAAAGAGGATTCCCATACACACACACTTGGGACCAGATTAAACATTATGCTAAGCACACTATGAACTCCATCTAAATTGGACTGAAAGCCCCTTTGTTTGGAAAAGAGGGACACTGTCATATAGGGTTTCATTTTATTTGTTTTCTGGGAGCTGGGGGAGGCTGATTTTGGAAGCACTGATTCAGCACATCCACAACTGCTTTCCCCTAAAGATCACACAAGGATCTGCTTAAGTTATCCGGCAGAATCTATATGAAAATACACTGTGCAGACCCTGCATACGCTGCTTATTGCTGCCTACACTTTAGAGGGGGAAAAGGAGAGAAAGCACCAGTACCAAAGTTTAAAAGGAGAGATGGGATCTCAAAGGTGCATTTTTTTTAAAAAAAAAGAAAAAGCTTGACACATTTCAACTTGTTCTTCCCTGGGAGAAGTTGGATGCACAACTCCTATGGCCTCAACTCTGTGATGCCCAAGTGCAACTAAGGAAGAATATATTTGAAATACTTTTGGCTCTTCACTGTTTTGTATCTCTTCTTTTACCCCAGTTCTTACTTAAGCACCACAACAGAAAGATGTACTGGTAGGTGAGGACTACACAGTACAATGAGTGCAGGGCTGCCACTGAAAATGGCAGCTCTGTGTCAATTTCTGCCTTCCGCTCCTTTAAGAGCAAATATAATTCCTCCTGTTACATTATCTCATGTTATTGCAGCACACATTTCTCTTTGCCCCACCTGTGGCAGCCAACGGTGTGGAATTGTGGGGGGCTGACCAAAATGGCATCAGGACATTCAAAATGTACAATGTTACAGGAAATTGCTGCAGCGCTGCTGTTTTTCAGCAGTGGGTCTGCATTTATGATGGCCTTATTTGACAACTCACCTGCTGGCCATAGGAGACCAGGAATTCAATGCAGGCCAGTTCTTCCATGTAGGTAAATAAGTGAGAGAGGAGAGGTTTGCTTTGGTCCCTACCTTGCCAGCATGCCTGTGGAGGAAGGGAAATCTTTCCCCATGGCCATCACATAAATACAGCAGGCAGGCAAATGAGGAGCAGGTTGCTTCACCACTCCTGCAACAGTCTGCTTGGCAATAATAATAATTTTATTATTTATACCCCACCAATTTGGCTGTCTTGTTCCAGCCACTCAGGGCAGATTCCAACACATAAAAACATAATATAACACCAGACATAAAGAAAAAAAAACCTTCCCTAAAGGGGGCTGCTTTCAGATGTCTTCTAAAAGTTGTGTGGTTTTTAATCTCCTTGACATCTGATGGGAGGATGTTCCACATGGAGGGCGCCACTGCCAAGAAGGTCCTCTGCCTGGTTCCCTGTAACTTCACTTCTCACAGTGTGGGAACTGCCAAAAGACCCTCAGAGCTGGACCTCAGTATCTGGGATGAATGATGGGGGTGGAGACGCTCCTTCCAGCTGAGGACATTTGGGGCTTTAAAGGTCAGCACCAACACTTTGAATTGTGCTTGGAAACATACTGGGAGCCAGTGTAGATCCTTTAGGACCGGTGTCATATGGTCCTGGTGGCTGCTCACAGTCACCAGTCTAGCTGTCGCATTCTGGATTAGCTGTCGTTTCTGAGTCAGTTTCAAAGGTAGCCCCACATAGGGCATATTGCAGTAGTCCAAGCGGGAGATAACCAGAACATGTACCAGCATGGTGAGATAGTGTGCAGGCAAGTAGGGTCTCAGCCAGTGCACCAGATGGAGCTGGTAGATAGCTTCCTTGGACACAGAATTGACCTGTGGACAGCTGTGAGTCCAAAATGGTGAAAGGCATTTCATTTTTACTAGCCTGCCAAGACACTGGTCGTCTGCATTTTGGTGCTGTCCCTCTTCTGTGGCCAGTTTAGAAACACCAGTTACAAGTGTCTTCATAGGCAAGTCAAATATGTTGTGGCCTAGCAATTTTGATGGACTTATTTACAAGGTTGGTTAGTACTATCCTTGAACACGCAAGCATAAATGTGCCAAATCCTGCTCTCTGTGCTGAATCCTACTAAAACACTCCCTAAAGTTAAGACTAAGGCAGTATTTCCTATTCATCAGATGACAGCAAGGCACTGGCCATACCCACTCTAACATCAGAGCAGCTCAGCCAATGGCACAACTGCCCCTCTGTGACACCAGGCAACCAACACAAAATCCCTTAGTCTTAGTGCATAACAAAATATATTTTCCAATTTAGGACCCAATATTCTCAAAGTCCCTTGAACTCTGTGAAAGCCCCTATAGGAAAGCGGCTTCAGGATTTTAGCCAAAGGGTTACATATTCTGAAAGCATATTTCCAAGCCTACCTTTTTAAAAAAACATGTTGCGGATTTCAGCAAACCTTGAAGCGCCTTCGCTCAGAAATTAATTACTGTTTGTACACCATTCTGACTTCTTTAGATAAAAGGCCTTGGGAAACTGCAGCCTACTATGACTGCCACGAGCATTTATATCTGTTCGTTGAAATGGCTCCTTTTAAAAATTCTTTTCTGCTTCATTCAAAATATAGCCATGAGTCTAATTACTACAACAAATGTAACTATCTGAAATTCAATCAGATGAAAAAATAATGGGAGTTTAATTTTTCTAATGAGAATTTTATGAAACTTCTTACTCTACAAAGAGACAATTGGTAGCAAATTGGATTGCAGAACCTCACAGAACAATATGACTCAGGAACGATTGCTCTTAATTAATTTAATCTTCGGGATGAGTGAGCTGCTTCAAACCTTGACTCTCTATTTCGTTTCCTTCTTTTTGTTTGTCTAATGAGGACAGAGTTTGTTAAAAGGGTTCCTGTTCCATTTTCTTATTCTAGTTTCCATCTCTCCCAGAGCCAGCCCGAATTCCAAAGGGTAAATTCATACATGATTGTGTAATATCTGTGTGCATGCCATTCCAGTTAATGCCTGTGAAAATATGAGATCCACAGATGTATGACTGGATCCCATGATACCCCCATTAATTTCTGTAAACAGGATCCACATGGATCAGAGAAATAACATGGCTACTTTCCATTTTGATGTCATCAGCCCACAAGGAAGGACAATTGACCAACTGAGGAAAGCATGGATCTGGACTACTGAGCATCATTAAGGCTGGGCAAAGGTCTTAGAGAAGGTATTTCAGTCGAAGATGGCTCAGCCTTGGCTCAGTCAGATCTGGAAATAGTGGGACTTTTAATATTTAAACTTTTAATAGTTGCAGTTGGCTTTCCCACCTACAATCCCTCAAAGCAGACAGCAAAACTATTATTTTGAAAAGAGCATGTAATGGCAGATAACCACCTATTATAAGCACACACACAAAAAATATCACAAAAAGCCAGGGTGCAACCCTGCCTATGAGAATGAATAAAGAGACAAAGGGAGAACTGAAGGAGGGGAACAGGACAGCCTACAAAGTGAAGAAAGGCTATCACAAAGAGAATACTGGGAGTGTGGGAAAGGAGAAGGACTGAGAACAAGGAGTGTGGAGCTCGTAACCCCGGTGGCAAGTCAGTGAGAGGGAAAAGGAATGGTGGACAGATAGAAACAGACACTGGGGAGCGAGAAAACAGAGAAGCTGAACTGGGCAGAAAGGCTAGGTGAAAACAAAGACCCCATTAGCTGGATCCTGAAGGGAAGAGACCACCTGGGGTTCCAAGAACTTCTGGGACCTTGGAAAGGTAGGAGCTGACAGTTGTGTACCGCTTTTTTATATTAAAAGGTGATGTTAACATCAGATATCTAAGTGTATGTTGGCAGTGGGCTTCCATTGCTGTGAGATGTTTGGTCTGGATGCAACAATTATTAAAGTTATCAGTTCCTTGGATTTCATATTCATGTCATCAAAAATAACAGCAAAAGCTGGGCTGCAGAAGTGACAATCTTTTATGCAGTGCTTTTTTTTCTTAAAAATGTTTAGGGGTACTCTCCTTTTCCTACTCATATTGAAATACTGCAGCTCAATGAGACCAAACTTAGATTAACAAAATGTTTAGGGGTATGTGTACCCTCGTGTACCCCGGGGGGGGGAGCACTGCCTTTATGCAATAACTTTAGCTGCACCTCTCTTCTGGGTGCAGACGGAAGTTGCAAATGGCATGACACTGGAAAGCTGGCAACTTTTATAATGGCTGAAATGGCAGGTGTGGGTATGTTGGCTGCCCCTTAGGGAATCAGGATACTTGCATGGCCCTTAAATGACTATGAAAAATAACGTGGCCTCCAACTTGCTAGCAGCAGCTGCAGCAGCATCATATTCATAAATGGGGTGGCAAATCTTGCATTCTTTGGCAAGGCATAGTTTTACCAAGGACTTGGCTACCTTAGTCAAAAATCGGCATTATGAATGCATTATAAACATGCAAAACCAGATGGCGATGGAGAGCAAAAAAAAAATTCCCTGCTATTTTCAATAGCGTCCCCCCCTTTTTTTGTTATAACGATTTAATTTCTGAATTATTTATGGCATTTCACCCCCTATGTGTAAATCCACCCTAAGTCTCTTTGGGAAAGTGTTTCTTACACGGGCCACTTGCAGTGTTGTACTGTAGGCATCTTGTTCTCAAAATAGCAAGACACAATATTTCAGCTGACTTGCAAGATCTTAAAGACTTAACTTCTCCTAGTAACAGACTAGGGTCTTCAACTTTTTCTCAACTCAGCAGTGCATCATCAATGAAGCTTTCACCATTTTTGTAGCCTACAATTTGTGCATGAGTAAATGTAGCCTTTTGCCAAGTCACTTAGAATGGAGCCATTAGATGCTCAATGACTGAGGCTTGATAGTTTGAGTTCACCTGCTCCAAGTTAATCAACGGCTTTCCTAATAGTCCAAGTCTGCAAACTCACACAGGTTGATCAATACAGTATTGGGTCTCAGCGAAAGATCTCTGTATATATCCTCTCAAAAATCGACAATGCATGAGAGACTCTTTGCTCATCATGCTCAGTTCCTGTTTTCAGTAGTTTAGCCTCCCCTTAAACATGCTTTCATTTAATGGAATGCCAGGACTGGATACCCATCCTCCCTTCTGTTAAGAACAAAGCAGAAGTGAAAAGTAGGACAGATGTGATGTTTTACAGTGGCTCTGGTTTATCTCAGGATGGTTGAGGATGGACCCAACACATAACCTCAAGGTTAGATTACTGCAATGCATTATTCGCAGGGCTGCCTCTGAAGACGGTTTAGAAACTTCAGCTGGTGCAGAATTCAGCAGCCAGGTTGCTTACCAGAAGCAAGATGGTCTGAGCATATTGCACCGATCCTGGTCCAACTGCA
This sequence comes from Podarcis pityusensis, assembly GCF_964106645.2. NCBI lineage: Eukaryota > Metazoa > Chordata > Lepidosauria > Squamata > Lacertidae > Podarcis > Podarcis pityusensis. The sequence continues at coordinate 79,562,023 of NC_138032.1, read as the reverse complement.
CTAGCTACCGATTAGTTTCTGGTTTTTTTTTTTTTTAATGATATTTATTAAAGTTTCACAAAAAAAGAATCACATTAATAAAAAAGAAGAATTTAAGAATAAAAGGAAAAATACACAATGCAAAATACAAAAAGAAAAAAGAAAAAACAGTTAAAAACAATTCCGTCTTTTCATCACTTCTTTTACATTTACTTATTTCCCGGACCTCCTCATACCTCCCTCTTTTGTATTCCAATTCAGTTTGTTAGTCCAGCAATTTCTTTCCCTCCTTTTTAATCCCAATCCTTAATCTTAATATATTTATAACTTTAAAGCCTATACAGCTAGAAGCCACTTAACTTCAATCCAACATCACTCTAACATTCATTAATTTTGCAATATTTCTGTAAATAATATTTGAATTTCTTCCAATCTTCTTCCACCGACTCTTCTCCCTGGTCACGGATTCTGCCAGTCATTTCCGCCAATTCCATGTAGTCCTCTACCGATTAGTTTCTGGGCCCAATTCAAAATGCTGCTTTTGACCTATAAAGCCTTAAACGGCTCAGGAGCGCAATACCTCAAGGACCGCCTCTTTCCATATGGACCTACCTGGACCCTGAGATCACCTTCTGAGGCCCTCCTTCGTGTGCTGCCTCCTCAAGAGGTGCAGAGGGTGGCAACACAAGAACAGGCCTTCTCTGCAGTGGCTCCCCATCTGTGGAATGCTCTCCCCAGGGAAGTTCGCCTGGCGCCTTCATTATACACCTTTAGGCGCCAGGCAAAAATGTTCCTTTTTAACCAGGCCTTTGGTTGACCTGATCAACATCCCACACCCTTTTAAAATGTGGCTCTTTTGAGGGTGGTATTATTGGGTTATTGCTTTTATTTTTATTTTATATACTGTGATCTTTTTATGTGAGCCACCCTGAGACCTCCGGGTATAGGGCAGTATATAAATTCAATAAATAAATAAAATAATAATAATAATATTGGTTCCCAATGTGAATGCTAATTAATTCTTTCCAAGACTAAACTAAGGCCACATTTCATTCATACATTTAAAGTACTGTGATACCACTTTAAACAGTTATAGCTTCCTCCAAAGAATGTTGGGAGCTGTTGTTTCTTAAGAGTGCTGAGACTCCTCTACCTAGTATGGCTCTGCATTTTGTGGGAATAAGTGGGCAGCCCTCCTCCCTGATAGAATTTTCTTTTTGAAGACCAGTAGTGATAGTCAACTTTTCAGTAGCCTGATTAGATTTAGATGTGAACAATGGGCACATCACCTGAGGGGCACCCTACTGTAATGATAGTTTGACTGCATCCCATCATTGCTCAAATCCATGTCCTGTGTACAAGATTTGTGACATCACCTCTTTTGAGATTATCAGTATCCATCAGGCAAGGTTTGCTGCAGCCTCCTTGCTTTTATCGAAAAGCAAGGCAGGCTGAAGCCATTTTTTAAAATGACACAGACAGTACTGGAGTGGAGTGTCTTTCAGGCTCTTGCAGATAGCAGCCTGCCAACAGAGTTCAGTAGCTGGTAACCACCATCCATCAACTGCCATCATAGGCTGCTCATTTAAGCAAGCATCTTCTAGGCATCAGTGCCCATTAAAGAAACATCTTTAGTTGTTAACCATACCAAAGACTGAGAAAAGGTCATCTCCTCCCTTGACAGCCATGGCAGTTTGCTGCAAACTTGATTTGTATAACTGTCCCATTGATATCAGAGTAAAAACAATGAGAATCGGGCTGCAAGTATGTCAGTACAGATTACTGCCACTTGCTATCCGTGCCAAAGTATTCTACTGCCTACAAGACTGAACTGAGATCTCAAGACAAATGGAATTTGATTTCAATTTTCTTTGCATCATTTTTGACTTCTGGACAGACAAGCTGCCAATCAGTTTAAAAAGATAAACTGGACATAGGAGAAATAGGAGATCAGTGATTGCAGGGGTTGTTTGCTTGAATGTTGTGATGCAATGGAGCTCCTCTCTATATTGAAATGTCATCCTCAATATCCTAATTTGCCACAAGCAAATTGTGCAAAGAATCTATTGTGCAAAGAATCCTACCCCCGAGAAAGGATGGCTACATGAGAAATGTTTCAACATTACAGGCCTTCCTAACCTCAGTGTTGCTGCCTTAGGACTCAGCTATACAGCTGCAAATAAAATGTTTTAAGTGTGTTTTAAGTGCAATATACAATGCGACACTAGATGGCGTTGGTGAGCCTTACGGAAAATTCAATGTATTTTTTAAAATGCTGTTTAAAAAAGCATTTTCAAAATGGTTTTTATATGTGTCTAGATTCCACCTATGATGTAGGGGGAAAACAGAACAAATAGAACACAGGCAGTCACACCATCGGTTCATCTAGCTTCCTATTGTTTCTCCACTTTTTCTTACTATCTCCAGTGGGTTGTTGAGCTGTTGAGCTTTGGAATTGAAGACTTAAATGCTGCATAGCTTCTCTATCCAACAAGAAACAGATTGTGTCAACCAGTGGCAATGGAACAAAATGCTATTCCCCTTGTGCTCCAATAGAGATGGGGGTATCTGAATTAAATCAGCATAATGGGCTACAATGGCCTGGAGTACACTTTGCTACCCTTATTGGGATATGTTGTGTCCAATGCCATATGCACTTTTGGCACCAGAGTTTGCTCATCACTTATCTCCCAAGTTTCTTTATAAACCAACCTTTCCATTATCCTGTTGACAATTATTTTTTACAGCAGTGGTGTTGGGTATGTTATATCATTCAGAATAATAACACATCTCCCTATATAAGCCACATTAATTATACTATAAATCCACATTTTAACAGCATTTTATGATTGCTGAAGTATAGCCCCGAAGCTTTGTGCATAAGTTTTAAAAGAATAATAATAATAGATTGAGTTCAGCACAACACAACTGTGTTCTCAGGGAAAGTTAAGGTCCCATTTGTACAGAAGAATGAAGTAACCTCCTGATTTTGTGTGTGTGTGTGTATGGTCCTTCTCACAGAATTCAAGGGTAGAATGATAAAATATACTGTGGCTCTTCCCATACATTGCCATGGTTCCTATCTGTAGTAATCTCTCACAGAGAGCACTGTCAGAACTGTGCGATGGAAGTAACATATAAGCTGGGGATATACCCATGCCTGATCCTTTGGAAACCCCAGCCATGTGACTTCATATCTTCAAAATGGGGATTAAAAATATTTGTTGAAGATCCCCTGGGAGAGTGTGTCCTCCCTAAAAGAGTGCACGAGTTGTGGTGAGACCTGGAGACTGGCACCCTGTGTAGTGGGTAGGTTGATTGGTTAGCCACAACACCCGATTGGTAGGTCCCTCAATGTTGGGTTCAATCTGGCCAATGGGGCGCAGTCTAAATGGATTGAGGGACCTATATATACCCATGCACATGACCCAGAGCTTCCTCTTTCGGCTCGTGCATTCGAAACACCCGCTCACCTCTCCCTACTTTTAGAGCATTTTGCAATTGACCTTGCTATGCTGTCGTGTGTCGTCTGTCATTGGGACAGGGGCACAGCAGGAATTTTCCTCATTTGGCTGATTGGCTGTTGCCATTTGGGTTTCGCCTGCTGTGTAGAATATCGTCACAACTTGTAAGGTTGCGGATATGCACTGGTTCGGGTGATAGAGATGGGAGAGCGGTCTCGTCATCCCTATGTGAAGGGTATTCCCTTAAAGAAATCCAGGGACTCAGCTGGTTTGGTCAACCCCCGAGAGGGGGTGGTGCCCGCGTCTGAGTCCAGGGGGGCATCTGGGGGGTGAACATAGTCTGTTTCCAGCTTTCTGCTTATCCAGGTGTTCACCTTTGGCTGACCTGTGCTGGTGCCCTGTGTTAGTGCTGCCTGCAAGGGTGCAGGGAGCTAGTCGAATCAGAGTCTATTCAACTACTCACTCTTTGTAATCAATAAAGTTGTGGCCTAAATTCTGCCAAAAACCAAAACTAAAATTTGAGTCATGTGTGAATTTATTTAGGGGGGAGGTCTCAGGGTCTGAACACGCAATTTACTCCCCCATGTCGCTGCTCCGCATGGAGACTTTTAAGTGCATTAATTGAGGGACTGGTGCAAAGCTGGAACTGTTGCTCTGACGGCTAAGCTTAATTTGATTTTATTCATTTTTGTGGTTTGTTTTACCACTTTTTGTTGTATATTGTTAACTCTCCTCGATTAGTCTAAAACAAGGCAAGATATTAACAGCATTGGTAAATACGCTGATCACATTGCCACGCGATTATGGCACTGAGGGCCACTTAAACAAATAGGCAAACATTTTTGCAACAAGCAGTGGAAAATATTAAGGCATTGTCAGCACTGGCAACAGTGCTCACCATAGTTAGGGAATAGTTGCAGCTCAGCTTTAGCCCTAGGCCAGGCTCATGAACCAAAGTAGGGTTCAGGAAGCAATCCTGATATAATTTTCTCAACAAGGGAGGTATCAGTTAAAAGGAAGCTGAAAGAGAGAGTCCACTTTCTTGGAGCTTAATAAACGCTGCTATAATAGGAGCACAGCTAAAATGTTTACCACAGATTGGGAAGTCTATCAACAACTCATCACGGTTCATGAGCCTAGTCCTGAAAGCTACAAAAGACAAGAAGGCTGCACTGTTTAAATAAGAAAAACAAGTAGCTTCAAAAAGTCAACACACATAAATGTGAGCAACCAGCAAGAGGTGAATAGGGGGAAGACTGTGTTTCTTGACAACAAAGTTAAGTTTTTTAATTTTCTTGTACCCTCACACTTTTGTCCAAATCAATTTATGAGGAAGTCCTGTGATTATTGTGCAAAAAATCCACCATGAACAGCACCAATCCATGCTGACCAGAAACTTGATATGGTTATTTTTCAAAGGATGTTTGTGGTTTTGAGACACAGTCGACAAGGTATACTTTCAGCTATTGGAGTTTTGCTTCACTAGGCAATATGGAACAACTCAGGCTGTTTTATGTGAGCCTTTGTACTGATAACAAGAAGAGACTGGAGCTTGTCCACTTTCCTTCTTCCCAATAAAAGCCAACATTTCTGAGGGCACTAAGGCCTTTTATTTTAAAAGTGATTTAAAAGAGAACTGAATTGGAAAATCTCTTATATGCAGGAACTTTTTGGCAGGAGCTGATGAGATTTTGGAAATCTGCTTCCGCTAGCCTTTTTCTTCAAAGGGTTGTTGCTATCACATACTGATTCCATTCCTGTTTACTTTGCTGGGGAAATATCTGGCTCCAAAGACTTTCATTGCAACCATCTTCATTTCTAATTATTGTGCTCCCAGAAATAACCAACTTTTGTAGATTATTTCTAATTCTAGTAACAAGTTGTGCTTTGAGCTGAGGGAGGACAATATTTAAAGGGTTTCCAGATGAATCTGTGAATATTTCCTTCACTAGAAAAAGAGAGAGAAACCCATTTCCTTTGGTCCCCAGTTTATGTACCATGACAGCTGCATGGTAGCTGTTTCCCATGTTGCTGAAGGAGGTGAGAAGACTAGAAGATGTCATTATTATTTTTCTCCACCCAGTCACCACCCATCTTTCACGCACCCCTCATGTAGCAGTATGGGGCGACCTTTTCCAATGGTGCATTCTCAAAGGTACACAGTAAGATTGGAATTATCTGAGGAAGATGTGTTGTGTAAAACTTTCCCATCCTATCCCATTTGGATAGGAAAAACTCAGGCAATCGGACCCAGCCACAGAGTTCTGATATTAACACACATACATGGTATGAGATAGTACGACAATATCTAATTTGGGCTCAAGCTGTAGCCCTGTTCAGGTGTTCTGCTAAATCATGTGATGGGGGGGGGGGACCTGTGGTTCCGCAGAATTCTAAATCATATGAAGAGCCTCACTTCGGAAATCCCCCCTCCAAAGTGCGGGTATTGTGACAGAGGGGTAGAGCGAGTGGGCACCCCCCCTTCTTCCTCTCAAATAGTTGGAATAAGGTCAATCTGAACACCCAAGCTGGGTTTCTATAAATAAGGGCACTCTGAACATCTGTATTGTGAAGAGGCATAGCGTAGGTTGCCAGCCCCTGGGGCTGCGAGGAAGGTGAGTGGGAGGGAGGAAAATGGATGGAGTACGTATGCACTTTCAACTGCCTAATGACATCCATGTCACCCAGAGCATGGTAGCCACAGAGATAAGAAAAGAAGAGTCGTTCCGTTGTCTGGAGAGGTCATTTCCTGGTTCGCATAGAGAAGCCCTTTTTAACTGAGCCCAGTGACGGAAGCATGGGGCTGTATTGAGGAAGCAGCGGGTGTTGAAATTTTGTGCCTCTAGTAATTTTGCACCCAGGGCAACTGCCCCTGTAGTGCCCCCCCATGCTACGCCACTGGTGCTGTGCATGTGATCCAAGTAGGTTAAGAATCTAACAAATGTGAAGAGGGGGAGAAAGATCCCTTTTTGAGTCTTAGTTAACCAGAGGTGTGCGCTGTTTCCCCCCCTCCCTTAATGGGATTCCAAAGTGCTTTGGGAAGTATGTTTCCACTTAGAGCAAGTTAAGCAATGCAGAGATTTACAAGATGAGGCGCCGGCCCAAGCGTCTGAATGCTAAATGGTACTCGAGCCTTAATGTGTTGCTGCTTTCCCACCACCTGAAGCGTCATTTGAAAAATTTAGTATCAAAAACCGAAACAAAACAATAGAACGGGAAAAGAGGGTGGAGAACCTCAGTTCGCTTTTAAGCCATTTTCATGCCTTTGGAATGCATCAACCTCCATTGCCTTGTGAAATATCTGATATGACAAGATGTTCATTTTATGGTGTTCAAACGTGAACTCTCTTCAATAATGAATAAAAGCAGTCACTTTAAAAAAAATGAAACCACACTGGAGTGTGAAGTCAATGTGGAAGTGAAGGAGAAAACCAGCACTTCTTTTGCCACATTTGTTTTGCCTTCCTCCTTAGCGAACAACCTTCAGCAGAACAAGTTAGGTCATGGTAGTAGATTGGTTTACATAGCCCATTTTTGACCTTTTATGTTGACCTTAAGAGGATCTTCAGCCTGCCTGAACAACACATGCTATAATATTGTATGCCCAAGAGGGCCCCAAGAAAGGATCCTGCAGATCCAAGTATTTTTGGCCGATTAAGATGCTTGAGATTTAATTCATTACTCTTTTCTGCCACCTGACTTGAAAAAAAATAATATGAAACATGAAACTTTTGGAAGAATGGGAAGACAGTTGATTTGTAATTTGTGACCCTTTCTCACGTCTTGTAGGAAAAAGCTCGGTAGATTAAAATTACAGCAGAAACTCCTTTTGGGGAAGAAAAGCGTGTTATTACACACTTATATTACATGTGGAAATCTTCAACATCAGCTGACAGCACAATCCTATACTTCTCTGTTCAAGAGTAAGCCTTCAATGGGGTTACTTTCAAAACTGGAAGTGGTATATTTGATGCTTGTAGTCGCAGTGTGGGGGGGTTAAGAGTATGTGGGTGTGTGCATGGAATTCCCAATCAGAGATGAATCAGTGGGGTGATTCAGTGATCAGAGAGGGACACCCAATTTTTGGCACAGGAAGTTCCTTACAGCTCAGGGCGTTTTTGGATACCATGGACTTGTAGAAATCTCAGAGCTCCAAGCCACCTCCTACTCGGTGAAGAGAGATATGACTTCTAGAATATGTCTCCAGTCTCTAGAGTTATAACCTGGGTTTATCAGAGTTTTCTTTCAAAAGAGAAACAAAACAACAACAACAACAACAGTGGATGGGCAGTAGAGAAACATGATGCTGAATCCCAAAACTTGAACCACTGAGCAAACTTACACCTTGCCTTGTAAACTTTACAAGGTAAGATGAAAACCTTCATTCTCCATGGTTAAGAATAAACTGAATATACTCTTTTGTTTTTCAGGGTAATTTTTTACTCTAGCATTAATTAACTGCTTTGGGAAGTTTGCTGCTTTACACCTGCATTTTAAACAGGCGTCAGTCTGTAAATTTTTGATTTTTATTTCAGTACCTTGAAAAGAATAATGATTACTATAATTATTCACAAAATCTTCCAGATGAAATAATCACAAGAGAGATATCTCTACGGCAGGTACATTGTCTCTCCAAAAGTTTATTCCTAAATGTTTGTTTTGCTAAGAGCTCTTTAAGAATCAGAATCAATTTCACCCTTCTGCATGAAGAACGAGATCAGCCAATGGGATGTTTCTGTCTGAAAGGTTCTCATCTGGTCAGTGTCAAAGCTATGAGTCCATAATGAAAGGAGAGGCAGATGTTGGACCATCCTTGGAAGACCTATTCACCCACCACTGATTTATAGCTCAGTCCTACATTCTCCTTTGCATAGTCCCCTCCTGCTTCTAGATCATCCAACCAAGTGACAGAATATTGAAAACTAGCTATTTAAATACATATTGATAGTGGCTACAGCTAACACTGTAGAGGACACAAGAGCCTGCCCATTTCTTGCCACGTGCTTCATCCATAGAAACACAGGAAGCTGCCTAATTCTGAATCGGACCATTGGTTCATAGAAACATAGAATTGCAGTGTTGGAAGAGGCACTGAGGACCATCTATTCCTGCAATGCAGTTGTTCCATACGGGCATCAAATCTGCAACCTTGGCATTATTAGCACCACACTCTAACCAATTGAGCTACATATAGCTGTGGATGTGATCAGGGTTTTCAACAAGTTTTGATAGATGCTATTGAGATTGCAAAGGAGCTAGAAACACTGCCAAACTTTGAGACAGAACATGTTAGAAAAAGGAGAAAGAAACATCAGTTCGAGGCCCAAGAAGAGGCACCACAACATCCAAAGCAGAAATTCAAAGCAGATTTCTAATAGGGTGTCTTAGACATGGCCTTACAATTCGTTGAAGGGTGATGCCAACAGCTACAACAATGTAATTACCTCGTTGGATTCCTGTAGTGTATCAACAAAAAAATCTATTCAAGATGTACTTAAGGCCTGCAAGAATTTGTAAAAATCATTGATGCACAAAGAAAGATATTGATGCTGAAGATCTGTGAACTTATAGTAATAGCTTGAAGACTTCCAAAGTCCATTAGGAGTACTTCTCTTCATACTACAACAAAAATGCCTGGATAATGTGCCTAATGTTTCTGTTGCTCTAAGGATCCTTCTGACACTTTCAATGTCAGTGGCAAGTGGTGAACACAATTTCTCAAAGCTCAAACTTATAAAAACTTACATATGCTCAATAATGTTGCAGAGGAAACTAGATGGCTTGGCATGTTCAGTTGAACATGCCCAAGTATCAGCACTTGACCCGAAGAAATTGGTGGCAAAATTTGCAAAGGAAAAGGCAAGCAAAGTGAGATTTGTATGTGCCTGATATTGAAATTTTTATGAGACTTAAATTTTCATCATCACAATTCACAAGATTATTCCAAAAGATCTCTGTGTTAAATCATTTTCTTTTGTATTTGAGAAAGTTAATCAAAGACTGATGTATTACTTATTCTTGCAATTTAAAATAAATTCAGCAGTTTCAAGTTTTGGTCATTTCATTTTTTTCTATAAGACATCTGTATTGAAAACTGAAGTTAGCAAAAAGACAATTTGAGGGTGCAAGTAGTTAGCCTTGCCTAGAGTGCTAAACTGCCTGGCACCAGCACTCTTCCTGAACATATCTACCCATGCAATAAGATGTCTCACAGTGGAAAATTCACATACATTCATCTCAAACTGGCCAATAGCCACTTTTCACAACTAGTGACACTTCCTTCTTGTGTGGTATGCACTTATACAGACAGGAAGGCTAGCTGGCTAATGAAAAGGTTTGATGGCTGATCTTTTTTGTGTGTGTCACTGGCCTTGGACATGACAATTTTTTTAACACAGAAACTATAGTAATATTTAGCATAAACTTGGCACAGACCCACCATGCAAGAAAGTAGCATTTTTTTTAAATAGCTGTTTTCAGAGGAAGAATAAAGTTCTTTGCCTTTCATTGTATTCTATCAGTTTAAATTAATCTTGTGGGTTTTCTTTTTCAACGGCGAGGAAGAGAGATTGAAGCCTGAGAGAATGGAGATAGAATAATATTGTACTTTGCACAATGTACCATGCATTCTGGATACTAAAAAATCCTCAATGAATAAAGATGTTTCATCAGAGAAAAGGCCTTATTTAAAGCAGCTGCTCACATCTTGCTAACAATGCTTTCAGCGGTGCTGTGGACCAGTTACATTTGCCATACCCCAAACCTGGCATATCAGAATTTGACCTAGGCAGTCTTTTTAAGCAACAGTTGAAAGCTTAAAAATGGTTCTGACATACCCTCCAGCATTCCATAGATGAGCATGGGGACTTTTTATTTGGTTGTTACACCCCATTCTCAAAGTACGAATCACTCCCTGAGGCCCTTGCACACAATTACATTGTGCTGTAGGCTTTTTCATGCCTGCTATATTGCGTGACCAGGCGGCAACAGCCCCAGCCCCCAGGGATCATAAGGAAGGAATAAAGACTCTGACAACATTATAGGGAATGAAAATTAGGCCACAACTTTATTAAACTTCCGAATGTAGGAAGACCTTGGCTTAGGCCTTGGGCATGTATCCCTCCCAGCCCCCAGCTGGGGGGAACTGGGGCTCATCAGGGTAAATGGGATATCTCAAAAACTAAACCTTTTTGTGGTATGATTATGATTGCTGTCCTAGATATACATACTTGGGGAGTAAACTTCATGGAACGTAGCTGTGTTTAACTTACGAATGGAAAGGTTCAGCTTGTAAAACATATGTCTACTCCCAATACCCATAGTGTACAGATAGTGGTGATTTTTAAAACATTGGGGGAAGGCATGATGGAGACACCCAACGCATTATGCATCCACATATCATGTCAACATGGGGCCAGGAATGAGGGCTTCTTCCCTTGCCCTAGGCTGCAGTGCAAGTTTTCTGGTCAATTCATGGCCAGGTAGGATTTTTTTCAGCTCATCTGCTCATTTGGCCTGCCCAATGGATTTTGTTTTGTTTTTACTTACCCCTCACTGCTTCAGTTGGGCTGCTGACTCCGTTTGGGGCATTATTAGCCATGGCTTGTTGTTTATTAATTTGGCCACATCCAGCAGGTTGTGCAAGGAAAGGGGGAAAGAAATAGAGATTTGATTGACGCTCTGAAGTACCTTTACATTCCAGGGACTTTCCTTTCAGGACTTTTACAAATTAAAATTAAATTATCCATTTATGAATCTCAGTATTTTTTAGCTTCTTGGACTTCCCAAGTAATGCTTGGTACCATCTGCTAGCAATAGATAAACAGGTAACTCTTGCATTGGAGTTAATTAAGATTCTAAAAACCACATTGGGGAAATGCCTTTATTGCACCCACCAATATGTCGCAAAATAGTGTGCAGCCTTTACCATCTAGCCTGATGAAGAGTTATGGAGAACTTGAAAGTCCATTTTGTGATATTTTGATTGGTTCAATAAAACGCCTTACATGGATTTTGGATTTTTCTTCTTCTTGTGGCCCTTTGCTTTTTGTGTGATTTGGAGAGCATTTAATTAAAAATTAGAAAGAGAAAGTGTTTCCTTTTCTAGAGCAGCTCAAGGGATAGCAAATAAAGCCATTGTAACATGTTGAAGCATTCAGTAATCAGTTCCAGAAGCCGAAGAAAAGTTGGATATTAATCCTGAGTAATAATGCAGCACTCTTAGTAATTTATGCAGCTTTTTAATCTCAGAAAGATTCTATGTGCTCTGCAAGAGACTTGCTTCTTTCCGTAGGCACATCTGGTGGTTTCCAATGAATATTCTAGTTTAAGATCACAATATTTAAAAGCATAGCATACCCTCTGATACATATTACATGTTCCATCTGGTGCAATGTTCCATAATGTTTGGCTCCTAGGAAATGTCCAGTAACAATAAGAGGGATTGACATTCAAAGCCCTACATTTCCCAAAATATGAATGTCTGTGTTATTAAATCATTTAAGATCAGGGGTTAGATGCCATTTCAAGGTGGCTTCACTTTCCCTCCCTACTAGAATGTATATTTCACCCCTGTGCAAAAACTATGGGTTCCACTGAATGGTGTGTGGGTGTTCACACAAAGTTCTGCTCACAAAGTGGGACTTCCTCTCCTCTTCCTGTAAAAGGTAAAGGTAAAGGGACCCCCGACGGTTAGGTCCAGTCACGAACGACTCTGGGGTTGCAGTGCTCATCTTGCTTTACTGGCCAAGGGAGCCAGCATTTGTCCGCAGTTTTTCTGGGTCATGTGACCAGCAGGACTAAGCCGCTTCTGGTTAAACCAGAACTGCGCACGGAAATGCAGTTTACCTTCCTGCCAGAGTGGTACCTATTTATCTACTTGCACTTTGATGTGCTTTTGAACTGCTAGGTTGGCAGGAGCTGGGACTGAGCAACGGGAGCTCACCCCGTCACGGGGATTTGAACCGCTGACCTTCCGATCGGCAAGCCCTAGGCTCAGTGATTTAGACCACAGCGCCACCGGCATCTCCCTGTACTCACTCAAAAATCAGCTCCCGAGGATTATCCAACACTATGGATCGATTTTGAGGAGGTGGGGTAAGGGTGCGCTGTGAGAGAGGAGGAAGTTTTGTGTCCCAGGTGGATGTCTGCTGTGCTAGTGGAACAGCAGCACTGATTACAGCCCTGCAATTGCCATGATCACTTGTAATTACAAATTGCAGATTTCTCTCCCATTTTTCTTCTTCTATATATCCCAAGAAGACCTGCTGCTGTTAATAATTTCAGGAAAACACCACGTATTGTTCACGCACGTTGCTTTAAATGATGTCAATATATTTTTCTCACTGCAAACCAGAATCCAGTGATTTCCTCACATAAAGCTGGAATATTATCAAAGTATCCTTAATAGTAACATTTATTGGGATTAATTATAAAATACGTTATCTGCACGTGTAATAAATGGGCTGAAAAACTCTGAGCTATGCTTGTCCATGAGATTATTTGGTTTTGATATAGACCCCAGATTCTACTTCATCTTTCACTTACCCCAAAACCTAAAATCACCCAGAATTCAATTTGGATGAAACCCGACTTGAAATGCTAATGATGGACCGTTATTCATCTTTGAATGAGGTATTATCCAGGTAATGCTCTCAAGGGCAGATTAAACTGGGCAAGAATGTGGAAAGAGAAGATCTCAGAAACCCAAACCCCAAGCAGGTAAACTGCTTCAGGTTTCTATTTGCAGGTAGGGCAGATTCCGTGCTTGGTACTAGCTGTAAACCAGACTAAATTGGAGCTTTACCCTCACTATAGAGCTATGCTTTTCTTTCTCTCAGAAAAGACAAAATATTTTACAGGCCCTTTGACCACATTCCAGGAGTGTGGTTAGTCATCTGAGCAGCAGGAGAATTTATATCAAATTCAGGAAATAGGCCTGAAAGAAAATGGTTTGACCAATTTTGACAAGCAATTCCTCTCAGATACACCATTGCTTGTCTATTTCCCTGATCATAACTGCTGGGCCCTCCAACAGACATTCCTTCCCCTTAACCATGAGTAATAGAGAAATAAGCCCTCACACTTGTACATAAAGTTCTTGATATGATTAGATTTCCTACATATTCAACTCCCTTCATAAACTTTAATAGTTCTTTAAAAATCAGGCCTCTGTTACATTTGGTACTAGAACGAAATTGCAAGCTTCACAGCATATTTACATTTGTGTGTAACTGCAGGCATAAAGTCATCCATTGTTCTTCTTTATTGATTGAGTTATGAATTTTAAAATGGAATTTAGTTTGCAAAGTCCCAAAAGAAATTAAAGTATGCATTAAAAATCAATATATATTTAAAATGAGCCACTAAGCAAGGTCTCTATGAGTAAGAGGAACTGACATTCATTGCTAATAGGATTGGCTATTGTTTGCTTATTTTCTCTCTCTTTGGTCTCTTCTCTGTTTATTTTTGAATTTTACTTTTTGGGTATAATGTAATAAGCCCATTCTCCCACCTGTACTGTAATAGGTTGAACTGTTTAGGTTGTGATTAGAAGCAGCTGTCTATTATTTTATGTCTATGGGCCATGCATCATTTCTGGGGCTTGGCAAATTATTCTGATTCATCCAACAAAACATGGAATTAGGTTCTTTCCTCTGGGAGCTGGGCCCATTCCAGCTTCAGCTGCCAGCAAAACTTTGCTCAGCGATAAATAAATGTTGTTAAAAAAATTCTAACCCACATTTTACTCCTATTTAAAAGTCTATTCTATTCCGGAATTCTGTAACTACTGATCAACTTGCCTTCCATGACTATGTCTTTAGCCCTCTTAGAAAGAAAGTTATTAATCAAACTGTGCAGGTAACATTCTAAGCAATTTTTGTGAAATGAGCTAGCTTGACTGCTCCCACCTGTCAGTTTTTAGGGATGACATAGGGAAAATCAGGGTTATTGTGTCTTTGACAGCTGCACTATCATAATCAGGACAAAGGCAGAACAAAAGTTGACTTTCTGTGGTAAGCATGAGATTGTCGACTTCCGGAGGTGGCGCCAACGGCAATGGCGGAATCCCTCTAATCCAGAGGGAGACCGCTCCACAGAAATCGGGTCTAAAACCGCTTCGGCGCAGCGGGGACCCTTTAAACCACAGGCGGGTGAAGCCTGTGACCCTGGGACTCGGCGGGCACTGTTTGCGCCCCCCCAATCTGTAAAGGAACCTGGCAACGGGCTCCGGAACAGAGCGGGGAAGTGAAGGCGCTGTGCTGCGAGTCGTCTGCTTCTTTTGTGGAGTGAAGCCGCGTAGCTGTTGCCGGAGAGCGCTGCCTTTTTTCCTGGACAATTCGGACTTTAAAACAAATATCCGTGAGTACCCAGAATTTGAATAAATTGGGACATTAAATGAAGACTAGTGAAAAGGACAGAATTGGACTATAAAAAGAAAAAAAAAAAAGAAAAATCGATTGAATTTGGTACGGAGTGGTAAGGGCTAAACAGGAAGTCACCCTTCCGTTCTTTTGTAAATATAACAAAGCAAAGACAACTTATACTAGAGCTTTGAAAATTGCTTTTAAAAGAGTGGATTCCAACATTTCAAATTGGGAATATTTTTTTTGGGGGGGGGGGACTATTTGAAGCAGTAAAAGGAAGTTATTTTCGTCCTGATCCTGGAGCGGGGAAGTCAGGACTGACGTGAACCAATCAAGGTATCTGTGTGTGACAGATAGTTAAAAGAAGAGAATTTTCGTGACTCTACTGTTCCCTTTCGCATTTTAAAGGAATATATATGGATAAAGTATTTTAAGTAACATGGAAATGTATCAGAAACAAATATAAGTCTTCTCCCTAGGGGGAGCCTTAGAAACTGTAACTAATGCCAAGGACTTGACAGCTGTTACAAAGAATCGTGGGAGAGTGCAACAATGTTTTCAGAAGTTGTGGTTTGCCTGCTCAATAAAACAAATATTCTACTGGAAGAACTACATGATAAGGTGAACCAGATGGCCAAGTCGACTGGAAATCTTAGACTGGCAGTGGAAGGCGTTGATCAAACTGTGGGAATATATGTGGAGTCTATCCAGGACTCAAACCAGGAGTGTGTTTTGACAGAACAGGGGTTTGTGGCATTAAATCAGGAGTGTGGCTTGATAGAACAGTCTCAACAGGAGCTTGATCCTTCGGATTTGATAATGGAACTTGGAAAAAATCAGATACGGGAAGGGAAAGTTTGGTGTGGTTTGGAAATGGGGGGCTGGATTGACCCCCCTATGTTGGGATATCTGGACTTTTTAAATACAGTAACAGGCTGCGACATGTTTGGAATTGTGGGGGCCCACAACTTCGGAGGGCCCTTGAAGTATGTTCTTAAATACTACATGGAATGCAGCGATGAACAGGGAAAAGGATCTGATCTGATGAGAAGGGTTAAAAACACTATTAAGTTGGAGCTACTACGAGCAAGTGACTACAGCCACAAATATGAAGAAAAGCTGCGGAAGGGCCATGGAAGTGACTTGAGGGCCTCGGACATAAGGTCACCGGGTTAGATTGAGGAATAAGGACTGACAAATCCCGAAACCAGGAGGAAGGGACGTTGGATTAAGATTGGACTTGTTTATATGCTTTTTTCTCTTTTTTCGTTTTGTTTTTTTTTAACTAATAGAATGTTTTATAAAGTTGATGAATGATAGAATGATAGAAAAATGAATGATAGAAAAATGTTGGAAGAAACTACCTGGCTTTAGTAAAGATGTATAAAGAATTATGAAAGAACATTATGAATATAAGAAGCTGGTAAAGTTAAGATCTAAATTTTAAATTTTAAGGTTTATTTTATAATAGAAAGATGGAAAGGATTTGCTGGGATAATTAATAACTATCAAAGAATTATGAAAGAACATTATAAATATAAGAAGCTGGTAAAGTTAAGATCTAAATTTTAAAATTTTAAGGTTTACTTTATAATAGAAAGATGGAAAGGATTTGCTGGGATAATTAATAACTAGAATACAAAGGAAGGGAGGAGGAGGAGGTCTAATGTTTTTTCTTCTTTACTATTATTTTTCTTCTGTATTTTTCACTTTCTTATATTTTTATTTTTTACTTTTGTATCTTTTTCTTATTGTGTGTAAGTTTTTGTATTTTCTATTTTTTGTTTTTGTGTAATTTTTGTATTTTTTGTTTTTTTTGAAATCTCAATAAATATTATTTTAAAAAAAGAGAGAGATTGTCTGCGGTGCAAGTGGAATAAAGCAGCAATGACATTATTCTCTAATTTTCTGTTATGCTTCTCAAGGCAACCATTTTGTGTTGTGCCATGTCCTCTATGGCAGCCATTTTGTGACTGGCACCCACAGAACTCTCAAAATTCAAAATGTGCTCACTGGTCCAAAAAGGCTAGTGACACCTGTCTTAAGAGGTATATAAATGCATGGAGAAGAGACAAACTTTTCAAAATATATACTAGATGCAGATTTATGCACTGTGACAACATTTGGGGTTTGATTGAATATGCAAGTTAAGAAAGGAGAAAACTCACTGAGTGCACTTGGCTATACAATCTGTAAAAAAGAAAATTGAATTTGGCCAGTTTGATTTTCCACCAAAAACCGTTACTAAGGGGGTCAGGAATATGGATTTGACAAATAAATTCCTTTTAAATGGGAGGGAGGGTATCTGCCTTCTTCCCAACAAATAGGAAGCCATACTTAGCTTTTGAGAGGCGCTTCTCAGCTTTTTCAGTTTTCTGTGTGGGAAGAGAAGTACCATTCTAGCTGGTTTCACAAAGTATATATAATTTGTAGTGAGCCAGTTAGATCTGTTTCCAGATAATGTTTTATCCTATAAATAATCTGCACATTTTTGTTTTTTACACCCATTGAAACAATATTTAAAGTCTTTTAAGCTTGACTAATAAATCTGACAATGTAAACTCCCAAGTACTGAACAGCTGAATACTTTTTGAAATCCTGTGATTATAGTTCTTGGTTTAAATAAAGTCACAGGGGAGGCAGTACAAACCATTTGTCAAACAAGCATAATGCATTTTGGTTACTTTATCCTGCAGGTTGCTTAATTGCTACCTTTTACTACATGTATAAAAAGCTGAGCATTTTAAATTGTGGTTTGATTTTTATTGTTGCACCATCATTGCACATGTTGCCATTTCTTCTTTTATTTTATTGGGCTTATTCCTTCCGACTTGTATAGTAATGTAATACAGAATGATAGGACACTTCTGCAACAGAAGACATCCACCCCTTCTAACATGCTTCCTTTCCCCATTTAATAATGTCCCATGCCATCTTCTTCTGTCTTCCCCCCACTCTTGCCCTCTCTCATACAGCCACAAATGAGATGTAAGCTAGTGTAAGCTGTTTAAAGAAAGAGACAGTCCTTGAACCAACTTGTTAGTACCGAAAGGACCCACCTATTATGCAATTTAATTCACAGATCTATGTTCCAACCAGCTCATAGGTGTGTAGGTGTGCTTTCATTTCCATTAAATATTTCTCCGCAAGCACTTGACACCCCCCTCCAGTTCCCCAAGGGGGAAAAAACACTGATGGGAGAAATTACCTCATGATATCTTCCCCTGAGCTTTACCTCAGAGAAATTACCTCATAATATCTTCCCCTGAGGAGGGAGTCAGGGAGGCTAACTATTAAGCACAAGAGGTCAGTGCAATCGCTGATTTTGTTCATAAGGGTAGTCATTTTCCGAAAAGTATAAAGGCCTCGTGTTGTTGTTTTTTAAAGCAACAAATAAGTGTCAGGCACATAGCAGGCAGCCTCTCTATATTTCCGGGAAATTTTGGGCACCCAGGAAGGCTGCATCGTGCAGACTACTGACAAAACGATTTGTAGAATGAAAAGGCACTCACAAACCTCACAGCCACCTCAAAAGTAAGTTAACCATGGCAACATCTCTGCATCCCATCCGTGAGAGCTTTACCAAACTTTTCTCCTCCTTTCATAATTTTTTCCTAAATAGATGGAGAATGGTCGGGGGGAAATGCTTGAGAAATCTTTAGCACAGTACTTTCCCACACTCTAAGTTAGGGTTGTCATATATCTGGAATTTCCC
Organism: Podarcis pityusensis; assembly: GCF_964106645.2. NCBI lineage: Eukaryota > Metazoa > Chordata > Lepidosauria > Squamata > Lacertidae > Podarcis > Podarcis pityusensis. The sequence goes on along the minus strand of NC_138032.1, from coordinate 79,543,499 downwards.
AGACATACCCAAAATACTGCAGTTGGAAGCAGTGTCCGGGTGGAAAGCGACAAAAATTTCTGGAAAAATCCAGACATATGGCAACCTACATTAGAAAAGCCTTGTGGTAATCTCTGGCCCTTATTGGCTGTATATGACAATGACATCACATCTCAGGAGGTGATAGTGACTCAACAGATCTCCCCATCTCAGTCCTTGCCTCACCTGTGCCTGGAATCACTTGGCCTCCTGGTTTTGTGTATGAATAGTCTTGACACGTGATTGATCTCACAGGAGACCTATTAAGTTCTATTGGTGCATTAATGTTTAAATCCCCAGAATTTACAGAAAGCCCTGCTTGCAGTGAAGTATAGGCAAAAAGGATAACTGATTATTATGGCTTTCTCTTTATGCTCGATGGTTTAAAGTCCCCAAAGCCAAATTTAGTATAATGTATATATTAAACATTAATGGACAAAGTAAATGCTGAGTTTTCTTTAAAAAATGTATAATTCAAAGGAGTGCTTTTGCACAGTGTGCTAATGAACAAGATTATCCCCCAAACAGCAAAATAGAGTCTAATATCCTTAAATAGATGAGGCTAAGAGCTGTTGCCTTAATGTACCAAAAATAATGGTTGATTTCCCTGTTCCAGAATGCAGATTAATGTGATATTTATTCCTGGTCACTTAATTCTTGGCCACCTAAAATGAATATGACACTTGGCTCCTAGTTGTGTGATAAACAGCACAGTTTAAAAAGCAGAAAGCCGTTTTATTTTAGGCACAGCTGAACAAATATTTCATATCCAATAAAATTACCAACAATAAATAGTCTCTCTCCCCCCCCCCACTCCTTCCTCCTGGTAGAATGCTGGCAGACCGTCCATAATTTTTCTGAGTTGCTCAGTTCCCAAAAATAATACAATAGCATTTGGAACCAGTTTCTTTTTTTTATGTAAATTGGCTTTCCTGATAAGTTGCTAGGTTATGAGCGCTCGTGTAACTCACATGGTGTTTGATTTCCAATTTCTGATTGGATAAACAGATACTTAGAATTCACACAGTAAAGGAATGTAAGATGAATACCAAAGATAGGCAGTTGGTGGCCTGTGAAATAGACCTGGGCCCAAAAGCAATAGTCTCTGGCTACCAATGATTGTACCAGATTATAATCAGAGTGGCGTTATAATTTCTCCTCACCCCCTCCAAGAGGGGGGCGGGGTTTGCGACACTGCGTGGGCTTACCTGGCCAGGTGCTACCCACCTTGCTACAGGGTGGCCATTGCTCCACCCCCATCTCAGCAGGCCAATGGGCTGCCAGCTGGGGGTGGGGCGAGGGCCGGTGCTCTTCGGCCCAGACTCACTTTGATTTCTTTCCAGGTTCACCTGCCCAACCCTCCCTAAAATATAACATGGTCTTCTTTTGCATGCTAACCTCTTGCTTCCTAGGTCAGCGGGCGCTGCTATGGTCATAAGATGGTTGCTGTATTTAGAACCGAGAAGGAATTTCCCTGCGTTGGCAGGTTTTGCCTTCCCCATTGCGATTCGTCACAACTTTGGCGGTTTTAGGCCTTGGTCAATATTCTATAGTCTGTCTGTGAGTCGGGGGCAGCATACTGATGTACCCCCATACGGCAGTGTTTGCAGGGCCCGTTAGAGGGTTGATTGTGGGAGTCACTGGCCCTAGAGCGGAGGCATAGAGGCCAAACTCCGGACTTTGGTGAAGTGGGAGGGCACGCTGTGTAAGTTCACACTTTACAGTCCCCTCCCACAACACCTGACTGCCCTCTGCATCCGCAGCCCCTGTGGGGTATGAGAGGGATACCTTCCAAGGCCTAAGCCAAGGTTCCTACACCTGAATTTAATAAGGTTGTGGCCTAATTTAAACCCATACATGGGTGTCATGTCTCATTTATGGGTGGTGGGCTCCAGGGACAGGGTTTGGTGCATGGGCTTGCAAAAATGCTCTGCTTTATACATATTTCTAGATCATGCATGGTTGGGAAAGGCAAAGGTGTTGTCTCTTAAGATAATGTTTCAAAAGGTACATTTGGTTTGGAGGGTCACATTGTGTTAGCCTGCTATAGCCCTGCAAACATGATCCGAGTGGAATCAGCTATCTATTCTGAGCCCTCTTCAGGTGTTCCTTTAAAGCAAACCATTCACATTGTATAGAGGAGGAAACAGGGATGTGTGCCCTTGGGTCTCCAGCACCCTTTGTGAGTTGGAGAGCCACTATCTGTGGTGGGGAGCATCCTCTACCTGTAGGATTCCAGCGTGTTTTAGTACCATTGGTTGGTATTCCATTAAGTGCTACTCAGAGGAAATCCAATTAGTGTTGCCGTATTTTGAAGAGCAGAAAAGAGGACACACTTGCCAACTTCTGCTTTTAACTATGGATCGCTATGACAACTCTACCCATGAAAATGAGGATGTCTTGGAAAAAGATGGCAGCCCTATGATGGGCCTAACTTAGTCATTATCATTAAGTTCAGTGAGTCTACTCTGAGAAAAACTTAGTTGAATACCACCCCATGGATTTTACTTGATGAGAAGGGATTCCATATCACAGTCCTCCAACTTGTGGAGGGTGACAAGGGGATGGAGTGAGCATGCTCATCCCTTCTCCCTCGTCCATACAATATTAATCCCACGGATAAAATAACACCTCCTGTGTTATCTGATGTACTTGTTTTTTATGACTGTCTTTAGAGCTTTATCCAATGTGTCATCTTTTTCTGTAATTTTAAATGTTTAATCTGTTAACAATGCTGTTCTACAGTTTCAAAGAACATTTGTGATATTGAATGATTCATTTTAGTGTCTTCTTTTTAAAAAAAATACTATTTGAAGTATGTAGAAATGTTTTTATTAATTTCACATGACGAAAACAAAATCATAAACAAAACGGGTTTTAAGTTCCTTTATTTCTACCATCACTTTTATTCAAATTTGGGTTGGTGAGGTAAGTCGTTTGGGGCTTTATGGTGCATCAGCATTCTAGGCCAAGTGTTCCATATCTGGGAGCTGTAAAATCATCTTGCCTCATCTGATCCCAGCTGTCACATGGAGACATATAATAAATATCTCCTGAAATCAGCCATTTGATAGAAATCTTCCTATCAGTTTGACAGGCAGTTTGATCAACATAGTGTCAAGGATCATTAAGCGATACAATTTGCTTAACCTGCATTTAATATCACAATAATTCATCAGTTTAGATCTTTTAAATTATCCAGACAGGGATTGCACTGGCAAAACAGCAGCCACGTTTAGCAATACACAAACGCTGAGCAGGAGAAACTGCCCCTGAGTTGTAAGGACTTTCTAGCATCTATTGCCTCTTTCTTCCCACCCACCTTAATATTTTATTGTCTTTTCTAATGCTGCAGTAAGGATTGTATCCTCCTTAGGGTTGGGTCCCCTTACACTTTACTCTCAAGTGTGCATTGTACTCTAACTGGATCTGTGTACATTGATGGCACCAATGGAAAATCCACATCTATGGGAAACCTGTCCTATGGAAGTCTATTGTAGGCCCTGGCCTGATGCTGCTTGCATCATCTGTATCCTGTGTGATATTTAGTCAAGACTTTTCTGTTTACCAAGGTGCTGGGGAGATTCTCACTAATGCCAACCTTTTCACTTAATGTACTGCTGCTGTTATTATATTGCTGCTCCCGCTATATTAATCACCCCATCTCCAGAAAGGAGGCACAAGACGCCTATGCATGGTGTGAATGAAGTCAACATTTCATTAGAAACTGTGAATCATCATCCTACTCATCTCTCCAGTGGAAGTTCCTGATGCTTACTTGAGACTTAAGGAAACTGATGCTTCCAGCTGCCTGTCAGGTTAAGCTTGGACCACAGACGAAGGCCAGTAACCCATGCTATTTGTTATGTATTCAGTGGTCTGTGTTTGCCTGAGCTTGAGTCTGGACTGAGGGTTCTGAGCCCCTATGTTCTGATTCGATACATGATATCCAATCACAGAACATTTCAGGATTTGGGCCTCTGCCACTGGCCCTTAAACTCTGAGTCATGATTCGCAGCTTGGAAGTTTAGAAAGCCAATCGCGTTGGGAGTGGGAGTGGCCCAGGCCTTCAGAAATGTATACAAGCAGTAGCTTTGCCTCTGCTGTCCAGCTCTTTAGTTCAATAAAGGTTCTTGTACCCTCCAACATTTATTCAATGAAAATAGGGACATCCTAAGGAAAAGCAAGACATTCCGGGATCAAATCAGAAACTGGGACGGCTTCTCTAAATCAGGGAGAGCCCTAGAAGATAGGGACACTAGGAGGGTATGAACCAATTGCCCTAAGGCAATGTATCTCTAGTTCACATCATGCTTGCATTTCCTCTGTCCAGAATGACTTTTCACCTATTTAAAGTTATTTGTGCTTTTATTCTCATCATAGCCACTTTTTCTATACATTTCTATCTGAGATTGACACTTCTTGACTTTCCTTCCTCTGCCTCCTGTGATCTGAATGTGGGGAGGATTATAATTTGCATATCAGTTTCAAATGAATTAGTGTACTGTACTGTAATGTATTGCCTGTGGGGAAGCAGTCCAGTGCAATACCTAAAGCCATTAAATATATTTAATCAATTTACCCCCATGTATCAGAGCCTTGTGGACCAGCAAAGTATTAGAATATATGTAATTGTATCAGTCACAACATTGCAGTAACTTTACTTCAAGAAATAGTTCTTTTTTATATTTCATTATTATTAAAGATGTTCATGAAATACAAAAGAACGTGCAATATCTCTTTCTTTTTGTACAGGTTATAAAGGGTTTTTTTGTTACATTCAGTGTAAGACAATATGGTATCCCAGAGGTAGGGGGAGAGAGTAGAGGGGAAAGGTTGGGTGATAAACTTGCACACAATTTTCCCCCTTCAATTTGGTATATTTGTTTGGTTAATACTAAAGGAGTGTGCTGCAAAACTTTCTGCTTCCACTAAAATTTGTCAGAGGTTTTGCCTGAGAAGCAACCCCCAAACTCTCTAGAAATTTTGCTTTAAGTAAAATGTGGTGACAGCCTAAAATTCAGCAGAACTCCCCTCAAAAATGGTGCCTAGTTTTATTGAAATTATCTTGGCAAACTCAGGGTATGAGTTAGCTAAGACACATAAGGTTATCACCCTGCTAAACAGGCCTGAATCTGGTCATTCCTGGATGGGTGACCACAATGTCACCTTGGGTTCCATGATAGAATAAAGGTTGGATATAAATGTAATAAAGTAAAATAAATAACCTTGGAATTCCTCTGCTATTTTATTTCAGCAATAACCTTCCAAATTTGCTTCATTTTTTTTTCCTTTAAGAAAACTGTTGGTAGCAAGTATTTCTGAAAAGAAAAAAAATGAAGTTTCTCTCAGCTTCTTGATGCTATCATGCTGATGAAATCCTTAAAAGGGAGCATTTTATAAATATTTCCTTTCATAGTCAGGAAGAATACAATGACTAATTCTATTTTTTTAATTAAAAAAAACAACCAATGACAGTTGGAGGAAATCACCCACGTGCTTCAGATGGCAAAACTGAAGTGGATTTAACACAATCTAGTTAAATGTTTTGGCTTCTGCTTTTCTCAGTAACTGAGCTGGGCTTTCAAATGAATGCTGAGAGATCTGGTGGCAATTTTAAGAATGCCCAGAATTTAATGATTTTAATGAGTGCCTCATCTGCAAGAGATTTATTTTTGTATTTGAGGGGAAATAGGGCACATAAGTGTCAGGTTAAAAGCATCAGCCATTAGGGTACTGAACCTATAGATCCAGAGGTTTGTTCTTGATCTCTGATAATGCTTCTTGTTTGGATGATTGACGATAGAGATCGGCTTGTGAGTGTGTGAAGAAACTAGCCTACTTCACACAGGTAAAATGTGCATTTGCTACTTCTGCCTCTGACTCCACCAGCCACTGGCGTGTGGCCCCTAGAAGGTTGCTTCAAAATGCCTTTTTATCCTAGCAACTACACGGGCAACTGACATGAAAGGTTTCCCCATCTTAGGGAGAAAGTAATGCCTTTGTGACATCATCTGCAGGCATTACACCGCTCCCCACCAATGGACAAGAATTCTGAGATGTGGGGATTGGTGCATTGGTTAGTGATGTCACAAAGGCAGTACTTTCTCCAAGCACAGCCGCTGGAGCAGGCTAGAGCTGAGCCTGACTGAAGGGAGGACAGGAAGGATGCAGAAGTCTGAAGTAAGGATGAAGGTAAGCCGGGGGACAGAGGAAATGTCTCGCTAAGGGGCTGAGAGCAGGGATCAGAAGAAAGAAAGATGGGATGAAGTCAGCTGAGAAAGGAGGGCTAGGGAACTGAGGGTTCCTGTCCTGCTCAGCTTCAGTCCACCTTTCCATATGAATTCTCAAAGTTTGGGAATTCATAAATAATATCCCTGAAGACACAATAGGAAATGTTTCCAAGTCATAAAGGATATGGCTAACAGAACTGAAATGTTTTGAAACACATTGTTTGTTTGCTCTTTGGAGGAGAGGACCAAATGGCTGGTTGTGGTTTTTAAATTGTGTGTTGTGTCCCCCCCCCCCCCGTGTATCAGCTGTGGCACCCAACATTCTTTCATTCAGTAATGTTGTATCACATTGTGAGACGTGCAGCTGATGGTCTGTTTAATAAAATCATTTCTTTCCAGTTCTCCTTTTAAAGGTAGCTGTTTATCGTGGGTTTATCATGCATGTCATACAGCAACCAGATTCTCAATGATGCCAACCGCAGAGGGTTGACGAGTGTTTCAGTTCAGCTCCCACACAATAACCTTCAAAGATATGAAAGCTGGTAGAAAGCAGATAAAATAGACACACTGGTAGATTTTGCAAAGTCTTCTGAATTGGCTACCAATGGATAGCTCTCCCAGAAAGCCAGTGAAATTTGAGAGCTGCTGCGTGGAAGTATAACCCTGTGATTCCTGCATTGCAGGGGATTCGACTAGATGACCCTCAGGGTCCCTACCAACACTATGATTCTATGAAACATGATTCTTTGAGGAAATTGTTCTTGTGTCTGTGAGAAAGAGATGCCTCGGGAAACATATATCTAGTAGTGTCAGGGGTTCAGGAGCAGAGGCAAGGGCAAGGGAGGAAACAGAGAGCGAGGGAGAGGAGGCAGAAGAAAAGATGAGTGATGACGACGACCCGAGATCTCCGAGTCTTTCCAGTGAATCAGAAGATTCACAGAAAGGAGCACCAGTGGCCAGGGCAAGGGGGGAGCCTAGGGGGACACCCCAGGAAGATAGAGCCAGAGGGGACTCAGAGGGGAGCAGTTGGAAATCAGGACCAGCGTCACCGCCAGAGAGCAGGGAAGAGGAAGGGCGCCAGGGATCAAGCGCTGGCAGCTCACAACAGGGGGGAGGGCACGAGTCAGGAGTGGCCACACCTCCATCGGGGAGCGAAGAAACGGTCAGACGGAAGGTGGAAGGTTGGGCGCGCGTGCCAAGTTCAAATGCACAGGAAGGTGGCGCAGTAGGCAGCCCGGAAAGGGAGCCAGGTCCTAAAGCCCGCCGAAAGGAGGGAGAAGAGTCAGGGGGGTCAGCGTCAGCGTCAGAGGAATCCCGGAAGGAAGAGACCCCGGGGGGCAGAGGGACCCAGAGAAGAACAGTCAGGCGGAAAAGGTGGAGCAAGGCTAGGATATTAAGTTGGTGTACAAGGGGCGGAGACTCAGATGGAGCTTCGCCGATCTAACCATGAGACGTAGAGTTGCACGCAGCAGCTTGAGAATGGAAACTGTAACTCAATAAAGACTTTTATTTAATGATCGCTGGCTAGCGTGATCCTCTGTGAGCTAGGATCTGGAAGCAGCTCTGACAGTAAGCTCCATCCCTAGATTGTGGGCATCTACGTCCTCGCGGAGAGGAGAGAAAGCGGGTGCCTACTAGCGAGCTCACGAACGGCAGACAACATGACGGCCGAACAGCAGATAGTGGAACTCAGAGAAGCAGTGACACGACTGAATGCCGAGGCTCTTGCATCCAGGAAGAGAGAGGAGGACGCAGCTGCCGCCTACAGGGATCTCCAGGTCAGGTTGGAAGTGCTTACGAAGCAAGGGCAACTGACACCCAAACCGGAGGGGATTGGGTTGGGGAGACGAACAGGCGGTCTGGTCTCTCACTTCGATGGGAATTTGCAACAGTACCCCAACTTTAGAGCAGATGTAATGTGTGCACTGCAACTGCTGAACAAAGACTTTAGAGATGAGCAAGAGAAGGTGGGATTCATCATGTCCCATTTGCATGGAGATGCTAAAGCATGGCTGCGCAATTTGTGGAGAGATAAGGATCCGGCGCTCCAAAATGCGGATGCCTTTATTAAAGCGATGGATGGGTGCTTTTTATCAAGCATTGACGTGGATCTTGCTCGGCAGGAGATACATGGACTGAAGCAAGGGAGGGCCAGCGTAAGGCAGTACCATGCCCGCTTTTTCGCTTTGGTCAGTGCCCTGGAATGGGACAGAGATTCGGCTCCTGTAAGAGACCTGTTTTGGGAGGGATTGCACGGCTCGGTTAAAGATGAAATTGCGAGGGGGGAGAGACCCCGGACCACGCAGGAGATCGTTCAGAGGGCGCTGGCGGTGGGGGTGCGGCTGGAAGGACGTCCGTGGAGCAGGGACGAAGGGCGTGGAGGGCGCGAACCAGCCAGGGGCTCCTCCTTCCTTCCCAGAGAAGCAGCGCGTGCGCAATCCACGCCTCCGCCAGGAGGAGGAGCGGAACCTATGGAGGTTGGAGGTGCAAGGGCTCAGTCAGCAGCCAGAGCCCTAGCACCGGCAGCAGTGAAAGCGAAGCCTCCTAGAGGGAACAGGAAGTGTTACATCTGCGATGATCCACAGCATATGGCGAAAGAGTGTCCCCAGAGGCTCCACAAGCACACTGCAGCCTCAGCAATGGTAACTGCAGCAACGCAGCAAGGACAACCACAGCAGGGAAACGAAGGAGTCTGGTTGGAGGAAGAGGCACTGGGGCCCAGCCAGACGTGTCAGTGAAGCAGTCCCCAGAGATTTTACAGCCCATGGACCCCCTCCCGCCCAAACCGGTAGTGAAGCTCACCGCGTCGCTCCAGCTGCCCAATGGAATCACCATGGACGTGCCAATCACCATTGACTCCGGAAGCAATGCGGACTTTATAGGGCAGGACTTTGTCGACCGGCACGCTATACAGTTGCTGCCTGCCACGCTGCCCCTGCAGGTTGTCACGGTGGATGGCAGGGAGCTGCTAGGGGGGCAAGTGGTGAAGCAGACGCCACCAATGGTGATGCGACTTGGGAATCACAGGGAAATCATCAGCTTCAATGTCACTCAACTATCGGACACGCCCATTGTATTGGGCATGAGTTGGCTGGACAAGCACAGCCCGACGCTGGCTTGGTACCAGAGGCAGCTGACCTTCGGCTCTTCCTTTTGCGCTGAACACTGCATCGTGCCCAGGCAGGAAGGAGGGGAAGAGGAGTCACAGCTGCAGCTAGGCACGCTGCAAGCGGTTCCCCACAAGTACGCAGAATTTTTGGAGGTTTTCTGCGAGAAAGAGGCAGACAGGCTACCCCCCCACAGACCATATGACTGCAAAATTGACCTGCTGCCGGGGGCGGCGCTGCCCAAAGGGAAGCTGTATTCCATGTCTGAGGACGAACTGCAGGAACTCAAAGAGTTCATAGATCATAATTTGGAGCGCGGTTTCATCCGAGAGTCCAAGGCAGCGGGGGGCAGTCCGGTATTCTTTGTTAAGAAGCGGGACACGCCCCAAAAAAGACTTGTAGTGGACTTTCGCATCTTGAACAGTGTGACCAAGCCATCGGACTTCCCCATGCCCCGAATCGACGACCTCCTCGCAAAGGTACGGAAGGGCAGAGTGTTCACCAAGTTGGACCTGCGAGGGGCATACAACCTCATTCGCATGCGGGAGGGAGATGAGTGGAAGACAGCCATGTTCACGCCCCTGGGCACCTACGAATATAGAGTTATGCCTTTTGGATTGCAAAATGGCTCCCACGTTTTTCAAGCTTTCATGCATCACGTGTTGGCGGGGCTCCTCTACAAGACGTGCGTCTGTTTCTTGGATGACATCCTGATCTTTTCGGAATCGCAGCAGGAGCATGACAGACACGTCAAGGAAGTGCTGAGCAGGCTACAGCAACATAGGCTTTACGCCAAGCTGGAGAAGTGCCAATTCGACGTGACCGAGGTGGATTTCCTGGGCTACAAGTTGTCTGATAAAGGGCTCGCCATGGACAGCGCCAAGGTCCGAGCAGTGTTGGATTGGAAAAGCCCACGCAACCGGAAGGAGGTCCAACGGTTTGTCGGCTTCGCGAACTTCTATCGCAAGTTTATCAAAGGCTTTGCGATGCAGACAGCGGCCATCACGGACACGCTCAGCTCCAAGAAAAAGAAGTTCATCTGGACAGAGCAGGCGGAGCAGTCCTTTCAGGCACTCAAGCGTCTCTTCGCGTCGGAAGAGCAGCTGCTTCATGTCAACCCCAGCAGGCCGATGAGGGTGGAGACAGACGCTTCGGACAGAGCCGTGGGAGCAGTCCTGCTGCAGAAAGACCCGCAGGGGGTTTGGAGGCCGGGAGCGTTTTACTCAAGGAAGCTCAGCAAGTCCGAACAGAACTACACCATCTGGGACAGGGAGTTGCTGGCCATTCATGCAGCGTTCAAAGCGTGGAGGCACTTCCTGATCGGCGCCAAGCACACGGTGCAGGTCTGCACGGACCACAAGAATCTAGAGCACTGGCGCACGGCACAGTTCCTGAACCAGAGGCAGATACGTTGGGCTGAGTTCTTTGCGAATTTCGACTTCCGAATAGAGTATGTCCCGGGGGACACCAACATCATGGCGGATGCTCTCTCCCGTAAGCCACAGTATCTGGAGGAGGCAACGCCAGCGGCCGCCATGCACATCTTCGCACCGACAGTGTGGGCGTGCGCGGCGGCAACAGTTGACCTGGATGCGGTGCGACGAGCGTTGCAGGATGACTCCTTCGCGCAAGCAAAGATGGCAGAGGTGCACAGGGGCACGGCAGCGACCGACGAGTTCCAGCTGCGAGATGGTTTGCTCATCCGTAAAGGGGCCATCTACGTGCCGGGAGACGAACTTCGCGCCAAGGTACTGCAGCAGCTGCACGACGCGCCCACTGCCGGGCACTTTGGCAAGGAGAAGACGGTGGAATTAGTAGCCAGAGACTTCTGGTGGCCCGGAATGAGAGGGGAAGTCGCGGACTACGTGGCGAGGTGTGACACCTGCCAGAGGGCCAAACCAGTGCACAGACCGCCGGCCGGACTGCTGGAACCGCTGCAAACTCCGTTCGAGCCATGGGAGAGAGTGGCCCTGGACTTTGTCACGGATCTGCCCAGCTCGAGGGGCAAGACGGCTGTGCTGGTGGTGGTGGATTTGTTCTCCAAGATGGCACATTTCATTCCGTGTGCGAAGGTGGCCACGGCGGAACAAACCGCCAAACTGTTCATAGACCACGTGTTCAAGGTTCACGGTCTGCCGCGGTCTATTCTGTCCGACCGAGGGCGACAGTTCATCTCAAACTTCTGGCAGAGGCTGATGGGCTTCCTGAACGTCAAGATCAACCTGGCGTCGGCTAGACACCCGCAGACCAACGGGCAAGCGGAGCGGGTCAATGCCATCATGCAGCAGTACCTGAGATGTTATGCGAATCAACAGCCTGCGACGTGGGTGGATTACCTGCCTCTCGCCGAGTTCGCCTACAACAACACGAAGCACGTGTCCACGGGGGTCACGCCGTTCTTCGCCAACAACGGGAGGCACCCTAGAACCTTCCCGGGACTGGAAAGAATGGGGGAGGGGGAGCCGCAGACAGCAGATGCGTTCGCGTCGGAGTTGCAGGAGGTCCACGATCAGCTGCGGCGGCACCTGGAGCTGGCTAAACACGCATACAAGGTACAAGCGGACAAACACAGAAGGGTTGGCGAAGAGATCCATGTGGGAGACTGGGTCTGGTTAGCAGCCCACGCAGTGCCGGCCAGGTCGTTGGCGAAGAAGAAACTAGGGCATAAACAACTGGGGCCCTACCAAGTCGACGAACAGGTCAACCCGGTGGCTTTCAGGCTGGCTCTTCCGGAGGGTTCCAGAATGCATCCGGTGTTCCACAGATCGGTGCTCACTCCCTACAAGGCACCTCACAGGTTTCAGGAACCAGGAACGGCACCGGGTCCGCTCCGAGAGAGAACCGGGCAAGGGGGAGTGGCACAGGAGGAGCGCATCAACGAAGTCACGGAGATTTTGGACTCCAGATGGGGGGAAGAGGGGGTAGAATACCTTCTCGCCAAGGAGGGCACCCCGGCCAGTGCCAACAGCTGGGTGCCGGGCTACGCTTTAGACGAACCTCTGCTCAAAGAAGAGTTTCATGCCCTCTTCCCACATAGGCCAATGCCAGCAGACTTTTTCGACGACTGGCTTTTCACGCCCACGCTTTCAGCCAGCACGTTCCGGGGGTTCGACTCGGACGAGAAACCGACACGAGACGCCCGTTCCCCAGAGGGGTCACCCTCGGGATCTGCTTCAGAACCCTCGTATTGGTGGGATGATCGACCAGAGGAGCAGTTCCGCAGAAGGTGGCTGGAGGGTCCAGGACGAGCAACGTCTCCAGAAGGCAACGAGGGAGAGACGGACATGGACGTTTTCGGGGACGACCCGGGTTTCGAGCACGGCGGCACAGAGATGGAAGCGGAGGTGACCGTCGTCAACGAGAGCAGGGAGGAAGAACCGGAAGACTTCGGATGGCGGCCCGCCACGGGAAGCGAACTGTATCCGACATTCGTCCCCCTGACACGGCAGCACCCAGATCCCGCACCGGAAGGAGGGGAGGGGGGAAGAGGGGGCTTCGAGGGGGGGATGGATGTCAGGGGTTCAGGAGCAGAGGCAAGGGCAAGGGAGGAAACAGAGAGCGAGGGAGAGGAGGCAGAAGAAAAGATGAGTGATGACGACGACCCGAGATCTCCGAGTCTTTCCAGTGAATCAGAAGATTCACAGAAAGGAGCACCAGTGGCCAGGGCAAGGGGGGAGCCTAGGGGGACACCCCAGGAAGATAGAGCCAGAGGGGACTCAGAGGGGAGCAGTTGGAAATCAGGACCAGCGTCACCGCCAGAGAGCAGGGAAGAGGAAGGGCGCCAGGGATCAAGCGCTGGCAGCTCACAACAGGGGGGAGGGCACGAGTCAGGAGTGGCCACACCTCCATCGGGGAGCGAAGAAACGGTCAGACGGAAGGTGGAAGGTTGGGCGCGCGTGCCAAGTTCAAATGCACAGGAAGGTGGCGCAGTAGGCAGCCCGGAAAGGGAGCCAGGTCCTAAAGCCCGCCGAAAGGAGGGAGAAGAGTCAGGGGGGTCAGCGTCAGCGTCAGAGGAATCCCGGAAGGAAGAGACCCCGGGGGGCAGAGGGACCCAGAGAAGAACAGTCAGGCGGAAAAGGTGGAGCAAGGCTAGGATATTAAGTTGGTGTACAAGGGGCGGAGACTCAGATGGAGCTTCGCCGATCTAACCATGAGACGTAGAGTTGCACGCAGCAGCTTGAGAATGGAAACTGTAACTCAATAAAGACTTTTATTTAATGATCGCTGGCGAGCGTGATCCTCTGTGAGCTAGGATCTGGAAGCAGCTCTGACAAGTAGATACTTGCAATCAGTGAAATGTAGAGGGCATCTTTTCTGCAGAAAGTGTTCTGTGAGTTTGCTGGTTTCTCTGATTTAGTTGTCATGGTTGTTGTAATTCTGAAATCCAAATAACAGACAGTAGCCTGATTTGCATGTCATGTCAAGCCAAATCATGGCATAGTGCAAATGCACAAATGTGCAGGCTTCAGGAAATCCTGGCCATGTCACTCTTCCCCAGTCAATTTGCTGCTGCACTGAGCTAAGGCATAGAATCATAACATTGTAGAGTTGGAAGGTATCTCCAAATGTCATGTGGTTCAGACTTCCGGAGGCGGCGCCATCGGCAATGGTGGATTCCCTCTAGTCTTGAGGGAGTGCCTCTGCGGAAATCGGGCCTTGCCGCTATGGTGAAGCAGGGACCCTTTCAAAAACCACAGGCGGGTGAAGCCTGTGACCGTGGGACTCGGCGGGCACCCTTAGCGCCCCCCCAATCTGCGAGGGAACCCTGTAAAGAGTTCCGGAGCGAAATGGGGAGTCTGGCGCGGTGCTGAGAGTCAACTGCTTCTTCCGTGGAGTGAAGCCGTGCAGCTGTTGCCAGAGAGCGCTGACCTTTTTCCTGTGACAATTCGGCTAATAAACAACTACCCGTGAGTAGGTTAAGTTTGAAGATTGGGAAAGTTAAGGAAAAAAGGACTAATTTGGCACTGAAGTGGGAAGGCGTAAACAGGAAGTCCGCCTTCCGTTTTCTGTAAATAGATCAAAGCGAAGACTGTCTAAGCTAAGACCCAGAAAATCGTGTTGAAAAAGACTCAAATCTTAACATCAATAAAAAGAGAACTCCCTCCCTGAGGTGCGGGAGAGGGGAGGGAGAAGGGGAAGTATCTTTTGCCTGCAAAAAAAGAAGAGAGAAAGGGAACAAAGACCATCACTTAATGCCTGAGAACGGACTGTCAAGGGACAATGGAACTGCCGTATTGTGAATTGCGCTGTTAAAGGATAATGCAACTTTTTGACAGCTAACTCTGTAAGAGAGATACTTTGACTCTGAAGGGTCTCTCCGGACCTGAAACTGTTGCTTTTTTTGGTTAAAGGGGGGATTTCTGAAAGTTGGAAAAGTTACTTTATTGTTACCAGTTTGGACTGCTACTGTGTCCCCCTAGAGGAACTTTGAAATTGCTACAATTGGCCAGGGAATTTTCCACTCCAAACTGGCCAAGGGGAATTTTCCACTACAAAACAAGTAACCGTGGGATTGGCCTTGATCCTTAGATAAAGTGTTATGGCAGACTCGACTCAGGAAAAAACAACAAGATCGGGTAAAATTAGACTGCAGCAGCGTAGACCGTCAGCATCCGGCCTCCCTGCCCCACCAGGGGAAGATCCAGCTCAGGTGGCCCCTAAAGGAATGGCATCTGAAGGGGGTTTAGCTTCAGCACTGGATAAAATTTTTGAATCTTTGGAAAAATTAAGCAAACAAGTTGCTGAAGTGACAACTAAAATTGATCAAAACACGTCAAGCATCAATAACTTGGGGCAGAAGGTGAACTCAAATACAGAATCTATTGAGAAACTGCTGCAGGAATCTACTTTGAACCGAAAAACAGCTGAAGAAGCCAAGGAAAAAGCATTGGCTGTAGAGGAAAAGATACCACAGATATGTAGGCAGCTTGAGGACCACAAGTCATTCCTGTCTATGATTGAATTAAAAGAAAAACAGACAAATCTAAGGATCACGGCTGTACCTGAACTTGAGAAAGATAGTTTGACCGACTTTCTTACGCAGGAATTTGCAGACTTTTGGAACTTAGACTCAGACAAGTTAGATTTTAAGATAGTAAGTGCTTTTAGACTTGGAAGAGGGGGGAGAAAGAACAGGGTGAGAGACTGTTTGATTACCCTCCGATCAAGAGAGGAGAGAGACAGAATATTAAGTCTGCACTTCCAGAAGACTTTGGAAATAAGTGAATCAAGAGTGGAGATATTTAAGGACATCCCTAAACATCTTTTGGATCTCAGGTCCAACTACTGAGACCTAGTGGCCCTGTTCAGAGGAAACAGAACCATTTTAGGTGGGAATTCCCCCAAGGCCTATCTTTTACCTTTGAAGGGAAAAAGTTTAAAATAAGATCAGTGGAAGATAAAGAAAAATTTCTGAAAGAACACGGAGAAGACCTGCAAAAAGAAGCTGAAGAAGAGCCAAGAGCCTTAAAACCAGGAATACAAGACATAGTACCACTACCTTTGGGATTGGACAAGTTAGAGAAGGTGACACCACCGACAGAACAAGAACAATTACTTGGCGCAGTTGGAGGAAAAGCAAAATAAATACACCATGTCCCTGCAACTATTAAGTTGGAATATTCATGGATTTAACTCCCCGGAGAAAAGGAAAAAAGTCTTTCATTTATTGAAAAAGGAACAATTGGACTTGATTTGCTTGCAGGAAACACATGTGATAAGGCTTCATAGGAAAGTATTGATTAATAAAAGATTGGGTCAAGAGTTTATTTCATCGGACAAGGTTAAAAAGAGAGGAGTAGTAATTTACGCGAAAGAGAGCCTATCACCGAAATTTATTTTTAAAGATGACCAAGGAAGATATGTGGCAATTGAAATCCAAACACAAGGAGAAAAATTTTTGATAGTAGGAGTATATGCACCAAATGAGGGGAAATCTGAATTTTTTAAGAAGTTGCATGAGACATTGTTAGACTATATGGATTACAACATTATCATGATGGGAGATATGAATGGAGTGGTATCTACAAACATGGATAAATCACAGAGACAGGTAGTTACCAAAGATGGTAGACTACCAAAAACCTTTTTTGAGATGACTGACAATATGGACTTGATTGACATTTGGAGAATAAAGAATCCCTTGGGCAGAGAGGGAACCTTCTTCTCTGAAGCCAAAATGACATGGACAAGAATTGACCAAATCTGGATAACTAGAGGACTGGCACCTAAGACTCGAAAAGTGGAAATTTGCCCTAAAACTTGCTCCGACCATAATGCTGTGAAAATGGAGATGAAATTAACACCTACCGGTTCCTTCAGATGGAGGATGAATGACACCTTGTTTAGAGATCAAGAAGTTACCAAGAAGGCCCAAAAAACCTTGAGAGACTATTTTGAGATAAATATGAACACTACCATAGAAAAAAGAGTAATCTGGGACGCAAGCAAAGCAGTTATGAGGGGGTTTCTAATTCAACAGAATGTAATAAAGAAGAGAACTCAAAATGAGAAAAAAGATAAAATTTTGGAAAAAATAAAAGAGGGTGAGAAGAAACTGAGAGCGAAACCAAAGTCACAAGAGATTCTGAGAGAAATAAAGTTATGCCAAGTTCAATATATGAAGATGATGAATCAGGAAATAGAATGGAAAATTAAACAGATGAGACAAAGGACATTTGGATGGGCCAATAAATGTGGAAAACTGTTAGCTTGGCAAATGAAAAAAAGACAAAAACTTAACACCATTACCAACTTGGAAGTGGAAGGAAAGAACATCCAGAATCCAGTGGAAATTAGAAAATGCTTCCAGAGGTACTTTAAACAGTTATATACACAAGAGCCACTGAAAGAGTTTGATTTAGACCAATTCTTAAAAACAAATGGACTTCAAAAAATCTCTCAAGAAAATAAGTTAATGTTGAACTACAAAATAACAGAACAGGAGGTGGAAGGTGCCATCCAGAACATGCAGTTGGGCAAATCTCCAGGGCCAGATGGCTTAACCTCAAAATATTATAGATCCTTGAAGGCTTGGATAATTCAACCACTAAAGGAGGTTTGTAATGAAATTTTGGAGGGGAAAAAAGCGCCAGAGTCGTGGAAGGAAGCTTATATTACACTAATACCGAAAAATGAGTCTGAAAAGACACAACTTAAGAACTACCGCCCCATATCCCTGCTTAATGTGGATTATAAAATTTTTGCAGATATTTTGGCTAAAAGGTTAAAAAAAGTATTAGTGGAGGAGATACATAAAGACCAAGCTGGCTTTCTCCCGGGTAGACACTTGTCTGACAACACGAGGAATATAATCAACATTTTGGAGATGTTGCAAGTGAATATTAATACTAAAGCTGTTTTAATTTTTGTAGATGCGGAGAAAGCCTTTGATAATATTTCTTGGAGTTTCATGAAGAAAAATCTTCAGGGGATGGGGGTTGGTCAAGGGTTTGAAAATGGTATAAGTGCAATTTATTCAGAACAAAAGGCTAAACTAATAGTTAACAATGTGGTGACAGAGGAATTTAAGATAGAGAAAGGGACACGACAAGGCTGCCCAATTTCCCCATTGCTTTTTATTTCGGTCCTGGAGGTTCTGCTAAATATGATCAGAAGGGACCGTCTGATCAAAGGTATACAGGTCGGAGCCAAACAGTACAAATTGAAAGCTTTTGCAGATGATTTAGTATTGACGTTACAGGAGCCAGAATCTAGTACTAAAAGAGTATTAGAATTGATTCAGGAATTTGGTCATGTGGCAGGATTTAAGTTGAACAAGTTAAAAACTAAGGTGCTTGAGAAAAATTTAACACCGATTGAGAAAGAGAGGTTTCAGAAGGAGACAGGTTTAACATTGGTTAAGAAAGTAAAATACCTGGGGGTTAATATGACCGCTAAGAACTTGAACCTATTTAAAGACAATTATGAGAAATGTTGGTCAGAAGTGAAAAAGGATCTAGAGATATGGTCAAACTTGAAGCTTTCCTTATTAGGTCGAATTGCTGTTATAAAGATGAATGTATTGCCAAGAATGTTATTTTTGTTTCAATCATTGCAAATCTTGGACAAAATGGACTGTTTCAAGAAGTGGCAGAGAGACATTTCTAGATTTGTCTGGCAGGGCAAGAAGCCCAGAATAAAATTTAAAATATTAACTGATGCAAAGGACATAGGTGGATTTGCCCTGCCAGACCTTAAACTTTATTATGAATCAGCAGCATTCTGCTGGTTGAAAGAATGGCTGCTTCTTGAGAACACAGACATTTTGGATTTAGAAGGTTTCAATAATATTTTTGGGTGGCATGCATATTTGTGGTATGACAAGGTTAAAGCACATAAAGCATTTAAAAACCATATTGTTAGGAAAGCATTGTTGAATGTCTGGATAAGATATAAGGACTTACTTGAAAATAAAACCCCAAGGTGGTTGTCACCGATGGAAGCAAAGGCTCAGAAAAAGCTCAATATGGGGGCCAAATGTCCGAAATATTGGGAAATTTTGGAACAAGAAGGAGACAAATTGAAATTGCAGAGTTTTGAGAAATTAAAAGACAGAGTGCGAGACTGGCTTCATTATTATCAGATAATGGAGGCATACAATTTGGACAAGAAAATTGGCTTCTAGGTGGAAAAATCAAAATTAGAAACAGAACTGTTAGAACCCAAAACTAAGATTTTGTCAAAGATGTATAACTTGCTGTTGAAATGGAATGCTCAGGATGAAACGGTGAAATCTGCTATGATTAAATGGGCACAAGATGTTGGACATAACATTATGTTTGCTGAATGGGAACAGTTGTGGACTACAGGTATGAAATTTATGGCATGTAATGCCCTAAGAGAGAATATTATGAAAATGATATACAGGTGGTACATCACACCAGTCAAGCTTGCAAAAATCTATCATTTGCCCGATAATAAATGTTGGAAATGTAAAGAAAACGAAGGTACATTCTTTCACCTTTGGTGGACGTGCCCAAAGATTAAGGCTTTCTGGGAGATGATCTATAATGAAATGAAAAAGGTATTTAAATATACCTTTCTAAAGAAACCAGAGGCCTTCCTGCTGGGCATAGTCGGCCATCTTTTCATCACTTTTCATCACTTCTTTTACATTTACTTGTTTCCCGGACCTCCTCATACCTCCCTCTTTTGTATTCTAGTTCAATTTGTTAGTCCAGCGATTCCTTTTCCTCCTTTTTAATTCTGATCTTTAATCTTGATATATTATAACATTAAATTTTTAGATATTAAAAACCAATTTTTCCATATTCTTTTATACCATTGCCGCTAGAAACCGCTTAACTTCAATCCGTCATCATTCTAACATTCATTAATTTTGCAATATTTCTGTAAGTAGTCTTTAAATTTCTTCCAATCTTCTTCCACCGACTCTTCTCCCTGGTCTCGGATTCTGCCAGTCATTTCCGCCAATTCCATATAGTCCATCATTTTCATCTGCCATTCCTCCAGTGTGGGTAGATCTTGTGTCTTCCAATGCTTTGCAATAAGTATTCTTGCTGCTGTTGTAGCATACATAAAGAAAGTTCTGTCCTTCTTTAACACCGATTGGTCGACTATGCCCAGGAGGAAGGCCTCTGGTTTCTTCAAGAAGGTATATTTAAATACCTTTTTTAATTCATTATAAATCATCTCCCAGAAAACCTTAATCCTTGGGCACGTCCACCAAAGGTGAAAGAATGTACCTTCAGTTTCTTTACATTTCCAACATTTATTATCGGGCAAATGGTAGATTTTTGCAAGCTTGACTGGGGTTATGTACCACCTGTATATCGTTTTCATAATATTCTCTCAGGGCATTACATGCCGTAAACTTCATACCTGTGGTCCATAACTGTTCCCAGTCAGCAAACATAATATTATGTCCAACATCCTGTGCCCATTTAATCATAGCAGATTTCACCGTTTCATCCTGAGTATTCCATTTCAGCAGCAAGCTATACATTCTTGACAAATTCTTAGTTTTGGGTTCTAACAGTTCTATTTCTAATTTTGATTTTTCCACCTGGAAGCCAATTTTCTTGTCCAAATTGTATGCCTCCATTATCTGATAATAACGAAGCCAGTCTCGCACTTTATTTTTTAGTTTTTCAAAACTCTGCAGTTTCAATCTATCTCCATCTTGTTCTAAAATTTCCCAATATTTCGGCCATTTGACCTCCATATTGAGCTTTTTCAGGGCTTTCGCTTCCATCGGTGACAGCCACCTTGGGGTTTTATTTTCCAATAAGTCCTTATATCTTATCCAAACATTAAACAAAGCTTTCCTGACAATATGATTTTTAAATGCTTTGTGTGCTTTGACCTTATCGACAAGAGCTCATTGTTTAGCCCTCCTAGACAAATCAGAAACCATAGGATAGACCTTGGTTTCAGCACATGGTTAGTCTGGAGAGAGGTAAACCACAAGCCTGGGTTCAGAATGGCCAATACCACCATTTGGAGGAGGGCCTGATCCGTTTGGGGCAGAAGTTGCTGCTCTGTGTCAGTGCTGAGACCTGCAGCAGATGGCATTGACAATGCATCGTGTTCTGCTTAATTTATTAGCTGGCTTGGGAAGTTTCTGGCACACTGCACGCCATACCACCAGACTGGTAAGTTAGATGCTTACGGGAAGAGTTGGCAATGTTACCAGCCTCTCCCATTTTGTAAACCTTCAACGTCTTCCCCAGATTATTTTGAAAATTATACACATTTTCCACCGCGCTCTTCAGAAGATGCCTTTTATCAACATTCAAATGATCTTTAAATAGCCCGTTTTTATAGGTATTATTTTAAGAGGCTGGAATTTATGCAACCAACATGTTGGCAATGAAATTTCTGCCACCTGTTTTCCCTACAAGCAGATCAAAACATCCACTTTGGCTTGCAATTATCCACTTCCATTTACTTTCTTGTATGTCATAATTCTTCCGTTTGCGTTCCCAGTAATAGTGAGGAATCAGATATTTCCGACTACTGAAAAGCCATGCAAAAACACCGAACAAAGAGAAACTACCAGCCAATTAGACCAAATTAGAGCAGTAAAATGTGCATATTTTACAACACACTGAAGTGTAACAGCCTCCATTTTAGCCTGTTGTTACGGTATAAACTGATTTCACCAAAGCACTACCTGCAAACATGGGGCTACCACTCCTTAAATAAATTTTCATGAACAGATCATATAAAACAATCCGTTGATTGATGAAATATAACCTCTGAATAAAAATAATGGCTATGAAGAAAGGAAGCATGCTTTAAATTATATGCACGGAAATGCACACATACAAAAAACAATTCCGAAGAAAGAAAATATACTTTAAAAAGATGTTCAGATAGCTCAGCAGGCATCACCCTCTACTCTTTGAGCCAGGAGGAGTTCTTTTAATGTTGCATTTAATGTTGCATTTTGTTAACCACCCTGGGGTCTCATGATAGGAAGCTTGTGAGAAAAGGAATAAGATAAATACTAAATAAATTAATAAATCTGTAACGTGGCAGCTTTCCTCTGTGGTTGTTGTAAGTACTTGGATAGATGCCCCCCCTTAAATGCCCAATTAATTGGGAAGTCTTTTTAATTTATCGTAAGTTCTTGAACTAATTAATCTAATGACTCAATCAGCCATTAGAACAATTTAATGGTTCAATCAGAACCCTAATGCAAATGATTTTTATATATATATTTAAAAAATAGACCTGAGAGGGAAGGTCCTTTTCCTATGCTTTATATCCTTGGCTGGCAACTCCTTTTAAAAAGGGACACATTTTGCACTGGGCAAATGCTGATTATTTATTTCTTGAATTTACATCCTGCCCTTCCTCCTGAAAGATCTCAGGAACATTGCCTGCACCCACTAACTCACTTCTACCCAAGCAGAGATGCAGGCAAAGGGCTCTTTAATCTCCTCTCTTTTCTGATGTTAATAGCAATACAGACGCTTCAGGTTACAGACTCCGCTAACCCAGAAATAGTACCTCGGGTTAAGAACTTTGCTTCAGGATGAGAACAGAAATCACCCGGCAGCGGTGCAGCAGCAGCGGGAGGGCCCATTAGCTAAAGTGATACCTCGGGTTAAGAACTGTTTCAGGTTAAGAACAGACCTCCAGAATGAATTAAGTTCTTAACCCGAGGTACCACTGTAGAGCCTTTGGCAGATCCTTTCCTTTAGGCACTCCAGTTCCTCGCTCACTGTCACTTCCTGGGGACCAAGTGTATTCACGTGGGAATGGCTGTAGATTGTGTGCTTTGCATACAAGCAATCCCAGGTACAGTTCCCATTATATCCAGGTAGGACTGGGAGATATCCTTGTCTGAAGAGCCACTGCCACTTAATGAAGACAGTACTGATCTAGATAAACCAGTGGACTGATTCGATTTGAGACAGCTTCTGGTGTTCCTTTGAGTCATCAGCAGAGCCATGTAGAAAGAGAACATGTGACTAATGTACAACCTGGGATCTTGCGGCATTGGACAGAAAGCCCTTGTGTCATAAAGCCAAGCCGATGTCTGAGGAATGTATGCACCATCTAGTCAAGAAAAGAGAGAACTTCATATGACTAGGCCTGCAAACTCTGACCCTGACATTAAGCAGAAATGCTACCTGCCATTGGTAGATATTAGGACATTGCATAATGATGCCAGGTCACAAATTACAGAGTAAGGGAGGCTACGATGAAGAGAAAGACTCGGAGCACTCCTGTTCTTGTCTTCTTTCTTTCTTTCTTTTTTGAATTTATATACCGCCCTATACCCAGAGGTCCCAGAGCGGTTCACAGATTAAAATCAAAATATGAAAGCACAAAAGACATAACCAAAATAAAAACAGCAACAATCCAATACCCACACCCCGCAAAAAAACCCCACATTTTAAAAGGGCATAGGATGCCAATCAAATTAACCAAAGGGTTAAAAGGGGACATTTTTGCCTAAAGGTGTATAATGAAGGCGCCAGACAAACTTTCCTGGGGAGAGCATTCCACAGATGGGGAGCCACTGCAAGGAAGGCCCATTCTTGTGTTGCCACCCTCCAGACCTCTTGTGCTGTTGTTTCTGGTAATAAACATATCTATAATGCACACACTCGGACCTACCATTTCTAATGTGGAACGTGAATGAACAAAATTGTTATGTTCCCAAAAGAGACGGATCTGTTGGAGTTAAACCTGGTGTCTCTCCAGGGTTAGCCAAAGACCTTGTTTGCCCCAGGCTTTCCAGTACGACACTGAAGCCGGGTGATGTTGTTTACCCATTGTACAAGATTCTGTCCATTGTTATAGTACTTGATATTCCTTTTATGGTTTTTTATGAGCTGTCCTGGCAGTTTTATAAGCCATAGGGTGGCACATAAATACTTTAAACAAGCAAACAAATACATTTTTGCTTTCAGCTGCAGTCCATTACATCACTGCTGGGAATCTGCTGGCCCTGATAAGTATTATTTTTGGGGGCAGGAGCCTCCCCCCCAAAAAATCCAAATATACAGGGGAAAAAACTTTTTAGGTATCGCTCTAAGGATTTAAGCTGTTAACGGTCATATATCATTCTGTCATAGTAACAAGAATGCTGGCAGAGGAGGCAGAAGACATTAAACTGTTAGATGAGCTCTTGACTTCATTGTATGCTTAACTCAGTAATGTTTGCTGTTTTCCTTTTTTGCCTGTATGATTCCTTTTTCTTTAGAGCTTATTTGTGTTCACAATCACATGGTCAAATGTCATATTGGGACACACTCAAGAAGTATTTTTTTCAAGCTTGTACATGATTCTTAAAAGAGTAAAGCTGAAGTTCTAAAGGATTTAGGTTTTTCTTTTTAATCCATTTGCAAAATCGTACAAAACCCAGCCCTTGGAGTATGTCAGGGATTGTACTGACAGAGGAGGAGGAATGGTGGAGGTCTCTCCCTGCTTCTCCTGTAGCTTCCAGAGAGGAGAAATGCAGTCTCAAATTGCAGCAGGGCTTTGAGGAAGATGACAACTCAGACAGGCAAACAGCAGAGTTTGCAGTGTAAGGAGGAGGGGAGGCAAATCAGCTAGCTGACATGTCACTGGACAGCATAACCAGCCCCCCTCAAAAAACGTGTTGTTCATTAAGGGGGCAAGAACAAAGACCGCAGAGACAATTGTCCACGGACAGACGCCATAGAAGCAGGTGTTGTTGCTAGAGAGGGAAGGGGGAAGAGCTCAGTGTGAGCAATGCCACCATTGAGGAACGACCATATTTATTTGTCTTTTACCGTTATGTCTGAATAAACCATAGTAAGAACTTTCATGTTTCATCCTTGCTTCTTGGTGCCGTCGGGGGAGGGAGAGAATTCCTCAAGCCTGACAGAGTACAAAGTAATTCAAGAGAGTTCAAGTGCATTCAAGCAGCACTTTGGCCTGGGTAGCTCCCTCACAGTGGTCCCAGTTACCAGTAGTGCTGTGGAACTACTGTAGCATGGTGGCTACAAGCACAGTCTCCAATCGCAATCTTATTTCCCAGTTAGCTGGGTGTAAGCCCCACTGAACTTTTTCATTACATGAACTTTATTACCTGTGGGCATGTATTGTAAGTAAATCCCATTGAGTTCAGTGGGGCTTACTTCCAGCTGCTTATGGAGACTAAGCTGTGAAACAGGAAGAGAAACCAGTTCATGTTTCCTCGCCACCCTAAATTCATGACCAGGGTGATCATGGGGATATTTCCCATTCTCACTCCACCACCCCACCATTGTGATTGTAAAGGTTCCTGGGATAATGTACGTGAAGAGATTTCAGCACTCTAAAGTGCCATGCAAATCCTACCATTATCATCCTTAAGGGACCACCGTAGTATAGAGGATAGAGTGTCAGCTCTGGAACTCTGTAGAAATTTTGAAAAATAAACATTCTGAATGCATCCATTCCACTTCAGGAACAAGAGTAGAGTTCCAAAATCCAGTGAGGCATCTGGATGAGGAGAATTTTGGGAGCCTCTCTACTCCTAACTTGTCCACCACATGCCTAACCTCATTTTTAAAATTGCATACATTCTGTATTATGATTACCTCTCATACAAATGATTACTAGAGGAGGCCATTAAATCTTTCCTTCTTTCTCCAAGTGCCAGAGTAAAAAATAGTTAAAGAAAGTTTCAAAGTTCAGCATCAGATTGCATATTCTCTATAGCTCCATCAAATGTTGAAATATTCACCCGTTTATATTAACTGTGACAGTATGTTCCATCTCTGGACAGCTTGCAGAACAACATCTTCCAGCAGCTGACAATGATTAAATAAACATTGTCAAAACATCATGTACTCTAAAAGGACTTTTTAAAGGATGGAGATGAGAAGAAATTGTTATGACTTTCTGAAAGAGAGAATTGTCTTACCAGTCAGTTATTTATAGAAACAGAAGTGCATGGAGACAGAAATGTATAGCCAGTTTTCAAGGTTCAAATGATTTAAAATTAGTTCCTTGATCCACCAAGTGAGGTCTGCACCCATACCAGGCTGTGAGTGAACTGGCTGGCTGTGCCATTCTGTGAAAGATGGAGATCCACTTGTATATCTTCATTCAGGACCACTATATGCTGCTCATGAAAAGAGTTGAATGGAAGTCATGGGCTGCAAGCTTTAATTGGTTTGATAGACTAATCAACTAAGAGTTTGGTTGATTATTCAGTCTGGACCCATTTTAAGTGGTAGGCTGGAGAACACTTGTGATTATTTTATTGTTTTTAAGACTGTTTTGGTTTGGGTGTGTTACTGTATGAAAAATGAAACCATTAAGAATGGCCTTTCCTTATAACAGTGAGAAACAGCTTTTTGTTTATTAAATGTCAAGTCCTCACACTTCCTTCAACATCTCAAAAGGGCATCTATAGTGAAGCTTTGGTAATATGCAAATTTATTTACATTTTAATTAATAAATCAGTTTTGAGCAAATAATTTATCAACTACATCGTTTTTAAAGTTGACAGCTCCAATAGGAACACAACTTCAGATATAATTAATTATGGCATTACTTGGACTTTGAGGGAAAGGTGTAAAGGATGTCATTGCCTGTGATGGATTTAACTGCACCACAGAAGTAATATTAATGTTAATGGCTGTTAAAGTACAACCTTTTGTTTATGTTTTTTGCTTGCTGAGGCTCAGATGGTGTTTTTTCAGTGGGCACACATTTCTGGAAGTTGCTTCTTCAGTGGCCAGTTAAGGCTTGATAGCTAATAGTGGCCAGGGCACAGCTACCACCAAGGATGTTCTGCAGTGTGTATGTGTGTCTGTGGAGGGGGGAGAGAGAAAAATATACAATGTGACTTTCAAGCGGGGGTGGGGGTGGTTTAAACCTTACAGCTGGCTAGAAAGAGCCTTTAGAGTATGCAGTTCTGTGGGAACTTTGAAGTACGCAGAGGAAGCAGGCAATGCTAAGCCACAAGTCTGAATCAGACAGAAAGACCACATTCAGCACCTTGGATAGCTCCTTATGGCAAACAAACTTAACTCTGCGGGGATCTACAGCCAATTCAACCATTACTTAGGCTGATTAGCCTCACTTTTCTCAAGGAAATGACTGGCTTAGCTTATTTTCTAGCTTTTGGCTTCTCTGAAGTTTGGGGGAGAGAGGTACTTCAAAGGACAGAATCAGAAGATGGTCCCTTCCAGCAGGGAGGATCCTGAATGAAGAAGCCTGAACATCATCCAACTGGTCTGAGCTCTACTCTAAAAGTTATTGAGTACACGTGTGTGAACATTTCAATAAAAGCAATGTGATTGCAGTTATTATATTCATCTAGGAAATTCAAGCAGGAGTCTTATATGTGTAAATGCCTTATTACAAGGTTCTACATTCTGCAGAACACACAAGATCTAAATGCAGAATGCAAAATATTGCAAATTCTGAACATCCTCAACTGATTTGATATTTAGTCAGGCCCAAGCCTTGGATATTACGCTACAGGACAAAATATACAATTCCTGCTGTTATTGTGGCCAGGAAATAAGCCACTGTGGCCAAGAATATAAACAATGATATAGAAATAGAAAATAATGAGAGGCAAATTCTGAGGAACAATTAGCATGTTGTGTGCAATTCTCCACCTTTGATGTGAACTACAAAGCATACATTAAATGATGTTTTAGGAGCCTGAGGACTCAAGGATTACCCTTTCCTTTCATCTTGCAGCAAGAATGAAGCTTGCCTGACTCTCAAGGAAGTCTGCACAGATAAAATTCCAAGGCAATAAACACGCACACACACACACACACACAGAGAGAGAGAGAGAGAGAGAGACCAAGAAGGAAAGCAAAACTGCTTCTGGGAAGATATCCTGCTGCCAGTGTGTTGGCGATGCATTTACTTTTTAATTTGTATTAATTTGTAATCTGATTTTGGAATCCACCCAAAATTGTAGGCTTACATAAAGGGCTTACTCCAGCTTTGGGCTAGAATAACTTATTTGGCTAAAGTGTATTGCCCACCTCCATAAGGAAATCTACACTTACACACTAAAGACAGTTTTCAGGAAAACAAAGAAGTTCTTTCTTTTCTTTCTTTCTTTCTTTCTTTCTTTCTTTCTTTCTTTCTTCTCTCTCTCTCTCTCTCTCTCTCTCTCTCTCTCTCTCTCTCTCTCTGGAAGAGTTACCAGGTCTAGTTTCTGCCAAGTCAAAGCAACATTTCAATATAAACACCCGGGGCCTGCAATTGGGGGGGGGGGTGATCAGCAGTTTTTAACAAGTCTAGAGTCCAGAGCAAACATGTTTTATGATCTGAAAAGGTAAAACTAGTGATGATGCCAAATGTAAGAATGTTACACTGTCTCTTTAAATTTGTTGACTGAATGCTGCTGGTAACAGAACTGGCTAAGTCTTCGTACCACCTAGCCAACTGGAATAGACAGAGAAAAGTGTTTTGTGGGTATTTTTATACAACACAGTAACTTATTTTGACAAATTAATAATAAAAAACCTCCAGATCCTCCTTCTTCATAGAGGAAGCAGTGGAGAATAAAAGATAAACCGCTGAAGAGATGGAGAGAGACCTCAAACATCCAGGTAAAGCTACTGAATCTTGGAAAATAAATACACACAAACACACACACAAGCAAGCAAGAGGTTATGCAGAAAAGAGGAGAATATAGTGCATAAGTTATGCTCATACCTGAAAACAAGGCTGCGAATGTCATTAACAGCATGCAGCTAAACCAGGACGAGAGGAAAAGTAGTGCAGTAACTGTGTTACAGACATGTGCTAACACGGCATACCAATAGATACAATAAAGCTGAAAGATACAAGTTCCACAAAATAATTCAAAAAGAGGGTGAAGATTGTGATTGTGAAGGACTCTTGACAAACTTAGCTGAAGAGCCAGGATTATAACCTTAGGCAGCTCATAGACTCTATCATAAAGGGTTGGGTTGCAATAGGAATTTGAGATCCAGAACAAAACAAAAATGATTAGAAGATGTGGAATTGGCGCTAGACAAAGCAATAAGAGGAATTAAACCAATGGGTCCCGTGTGGGCTTCTGAAGAAGAAGAAGAAGAAGAAGAAGAAGAAGAAGAAGAAGAAGAGTTTGGATTTGATATCCCACTTTATCACTACCCTAGGGAGTCTCAAAGTGGCTAACATTCTCCTTTCCCTTCCTCCCCCACAAGAAACACTCTGTGAGGTGAGTGGGGCTGAGAGACTTCAAAGAAGCGTGACTAGCCCAAGGTCACCTAGCAGCTGCATGTGGAGGAGCAGAAATGTGAACCCGGTTCCCCAGATTATGAGTCTACCACTCTTAACCACTACACCACACTGGCTCTCTGTAGGAGACACTGTAGGAGAGCTGCAGTGTTGCCTCCTTCAGTTGTGCTTACCAATGACACATCAT
Source organism: Podarcis pityusensis (assembly GCF_964106645.2). Lineage (NCBI taxonomy): Eukaryota > Metazoa > Chordata > Lepidosauria > Squamata > Lacertidae > Podarcis > Podarcis pityusensis. Next base: position 79,514,298 of record NC_138032.1, on the reverse strand, counting down.
TCTCAAACCCCTGATGACATCCCCCAAGGTCTTCACAAAACGTCAAATAGTCTGGGGAGTGAGATGGACCCCTGTGGAATACCAAGCTCCCAGGATGTGGACTTAAAGTTCCCCATTGCTACTCTCTGGAAATTGTCTCCTACTTTCCAGTTTCAACCCCCAAGAGCTGCTCCAGAGAGCTGCCGAGCTGCCAGGGAGAATTAACAGAGCAACACTCCCCCTGTCTGTCTCCCCACAAAAGTCACCAACCAGGGTGACCGAGACAGATGGAGTGGGATGCCTTGGCCTGAACCCAGAATGAAAAGAGCCCAGATAATCAATTTCTCTCAAGCATGAAGAACTGCCACCACACTCTCCAGCACCTTGCCTATGCAGGGCTGATGGGAGTTGGAAGTCCAGTCCCCCACACCTGTTCAGGCCTGACCTCCCAGACATGTTAATGCACAGGCAGGATGTTTTTATATTTCCATTTGCTTTTTCACCTGAGAAAAGAATGCGCTACAGCCCAGCGACGTCTACATCATTTGAAGTTACCATTCATATATTTTGTTCATATATTACCTGCGAACTGCCTTCTCTGAAAAGCGTTGTGTTTGAGCTGATGCAAAATGATACAAAATTTCCATCTGTGGTACTTGATCATTCTGTGATGTGTGCTGTCGCTTCCATAGATGCAAGCAACCCTTTGATGTTTATAGTCATTGCATAACAGAAATGCATACATGAAATCATCTGAAGAGATGCAGGGAATCACAGCTATTGCAATCAAAGCTACATATTATTTTGAGTTTGAAGACTAGCTAATCATTATGAATGCAGTCCCTTTTTTGTGAAAGAAAAAGGAAAGCGTTCATTCACCCTACTATGACTAATTGGCACAAGCAAAAGAAAAAAGTGAGGGGAGTTTGACTCCCTGTGTGGTGGTAGGCTATTGTTTGATTGCTCAGCAGAAAGCTCGTGCCACAAACTGTCCAAATGTATCTAAAAATGTATGTGAGACGATCATATTTTTATCTCAGGATAATCCTCTTAAGTAGTAAAGGGAAAAATCTCATTGGCATGTCTATGTGGATAAGTAAGTACCTCGATGGGCCATTTCATGGCTTCAGTATATGTTCCTCAGAGAGCATGGAGTTGGTGGGATGAAAACTGGAATGAAAACCCAAAAGAATTATTTCTTGAGGACTTTTACTTTTTTAAAAAGGCAACCACACCAAATTGCTGGCTTTTACATACACACCTGAACATCTGACCTATAGAGGAGGAGGAGGAGATAATAATAGCTGGTAATAATTAGATTTTGACTAATATATCTATTTGCTTTTAATTCATAAAATTTACATACCACTTGATTGTAGAATAAAACCTCAAAATGGGCATAGATTGCAAATACAATTTTTGGCTATATAAACTTTTCAAAGCAGATCATTTGCTAGCTAAAAGTGCTTTCCAGAGGCCTCCGATAACCAATGACTACCAGCTACTGGACTCACTGGATATAGGCCTAAGGAAAATATTTTGGCATTTGAATGTAGCAAGCAACGAAGAAACAAATTTGGCTTTTGCAAGCAGAGGATATGCTGCTTCTTTGAGGGAATTGTGCTGTGTTAAAGACTAGAGCTATTTGCTTGCTTGCTTCCCCCACCCCTCATGTAATTGCTAGTAAGCTTTGTAAACTCCATAAATTTCCACCATCTTTCCAGGAAACAAATCCAGTAAAATCTCTGGTCCTATTGCTTCCCACTGCTGGGGAAAGTAAGGAGCGCCAAAACCTGCGTGCACGTTTTTCTATTTCAGCATTTGTGCATGAGTTTTCTGTATTCAGCAACTCCAGCCTTCACACTATCTACTTCAAGATCCCAATAACATGATTGGGGATTTGTTAATTTTAGAGATCTTTGGATTCATTATCAAAGGTAGTGCAACAGTTCCTGCAACTACTGTTTGTGCTTGAACAACAGGTGAGCAAGAATGGATTCCTAAATAACTGGAATCAGTTTTTGCTTATTTAGCAGGAAACAGTCTTTATCATTTCTCAAAGGTACGTTATCTGAGGGAAATGTTGGATCCCATCATCCTCAGAGCATATTTATCTTGCAGGGACAGTAAACTAGCAATGACTCAGCATAACGTGATTAGAGTTAGAAGCATCTTAGTGTGCCGGATCCTACAGCAAGCCCAAGTAATTAGGGGGAGAGATTTATGGGAAGCAAACTAAACAGTCATTAGAGCTAATGTGAAGGTTTGGGGCAGCTGATACTCTAGATCAGGGTTGCCTGAAAGTGTGGAGAAAATGCAACATGGTTATGTGCTTATTTAGCTAATAGGAATAACTGTATTAATAACAAGGAACACAAGTCATATTCCTTTCATACATACAATCACCAAGTCAAAGGAAGGTGAATTCCAAACAACATGGTATTGATAACAGAAAATATGAAGAAAACCAATTCATGATGGGAAAGGGATCAGTCTGAATCAGTTTGTATATAAATTGCTCTGTCCAAGCTCTGTCTAATACCCATCTCAGAAAAGCCATATTCATGAATACTAATGGTAAATGAAATGGCAGATCTCATCCATAACTAAAGTTTGATGCAACAGTCTTCCAGTCTCTGCTAAAATGGGCCTCTATGGTTTAAATTTTCAGATATTACAATAAAAAATATCAATCCTATCAATTTATGCAAGCTCAATAAGGATAGGATATGAAACACGACTGTATATACCAGTGGAGTCTACTAGTAATGTTGCAGAACTTTACTGGTGTAGTACCATGGTGAAATTTCCTCCAGCAACACTGCCACTGCAAAAGACAAAAATTAGACAGAACTGGTGTAAGAAGACACTGCACCCCTTATTTGATGGTAAGGCTCAGAATGCTGTAATTGTCTTTCTGCTTCAGAGACCTGGATGCTCTTGAAAGAGCCACACTGAGAATATATCACAAGCTGGAAGGCTGCAGTTAATTTGCTTTATTTACTATTGCATAATTAATACCTGTATATCATTTCACAAAAATGGTAGGAGGCTGCCAGATTTCAATTAGTGGACAAGTTGAATGTATCCCTACCATATCTGTGTTTGAAAGATACTATCCACCAACCTTGAAAAACAAGAGTTTTCCTTTGAGAAACCAAAAGCTTGCATGTTTTTCAACATACAAATGAAATGGGGGTGCCTGCTGTTATTTACCTTCTTTTACCCTTTCCCCACCACATTTCTTTTCATATTTAAAAAGAAGAGCCTTGGTGTGTACTTGTGAGATGCCATTTAATTGCTCCCCCAACCACTCCAACACCAGGAACATGGTACTGTCTTTCCACCTACCTCTCACTCACCATTGCTAGTCATTTGCAGTGATCAGGCATTTGAATGCCTTCTAGTCGAAATATAATGCTGTACACAGAGATATTCACCAAAATCCCGGAAGCCTTCAGAAAAGTTCTCCAGAGTCTGAAGATTCAGTGGGAACCTGGAACCCACCCACTCTCAATTCCGAACTTTTGCTCATAGTACCCATCATAATTTTTCCTATCCCCAGATTTTAAATGGCCAATAGTTTGGTGGCTGTCTGACATGTTGCGCCTTCTGCTTTTGCGGCTAAAGCCATTAGAATATTTTGTCTTTCCTCTCTGAACCTAATCAGCACAACTAATGTAAAATAAGAGGCTTGGAGCAACATTAAAATAAAATTTAAAAACCTCTGAAATTTGGTCAGATCAGATCTTGTATTGCAGGAATAGAGTTCTAACTGGAAAAAGGAGGAATTTAAACAATGTGGACTGTATGATGCTCACTATTTTGCTTTGAATTACCACTGTTTGTTGAGTTACCTGTTCTGGATCAGCCAGGCTGTGACATAATTGATGTATGCCAGCCAGTGTCCTCTGCAGATAGATAGATAGATAGATAGATAGATAGATAGATAGATATGTTATTAGAGCAATGCAGTTCAGGCAAGTGTAGATAATATTTGGGCCCCCTCCACCACACTCCCTTGTTTTTAAAAATGCAGTGAACTGCTTTCAGTTTTTAGTGAGCTTCTCATTTTTCTGTCTAGTCAGTATCTCATTTTCTTACCAAAGTCACAAGCTACAGAAAATATCTGTGGAAGGGTGTGGATTCATTGCTGCTAATAAAGCTCTACACCAAGCTGAGGCCCAAAGTGACCTTAGATTTTTTTCAGTATTTTTTTTTAGTGGCCTGTTAATATTTAACAAGCCCTTTGGAGTTATTTCATTAGGATCCACTTCATTGAACTAAAATTCCGCATCCTTACAGATGCCTTCATTAATTATGAATCCATCCCAGGAAACCTGAGAATATAGTGTTATTTTTCTCCCCATTCCCAAATTAATTTGTACATGATTATAGGCCACTGAGTAATCTGCCAAAATTCTGGGAGTCTCAAAGCAGTATTCTGACTTCTTGATTTAGCAGAAACAAATCAAGTCGCAGGTGGGCAAGCAATTTCCTCTGTTGGGGGAAGGTTGCCTTCAGTGCGTTAGGGTAAAAGGAACAGTTTTACTTAAATTTTGGATTATTGCTCTACACAATTTTAGGATTGAAAGTGTAGCATGTGTAATTATATATACATGCAGCTGGTGGGTTCCACAGTATGTGCCTAACACCCTGCTGTTCTCCTGTCCTCTGCCATTAGTCTTCTTCTTCTTCTTCTTCTTCTTCTTCTTCTTCTTCTTCTTCTTCTTCTTCTTCTTTCATTCTCTTTTGTATGAAAATTAAGCCTATGAAGACTAGGAAATCTCATTTTGACAAATATTTTTGGGGAAACCTGGTACAGATTTAACACTGCCCAAGCTCCCATTTTTCTTGTGGGCATTATGTCTTCATGAGCTTTTTGGCTAGAGGGTGGTCATGTATTCTACTTCGCAGAGGACAGTCCTCTATTTCGAAGGTGTTCTCTATTTGAGGGCTGTCAAGTCCATGTCTGTTTTAAAGATATGGAGCCCTGAAGTTAATAATCACAGATTTCTAGAGTTGGAAGGGACCATGAGTTGGAAGGGAATATTTTGCCCAACGTGGGGCTCAAACCCACAACCCTGAAATTAAGAGTCCACTGAGCTATCCCAGGTCCCAAGTTGCCCATCAACAGTTTGCAGCTCCCAGTCAACAGACTGAGCAGGGGACCCAAGTCCCCTGGTACCTTCCCCACTATTGTATTTATATTTAAAATATAATATTTCTTTCAACATTTGCATCTATACATAAAAATTAGCGTATGCAATTATTTTGCAGAATGGTGCCTCCTTTTGTTTTTTTTGGTTGCAAATCCTCTTTTTTGGCAACGCACACCTGTCCACACTATTGCTAACCATAGCTAGAATTGCACCTCAGTTTGCAACCATAGTGACAGATGGTTTTCAAAATATAGTTTGTCTAACTATAGTGAAGATTAGCACTGGATGTACATGTCCTCATGGTTAGAAGATTCAGCCATGTTTCCTAACCTCTGAGTCTGGGCCATATGTTCTTGCCATATCTCTTTATCTTCTAACTACATAAAAAAATACTTGCAATAATAAATATATGGGTTTTTTTTTCAACAGGGCTTTTAATGCACAGAGAGAGAGAGAGAGAGAGCTAGATACATTTAGCAAAATGCAGAGGGTCTCAAGTGTACTTGTGTGCATCACCCTGAAGGTTCAGAAGAAGCACCAGAGGTCATCAAAAGGCCACCTACTGCTCTTGGCACTCAGATTCTCTCTCCTGGCAATAACGGATCCTCGACAGATGCTAGGAAGTCTAATAAGAAATGCAGGATTACTGTAAGGCATGCCTGTGCTTGTTTTTAATCATTCCTGGTATATTGGCAATATAACAGTTTGCAGCGCGCCTGTGATACGCTAGCTGTAATGCCTCAGTGTTTTCTTAGAAATGAGATGTTGCCTTCCCAGAGGTGTTGTGTAGACACACTCTTAAGGATTAAAGCTATAAACAGAGCCCATATCAAAATTCTGACAATGAAAAGCAAGCTAGTCTCACTTCACACTGCTTATCTCACTTCTGCTGTTCAACTTTATGTAAGCCTGCAAGGATGTTTATTTCATAACTTTCTGTTAACTAATTTAGTTGGGGGTTATAAGGGGTTCTACAAATACTGCCAAGCTGAATCAATCTACTTGTCACATATTGACATGTATTCTTCTACCTTAATATCTGCTTGCAAAAGAAAATATAATTAATGTTATGAACCCGCAAATATTTTTTTTAATGTTTCCATCAGGTGATCGCCCTTTCATAAAAAGAATCCTTATAGTCTTCTTAGTATTAAAAGGGCAGGGCTGCACAATGTGGGATCACACTAAGCCAAATGTACCTTGCCAATCATATATGGCAGCTAGGAATGTATGAGAAACCTTGGTGCTGCCTTGTAAGGGTGGTAATAACACAGGACAATGCTTTTACATATCCCGAGTCCTTAACAGGAATGCTCCCATTCAGAGCTCCAGTCATCTTGGACAAGAGACAGATCATAGGTCCTTGTTGAGTCATTTTGGTATTATAACTAATGGTAGGAACACAAAAAGGTGTCTTTATACCAAGCTCTATCTAGCTGGGAAATAAATACCCCAATCTGAAACCTTAGGGATGCACATCTAGAGTAGATAAAAGTGTCTTAGATGAGCCAATGGTATGACTTGGTGTAAGACAGCTTTCTAAATCTTCCGGGAGCTGATCAAGAAAATCTATGTGTATGGGCATTTTTGAAGTATAAGAGAGACATGTGCCTCCCATTTTAATTTAGAAAAAAAAATGTGTACCAGCAATCCCAAGTATCAGTGGTAAGCAAGCATTAATAGGCAAGTGTAGACCACCAAAAGTTTCTTCTCAACTTACGCAATCCAGAGGCACTGCTGCATGACGTCTTACCTACATGCCAGTTGATATGATGAAAAGTGTAGGAAAGTTTCCCAAGAAGGATGCAACTCACAGGACTTCTGATTTCTTGCCTTGATTTAAGATTGGAACTCAATTTATCCTGGGCGGTCTCAGAAAGTGTGTTGAACCAAGAAGTGAGAAAACATGGCTTGCAAGCTGAGCGATTCAGAACAGTGGTTTGACTCAAGTAAATAACCAACAAATGCCAATTCCTATTGACTCCTTCAACACATAAAATGGCGATGTGGTCTACTCATTACTGATTTTCACTTTGCTGCTTGACCAGTCTAGCTGGATACTGGCGATGACTGACTTCTAAACAGAGAGATTTGTTTGCTTGCTTGCATTACTTATAGACTACCCTAATAATAACAGGAAATTCCATGGACAATTTATGGAATAAAAATAACTTATGAAAAACACAACAATACAATAAAAAATGCAATCAAATACTGCACAGCTTTTAGAACACCAAGAAAGATGGGAAACAGATCAAGGAAAATAAAGAGCAAAGAATAAATATCAGAGGTAAAATAATGATAAAAGCTACAACATGACTTACAGGGCTTAGGGAAATAGAAAGATCTTTGGCTGGAACCGACTGAAATCGATCTAGAAAATGCGTTTCATCCCTGAGTGCCTGGATTTGTCTGATAACTACTTGTTCAAGTGCCTTGCCTAGGAAAGAAATGTTGTTCAGCTCTTGTGGGCCCAAGGAGAAAATAAGGAAGAAAGGCAGCCTTATCCATGCCCACGGTTCTGAAGTTATACTCTAGTGTGGGCTGACTTACTTCAAAGGGGTTTGAGAAACTTTGGGGTTTGTTCAATATATACCCCCACACTACATCTAGGGCACAGATGGGGAACTTGTGGCACCTGAGTTGTTGTTGGACTCCCAACTCTCTGCAGCCCCAACAGGATGTCCAATGCTAAGGATTTATGGGAGCTGAAACCCAACAACATTCCAAGGACCGCAGGTATCCCATCTCAAATATAGAGATGGGTGTGCCAGAAGTTCCCCTGGTTTATTTAATGTTATAGACTCTGTGTCAACTCTGAGATTCTCTCCTGAACCTTGTAGAGTATATGTTAGGATTCTTGCTCCGTGTTTGCAGTCATGGGATTGTTTCCTATCACATGGCGGTGAATGTTTTCATTCCACAGTGTGGGAAGTGACGGAGACAGAATGTTTTGATGCTACTGTGTTCCGGAATGTAGGACTATTGTCCTTTGTTTCTTTCTCTTTGCTCTCTAGTGAGAAAGAGGAAGGAGCTAAGTCAGAATGCTAAGTCAGAATGCTCCAGATGAAATTGCCTGCAACAACAGCCAAATGGTTGAGGGGTGAAAGGGATTGTATCTCTTTGACTTTGCTGATATAGAAGATCCCTGCTAGATCACACATAGGGTCCATCTAGTAGAGCATTCTGCTTTCAACCGTGTCCACAAAGACGTCTCTGTGAAGCTCACAAGCAGGGCACAAAAGCTGTAGCTGAGTCCCAGGCAGCATCCATCATTGTAATCCCATCAATGACAAGTTTGAAACAATAAACAGATTACCTCATTCACTCCAGTCATATCCATTTGTTAACATAGAACACATTTTAAATGTGTGCTTTCAAAAAAATAGTCCTGGACAATCTCCTCTGCCCTGCAGCATATCTGTTAAACCTTTCTTGCCAGAGCTAGTTTTCCCCCTCTCCTCATGCAAATCCCACAGTGTCCCTTTCTTAATTAAGGTCTCTGCACTTTAAATATGATTAAAAAGTACTCACTGGAATGTATAAAATTATAACTTTGCTTCCCTGCTAGAACTGACACTAATGAATTGCTTGCTCAGTGCAGGGTCACAATATTGACCAAAACATCTACCTGGCACATGACGAGACTGCAAAGAGTTTCATGTCAGAAACCTTGCGACATCAAGCCATTAGCGTTTGGTTTTGTAGCATGTGGTGAGACTCTGCTGGGGCCAGATGCACGGAACAAACAAGCTGTGCTGAATCTTTGAAATACCTGTAAATTATTTGGTCTCTGCTCCAAGAAGCTTGCAATCTTACAACAGAAGGATACTTGTGTTATGGTATTTTGACTTATTTACGTAGATAAAAGCAACTGGAGATTTGAAGGAAGGTATTGTCAATATACTTAAGGGTATTGCAGAATGGGTAGTTCTCTAAATGTTGTTGGTGGGAAAATCTGTCAGTTTCAGTTTCTCTCCATTTCTCATTTGTCTAATCTGAAAGTCAGTTACCCACAGTACTCTGGTATTTTTTTAAGTTCTGAAAATTCATCAGCATTTCAGTGTAAATTTCTCCCAATACATGTTCCTTTGCATGCAGTTTTCCCTAACATATACATTGTTGCAAAGCAGTTCCCCCACATTTTTATCTTATTTTTACCCACATTATCTCAGTATATGCTGAGCAGTGTGAGTTGAAGAGTTTGTTTGGGTTCTGACACTGCTTTCAAAATGGCGAATTAGTTAGGCAAACCTTTAAATGCAAAAAATCTGAATCAAATTTCTTTTCCCTCCCCATTCCCATTAGCCCAACTCAATTTGATAAATGATAAAGGATTATGGGATCTGGAGTCCATCAACATCTGGAGGGCCACAGGTTCTCCACCACTAAACTTAGCTCTATGTTTTCTTTTTATCTACATGGAGATGCTGAAATCGATCAGAAATGGACTGAATGAGGGTCAGTAACTGAACTGACACCAGATGGGGGTTGGTGGTTCAGTGAATTTGGGAAGTGGTTTCAATCATGGTCTGCACAAAGGTTTCCATACACTGCAAAGGAACTGGTTTGCTATTTCAGGTGCTTTGGGATCCTGTCTTATTTTGTATCCCCAAATGACCTCAGTGGAATGAATTGCCCAACAGCTAAGGCTGTACCCCTCCCTGAGTGTCTGGGCACCTTGGAACATTAGACTACTGCAGTATGTTATATATGCAACCGCCTTAGAAGATTTCTCAGAAACTTTCATTAATGCAAAATACAACTTCTAGATTGTTTGTAGACCAAGGTACCATGACTCCTCTGTCCCTAATCCACCAAGAAGTACAAAGGACACCAAAAACTGACTTTGGATCGAAACAGGCCACAACTTTATTGAATACAGTTGAAAGAGTTTGGCTTAAGCAAGGGGCAATCATTTACTTCCAGCCCATCTGCCGGAAGTGGCAGGGTGCCATTTCACTTCCCAGCACCTCTGAAAGTTTCATGGTTTGGGACAACTCTATGTTTATTTGAAGAGCTGCCAATTTCCACATGCCTGCTTGTGAATTTCAAGGCTACCTGTTTAGCTCTATTAACCTTTGCTATTGCCTATATGTTAACAACTGAGGCCATTGTTAACAATTGAGGCCATGTTAACAATTGAGGTCACCTTGATTTCACATGGTATGTGGATGGTGACTGGGAGCCTTCTCAGCTGTGACAGTCCACACATTGAATGCTATCCCCATGGTGGCATGCCTGGTGCTTAATCTGATATATTACGGTACCAGGTGAAGACTTTTTAAAAAGGCTTGGCCAGGCTTTTCAAAATAGTGCACAATCTAGTTTTAGTTCTGCTGGAATGTTTTAATAATCCCTCAGCTGTTTTAATTGGTGTAATCACTGTATTGTGAAGTATGTTTTGGCTTGCTCATTGTTTTTATTCTTTGTTTTATTGCTCAGTAGAGTAAGCCATCTTGGGAATGGAAACATTGCATTTATATAAAATGAATGCCTATATTAATATACATGATTTGATTAATGCTTCGCTTCATTTGAAGCTGAGTACTGAACTGCAAGATCAATCATGTAGCCCTTTTTAAAAGAAAATAATGAACTCCAGTAAAACTATCCTGCTTGCAGATAAGATCTCATCCTTTATTTACTTTTTTTTTTGCTTTTATTTATTTTATTTTTTAATAAAACAGTTTGCCAGGGGTTAAGTGTGCCACTACTCCAGTGCTTAAGGGATCAGAATGAAAGCTAATGCTATTTTTCTAGAAAGCGAGGTGCCAGGACTCACCACAAACATCTCGCTTGTTCTCTTATAATAGCAATGGTGCCCACCTGAGAAGTGCCAGAACTAAGTTCCAGTGTGTTCCAGCTGAAAAAAAAGCCCCGATTAAGGCTATTCCGCCAGCCTGAAATAATGGCATTCATTCCTACAGCACATGTGGACAGGATACTGCATTACTGTCACAGGACCACCATGACATTAACTATAAACTATAGGGTATTTTGATCATCTGGAAAGACCCTAGGAAACCTGTTCATATTTGTTGACTCTCTTTCTAATTAAAGCTTTTTGCCTGGAGATTCTCCATTTTACAATTAGTGTGTGCTTAGATATCGCCCCTTATTAATCATGCCCATCAGGTGATCTCTCTGTGGCTAGATGGGGGCAGGAATGCACACAGAGGACTGTTTGTGGCAGCTGGAGAATTCTGTTGGCCCCACTTATTAAACTGACAAAGGAAAGGGTACGTAGAAACCTGCAAGAGAGGGAAACAAACACGTCTACTCTGTTCCAGGCTCCAAATCAGCTAGTTCCTATAAGCTACTGTTGGGGATCAAAAGGAAAGTATGCAGGCAAATGACATGTTTTGTGACTGCTTTAAGGGATGACAGATGGCAGGATTTCACCCCTGGTTGCCTGTAGCCTGTCTGCCTGCATCCTCATCTGGACATAATCAGATGCAAAAATGCACCAAAGGCCGGTAGTTCCTCTTTTGACCTTCGCTTCTGGAAGAGATATCACCTGACTGACAGGTGCTGATAAGCTTTCAGCATCCACTTTAATAATTCATTTGAGATTCCTGCTATCCAAATCCGGCTGTGTTTTGAGTTTGTTTGTATGCATGTGTGAGTGAGCAGATATATATACAAACAAACAAACAAACAAACACACACACAAATGATGAATGATGGTTGGATCTGGCTGCTAAGGGGATTTGTTCTCTACAACGCTCCAACATTATGTCCCATCTTTGTCCAGAGTCCCATCTGCAGTACCACAGTTCAACTTTAAATTTTAAAAGCATCATTGTACCACTTTAAACAATCATGGCTTCCCCGCAATGAATCAGGGGAAGAGCAGTTTGTTAAAGGCTGCTGAAAACTGCTTGAAGACTCCAATTCCCCCCTTACCAGTCACAGCCACATACCAGTAGAGGTGAAGTGGTGGGAAGGATTTTCACCTCAACAGAGCCAATCTAGGGATCTTGCAGATGTGGCCACACACCACTGCTCCTCCTCTCCCTCTCCTTCTCAGTTAGTAGCAATAACTCCACTACCAGGAGACTAGTTGTATGGCACTGCCAATGCCATTAGATGTCATATACAGGTTGGCATCCATCTCTATCGGAAGACAATGGAGGGATACACTTTTGGGGGATGAAGTCAAATCGGTGGAGAGTTATAGCACCTGCTGTGACTGTAGAGACTCTCTTGGACTGGCTAGATACAGAGGAGTGGTGGGAAGCACCAGCCAGGGAACCCCCAGAGGAAGAAGGCTCTAAGACAGGGGATTGGTGGTGGGATGACAATGAGTGGCCAGAGGGGAAAGGAACAGACTAGGTGGAAGACATGTCAGCAGGAGAGTTGACAGGTTTAATGAACAGGTAGAGCATGGGTCAACAAACTAAGGCCCGCAGGCCGGATCAGGCCCAATTGCCTTCTGGGTCCGGCCCACGGACGGTCTGGGAATCGCCGCTTGGATCACCAGTGCACACGCTCTTTCCCTCTCCTTCACACGCCGGCGCCGGCGGCACCTCCTCCCTCTCTCCTCCTGGCTTCTCCCCACCCTGCCTAGAGGAGGAAAGGGGCTGGGCTTTGTTGCTGCCAGCAGCAGCAGTGCTCAAGCAGCCGCCATTTTAAGCAGCCCCTCTCTGGAGCCCTTTCACGCACTTGCAAGACACAGGTAAACAGCCACCAGGGCTTGTGGTGCTCTAACATCATTTCTTCCCCTCCAAAATATAGTCTGGCCCCCCACAAGGTCTGAGGGACAGTGGACTGGCCCCCTGTTGAAAAAGTTTGCTGACCCCTGAGGTAGAGGCTGTGGCAGACAGCAGTTCAGACTCAGGCTGAAGCAGAGGTTGGATGGGTGGGTGGCCCAGAGGCAGAGAGGAAACAAGCTGCTGAAGAACCCAGGAAGTCTCCCCCTCCTGTTGCAACCATCTCCCCTCCCCTCTGTTATCCAAGAATGAAACAGACGGAAGGTGGCTGTGTGCAGACACAGCCTGAGACTGCATGGGAAAGACTCTGGAGAAGAGGAGTCCTAGTGGACATTGGGAAAGTGGGGAGCTTGAGTCCTCACAACTGTTTGATTGGTGTGAGACCTCCTAGAAAGCTCTGCTGAGATCAATAGACCTGAGCTGTGGTTTGTTTCCTTGAATAGAGATTTAACTTCACTGGCCTCAAGTGCTTTATTGTTTTTGCTGTGGGCCTACACCTGATTCCAGTCCTGAAAGTCGGATACGGGAGAGAGATGTTTTGTTGCAGCTGGGGTAGATGAAGGTATCTGGTTGTGCTGCTGCAAATGCACCATTGTTCCCCCCCCCCCCGTCTATCTCCAGGCACTGTGATTGTCCCAAGGGATTCCCACACAGTGGGGTCGATGTTGCCAGCCTTCATGTCACATTTGAAGACATCTTTGGTCTGCCAATAGGCCCGGTGCCTGAAGCCTGCTCCCCATAGAGGATCCTTGGAGATCCTGCTATCTGTGGACATTACCAAGCCAGTGTAGATGCTGCTGAGACAGAAGTGCAAACATGCTAGGAATATGAACTTGGGTGAGCACATATTTGTTTGAGGCTCTGTCCTGCCATGTGACACAGCAGATGTGGAAGTGGGTTGAGGCATCACTCCTCACGGTTGTAAGTTGCCCATGACTCACTTCCACAACACAGCATGCTCAACACACAAGCCTAGTAGACCTTCTACTTGATCTTGGACATTAGTATCACATTCTGATACAGAGACCAAATATTCATCACATATCCAGTGAATGTTGAGTTTCAGCCTTCAAAGAAGATAATTCTGAGCAGATTTTGGGGAGATTTTTTTTCTGGTTTGGCGTAGGGGGAACCCAGGGTCTTCACACAGCATAGTTAAATTATGAAATGTGCTACCACAAGATGTAGTGATGGTGGCCACCAACAAAAATCAGGTAGAATACAACTATCAGTGGCTACTAGTGATGCTGTACTACTTCTAGGATCAGAGGCAGCCTTTGAAGTTGCAGGAAGGAGTGCAATCATTGTGGGCTTAATCATCTGGTTGGCCACTGTGATAACAGAATGGTGGATTAGATGGGCCTTTCATCTTATCCAGCAGGGCTCTTCTTCTGCTCTTGTAGGGTATACTTGGGTGGGGAAAAAATCCATTTCAACCCTAGAATAAAGCAATGATTGGCAATAAAACCTATTGCCCATGGAGGGATATTAGAGTAAGTTCTGAGCATTCAAAATTACAATAATATGTCCTGCAAAAAGCACACTGCAGCAGCACCAGGGATGTAACACGGTTCAGTGAAACCCGCTCTTATGCTGGTGTTTCAAAGGTGACCATCTGTTTCTTTTCCTAAATTGCCAGGTAAAACTATAAAACACTGTACAATTATTGGAGTCTCCATGTTCAGCATCTGTAAAAAGAGTCACTACTCTTGCTTCCTTTGAGAAGGGTTATTTTTCCAACTCATTGTCTGAAGCTGCAATATACTATCTATTTATAGCCGTTGATTAATGAAATGGCTCAAAAACTCTGCTGCTATTTGCCAATGGACTATTTTTAGCTCAAGTGGAGTTCTAGAATTGTTGCAATATCTCATCACCACTGTTCTTTATTTGTCTTTGATCTTGAGTCTCTGAATCAAGACAAACCTGTGGCTTTCCAGATGTTAACTGCAGCTCCCATAATCCCTAGCCATTCACTATGCTGGCAGGGGCTAAGGGGAGCTGGGCTGCAACATCTGGAGGGCCGCAGGCTAGTCACCCCTGTTCTAGATTTGCATAACTCAGTTTGTTCATTTACTATATATGTGTGACAAATTGGATTACGATGACATGGGTGCAAAATAGTGGGCTCCATGGCAGTATTGAGTATCCACACCTAACACATGGATGGCAAGGGTGTGGCAAGCCACACAACCTTGGGGAGGAGTTTGCATGACTGCATGGGCACCCCTTCATAGAAGTATCATGTACTGAATCATCTATTCTCGGTGTCAGATTACCAAATAGGCAGAGTAGGCACTGGTCTATGGGACCTTTTAGGGACCCTGTGACAATGGATCAAAATAATATTAATTTGATCTTGAAATAAAATTACAATCAAGCTTTCTTAGTTCAGTGTAAGGGGCCTCAAGATTTTGACTGCCTAGAGGCCTCCACGTGGTTTAATCTGGCACTGTCTATTCTACTCCCTATAAAAGTGCAACCAGTCTATGTTTTTGACACAGTCCATTATCTAGTAATGTTTGAATGAAGAGCATTAATTCCATCATGGTTGGGACCTAAAGAGCCTTTTACGGATGTATAGTAGGTGTGTCACTAAAATATCACTTAAAGCAAACTTTGGGGTGAATTTTGGAGTTCCGCCTTTAGATGAAACAACTGTTGAATTTTGAGGAAAGTCAGAAGTTTGAAGAAGACTAGAGAATTGTTCAGGGGTGTTCAAACAACTGTAGGTTGTCAGTGGATTTTGCCTGAAGCAAAACTCAACATGAATGGAGAGGGTCTTTCTCAGGCCAAACATCTAAGGGATTTCAAAGGAAGGAAGGAATAATGTCAAGAGGTTTGCACACCCTGATGTGCAAATGATTCTATGTGGGCACCAGAACTTCCTTCTTTCCTTTCCCTCTGCATCAACTATGTCATCTCCAAGTTTCCACATCAGCATTCTGGTGTGATACTGCACTGGGGGAAAAGTTGTGTCAACTCTACCTAGACAGAAGTTTCCCATAAGTGTTTAATGCAAACAACAAATTTCTCTATGTCCTAGTGTGATTCCTAGATGCAACAGTCTTCTCAGCTTTAAGATCTGTGTACTCTGTTTGAATGAGAGAATATTCTCTTTATTGTTGCTTGGATGCTTGGGCACAGATAAACAATTAGGACAGACAGATTCGATAGTATGCCACTTTTAGAGATGTGGATGTCTGATCCGAGGTGGCCTAATTATTTTATGCCCAAAGGAAGCGTTAGGCAGGGCACAATGCTGCAACATCTTGTAGAAGACACCCTCATAGAGTTGAGAATTTGGGGTGGCCCACAACTTAATGTTGGGTGCACACCTCCAGGCCATATTCTTTTCTGTGTACATTGGATCTTATTGATGTGAGGAGCACCATTCTCAACAGCTTCTGGCACTCAAATGAAGCACTGCGTGGTGGTGTGGAATCTTTTAGTGGTTATTTACCTTGAATTAGAGGTTTAAGATTTTATGGGTCCAAAGCTTAATTTGGGATGCACAACTACAGTTCCATATTCACATAGTACATACCCAGACATTGAACTATGTTCTTACACCCAAACCAAGCATTGGGCTGGATGAAATGGCATGCCAGCCCATAGAAGACACTCCCCTGGATGTATGATTTTGGGTGATCTAAATATTATTTGGGGATGCCCATCTCCAGTTCCATATTCATTTCTGCATACAATGGACATTATTGGCAAGTCCTAGGCCTGAAAGTGGCATGAATACACACAATAGAGTGGGGAGAGATCAGAAATAAGACAGGTGCTATTTTTCTATAAGAAGAGGGAGGTCTTGTCATCTAGGCAGCCCAAGACCTGCATCCATACTGCCCAGGCCTGCACCCCAGGGAGGTCACTTTGATGCTTCAAACACAGCAAAAACAACACAGGAGGCAGCAGTTACCTATTCCTGGAATGAATTTTCCAATATTCTTAACATTTCCTATGATTTTCAAGCCATTTAAACAGAGTAGATTGCTAGGGCTGGGCAATTATTATGAACCATTTGAATTTATTGAAGTGGAGAGCTGAGGAGATTACATTAAATAAGCAAATATTCCCAAACTGTCCAGATACTAGAATCTTCCACAAGGAGAGAAATTTGTCTCTATTTTTAATATTGCTCAGCTATGCAAATATTTATCACAACACGTTCGCTGCTACAGCTATCTGCATATTGCCTTATCTTGATCACATCTTAAGAGCATTTTAATAATATTTTTTAAAGGTTCCCCCAAAAGGTAATTATTCAAACCTTTCAATTTTAGACCCCTTTCTCGAGATAATTGAATCATTCACAACAGAATATTTCATCTAACACAGCCACTACATAAATCTCCAAATATTCCAATCCCTTTAGGGTTCAGTGAAATTGGAAATTACTTATTGTACTCTGTCAGAATACTTAATTCAATCTCAGGCAGTCACAAATTCCCTTTTCCTAAGATGAGGTTCCATGTAAATTTATTGACATATAACTAAAATGGGAGGTAGTTTGCAACAGTAGATAAGTTCTGTGTCATTAAACTGTTGGGAAACATGCATGCGTCCTCACACGTAAAAGCCACAAATCAGCTAACATTAGTTATGGCGTGCGCCATGATTCTATAAGTGGTTACTCGGAAGTAAGCCACACAGTGTTCCATGAATCCTCCTCTAAGGCAGCAGCCACCTTTTCTTTCCAAGCAGTTCCCCCTGTGAAATCCCATTGATGTCAGCAGCAGGAAAAAGTGATATAATACGGTAGCCCTAAAGAGATATCACTGGTGAGTGATTACCCAGGATTGAGGATGTGGTGACATTAGAGGTCAGCCCACGAGCCATGGCCCGCTTCTTCTAAATCTCTGCTCAGTGGTGGCAACTCTTTCCCACTATCACACCACATCAGTGGGCATTTCTGGATTTCAGCAAGAGAAAGTTAACATGAGACAAGCCTGTTGAATCAGGCCAGTGGCCCATCTTGTCCAGCATCCTGCTGTCACAGTGACCAGCTGAATGCCTATGCAAAGCAGGCAAACAGAACCTGAGCACAACTGCATTCTCATGTCTCGTAGTTCTGGTATTCTGAAGCACATTGCCTTCAGTAGTGGAGGTCGGACACAGCCATTGTGGCTAGCAGCCATCAATATCGTTATGCAGGTTATGCTTCACCCCCAGTCTTTACCAAGTGGTAGCAACATTTCCGGGAGTTCCAGGCACTCACTCAGGGTTGTATATGTCAGTTTGCATTTCTTAGTGCAGAAAGTATTGATCTGATGTGTAGAGATCATTCCTATTCTACTTAATTCAAGAGGGTTCTGGAAGCTTCTCTGTGTGAAAAAAATAAGCATAAGGTTCATGATGTTTGGGTTATTCCTTCAGAGAAGCTGAGTACAGCTAGCTTAAACTGATTCTGTTATCTCTTCTGTCAAGGTCATGCTGAAGGAGCCTGGGTTTCACACTTTCTCTTTCTACAGTGGTACCTCAGGTTAAGTACTTAATTCGTTCCGGAGGTCCATTCTTAACCTGAAACTGTTCTTAACCTGAAGCACCACTTTAGCTAATGGGGCCTCCTGCTGCCGCCGTGCCGCCAGAGCACGATTTCTGTTCTCATCCTGAAGCAAAGTTCTTAACCTGAAGCACTATTTCTGGGTTAGCGGAGTCTGTAACCTGAAGCGTATGTAACCCGAGGTACAACTGTATTTCTTTCCCTTCTGGTGTGGTGTTCTGTACATAGTATGCTTAGTGTCAAGGTTTAGACTTATTCTAAATTAGTGTAAGTTTAAGTTAAGTCTGCTGCAACTGGATTTCTTATGGACAGGGCCAATCCTGAATGTATTGGATTTGTGACCATGATGCTCATTTGCCTTCTGTAGCAGTAAAGCTCTGCTGGATGAAATATTAATTGCCTCTGGTCTATTTTTGGGAATCCTGCAACATGTTGTTACTCTGCTAACTATACATTGGAATCTACTCTTGATCAATACTGAGTAGAATTCAATGACAGCATATTCATTGGGAAAATTAAGGTACAGCAGAGACTAGTGTCTTTAAGAAATATGGTTTATTTTATACATATTTACACCTCATGTATTCCATGGAGACGGTACAGAATGTTATAGCCTAAGAGTGTTTCTCATTGCCCGTCTCATAGCTTCAGTGAGCTTCTGTCCAAAGCAGCAGTCAGATGGCTCCCAGTGATGGCCTCTTGGTGGAGCCTCCTCCAGCCAACTCCACATGGAGTTCTACCAACCTGTGCCTTTTGGTTCCCAGAATACCTTTAGATTTCAAAATCCCCTTTTTCTGTGGCATCATGGGCCCCGGTCATCTTGGCAACCTCCCAAATGTCCTGCATCCGTCCACGCCTAAGAGCATGGGGGGAAAGGATAGATTTTTGCATTGCCAATTGCACTTAATAGCCCAGTACCTGCCTCCCCTTTGTTTCTCAATGGCTCTGTACTTTGCTAGCCTGGCCAGGCTGGTTTGCATAAGCTAACCCAGGAATTCATTGTCTGTCACAGTTCTGTAGCTTGTATTTTCCATTCATGTTCCAAATATTATCTAAATGCTTCTGTTTATTAATTCTACCATTCAGTAACAGATTCTCATAACCTAGATCCATGACAATATTCTTATCCTTCATGAATTTGTCTAATCATATTTTAAGACCATCCAAGTTGGTGGCCATCACTGCCTCATATTAGAGTGAATTCCATACTTTCTTTTGTCTCTCTTGAATCTTCCAATATTCAGCTTCATTGGATGCTGCAAGTTCTAGGGCTCTTCCACTGTGTCCAAGCAGTTTTGTTTTGTTTTTATTTTGACCCGGTGTTTTTCCCAGGAAAACTCATGTTTCCTAGAGGCAGTTGGAGGATGGATGGCGGCTAACAGATTGAGGTTGAATCCTGACAAGACAGAAATAGTGTTTTTGGAGGACAGGGGGCAGGCGGGTATGGGGGACTCCCTGGTCCTGAATGGGGTATCTGTGCCCCTGAAGAACCAGGTGCGCAGTCTGGGAGTCACTTTGGACTCACAGCTGTCCATGGAGGCACAGGTCAATTCTGTGTCCAGGGTAGCTGTCTACCAGCTCCATCTGGTATGCAGGCTGAGACCCTACCTGTCCGTGGACTGTCTTGCCAGAGTGGTATATGCTCTGGTTATCTCCCGCTTAGACTACTGCAATGCGCTCTACATGGGGCTACCTTTGAAGGTGACCCAGAAACTACAACTAATCCAGAATGCGGCAGCTAGACTGATGACTGGGAGTGGCCACCGAGACCACATAACACCAGTCCTGAAAGACCTACATTGGCTCCCAGTACATTTCTGGGCACAATTCAAAGTGTTGGTGCTGACCTTTAAAGCCGTAAACAGCCTTGACCCAGTATACCTGAAGAAGCGTCTCCACCCCCATTGTTCTGCCCGGACACTGAGGTCCGGCACCAAGGGCCTTCTGGCAGTTCCCTCACTGCAAGAATTGAGGTTACAGGGGACCAGGCAGAGGGCCTTCTCAGTAATGGTGCCCACCATGTGGAACGCCCTCCCATCAGATGTCAAAGAAATAAACAGCTACCTGACTTTTAGAAGACATCTGAAGGCAGCCCTGTTTAGGGAAGCTTTTAATATGTGATGAATGATTGTATTTTAATATTTTACTGGAAGCCACCCGGAGTAGCTGGGGAAACCCAGCCAGATGGGCAGGATATAAATACATTATTATTATTATTATTATTATTATTATTATTATTATTATTATTATATTGGAGCAAGTGGCAATATTTTAAAGTACTGTCTTCCTGCAAAGTGTAACAGTCCCACATAATATAGGAAGTTTGTTATCTCCACACCTTAATAGTTCCATAGAACATAATGTATTGCCATTATTTCAGACACCATTGCTCAAAAGTATCCTCTCTTTTGGAAGTTCTGATTGGGCAACTGTAGACTCAAGGATATTTCTCTGCCCATTGGACCAAATGTATTTTGAGAAATTCAGCTTCATGTTAAGTGTTAGTGACTGACTCTAATAGCAATGTGTTAAAATTAAATGGTCCATAGGATATATGACTATAGAAGCTAACACACTAGAACATATTGACAAGGGTGCCCATTGCTCTCTAGACAGAAATGCTGAATTTCTAGGGTGTAAGAAGCAGTGCCTTTTTCTAGGGGGGATGCAGGGGTACACATGCCTCTAAACATTTTGTGAATCTAAGTTTGGCCTCATTAAGGGACAGTATTTCAATATGAGTAGAAAAATGAGAGTACCCCTAAACATTTTTTTTTAAAAAAAAAAACACTGGTAAGAAGTATCCAGCCACGAAATTAAAAGACGCCTGCTTCTTGGGAGAAAAGCAATGACAAACCTAGACAGCATCTTAAAAAGTAGAGACATCACCTTGCCAACAAAGGTCCGTATAGTAAAAGCTATGGTTTTCCCAGTAGTGATGTATGGAAGTGAGAGCTGGACCATAAAGAAGGCTGATCGCCGAAGAATTGATGCTTTTGAATTATGGTGCTGGAGGAGACTCTTGAGAGTCCCATGGACTGCAAGAAGAACAAACCTATCCACTCTTAAGGAAATCAGCCCTGAGTGCTCACTGGAAGGACAGATCCTGAAGCTGAGACTCCAATACTTTGGCCACCTCATGAGAAGAGAAGACTCCCTGGAAAAGACCCTGATGTTGAGAAAGATGGAGGGCACAAGGAGAAGGGGACGACAGAGGACGAGATGGTTGGACAGTGTTTGCGAAGCTACCAGCATGAGTTTGACCAAACTGAGGCTAGCCGTAGGGGCGGTCCTTTTGCAGCCAGGGCGGGGCAAGCAGGAATGGAAACCGTGTGCCTTTTTCTCGAGAAAACTGAGCAAGTCGGAGCAAAACTATACAGTGTATGACCGCGAACTGCTGGCAATCTACGCGGCCTTTTCCCCTAAGCTAATAGCTAAGTTGGTTCCTCAGTGGGCAAAAATAGCTCAAAGATTGACTACTGGAGGCAGGGCCGGCTTTAGGTTTGATGAAGCCCTAAGCTACTGAAGGTAATGGAGCCCTTTGTATATCCAGCTGTCATTTGTCAACAACAAATTGTCACTTTTGTGTGTGTGTGTGTTGAATATATGCTATATGGTAATTTATGGACCTAATAGGTATCTAAAGCCATTTGCACATGTTGCCATGCAGCCTGTCCATGCAGAATGTAGGCATCCTATACAATGGTACCTCGGGTTAAGAACTTAATTCGTTCTGGAGGTCCGTTCTTAACCTGAAACTGTTTTTAACCTGAGGTACCACTTTAGCTAATGGGGCCTCCCGCTGCTGCTGCACGATTTCTGTTCTCATCCTGAAGCAAAGTTCTCAACCCGAGGTACTATTTCTGGGTTAGTGGAGTCTGTAACCTGAGGCGTCTGTAACCTGAAGTGTCTGTAACCCAAGGTACCACTGTACATAGAAATGAGCAAACCAGTGATATTTTAGGGAGCAGAGTTAGCAGGCAGGACCCATTACTTACATCATAGGAGTCTACACAACACCAAACACTGTTGCTGTATGTAGGTTTTTTATTTTATTTGTTTTTTATCTTCTATTTTGGAAATGTACATCCAGGTTTTTTTCTTTAGTTTTTTTTTGGGGGGGGGGGTCCCAAGAGAGTGGGGCCCTAAGCTACAGCTTGTTTAGCTTATACGTAAATCCGGCACTGACTAGAGGCATGGATGAGACTGCTGGTAGAATTTTTGCCAGCAGCAATAGGGCAACATAGCTGATTTCTGAGTTTGGAAGAAAGTGGAAGAAACTGCTTTGAAGAATCACCCTCTTCCCTGTACTCAAGTTGCTGGTTGTTGTTTTTTAAAGAAAAAGATATTGTGATATATAGTGCCTATTTGCACAATACCTGTGATGCCAAAGCATCTAGAGACAAGGCTAGCTGCCACATTCTCCAAAGCCCCTCTGTGGATTTGGTCCTTGTGGGTACCAAATGACTTAAAAGGGCTTGAGGATGGGGGGGATCCCTGTGTAACTCTGCTGTAGTCCACGGGGTCTGTGATTAACGCATACAAGACGGGAGGCAGAAATGTCTTTATAGCCTGAGAATAGGAGAGCAAAAACCAAACCCAAAAAAGAAGACCTGCTGATATATTTTAACTTAAAACAAAATGTGTTTTCTAAGAAGTTCACCATTTCTCATGGGGCAGCGAAGATAATGGCAAAGATGATGGACTGTTTGAACTGCCTGCTGCAGTGAAATCTTACAGGAACAAGGTTTATGTCTGAAGCACCATGGATAAAACGCATTTCGTTGACAGAGTTCCCAAAGAGAGCAGAACGAAAGTGCCGGCATTGTGCACCTCCTGAGCAGTGTGAAGACAATCCGAAAGCTTCTGTGCAAGAATAATGGGGGAAATTGTAGTCCTGAAATGAATATTCCCAAACATTAGAAAATTGCAGAATTGAACAGCGCTGACATTCAGATTTTAAAGAACTTTCAAATGCAAAGCCTCACTTTGAACGAACTTTGAAACCTCAGAGTTCAAAATAGGTTTAACGTGTCTTGATGGTTACAATTTTGGTTGGCTTCAAATATGAAATTTCATCAGCTGTCAATACTGTTGCTGTCCCATGTCATCTCGCAAACACAGTGAGACCCTAAATACCATCGTTTTTTGATTAAAAATGCCATTGAATGTCCGCTATAAAATACTGTCAAATTTTAAACACTATTGCACAATAGTATTATCCAGTACTTTTCTTTGGCAGACTGCTTATTCTTTCTGGAAAGCTTGAAAGCCACTATGCCGTGTAATTGCATCTCAGCTATCAATACTGTCAAATGGTAACTGTTGCTGCATGCCAGCTATCTATCAAATAAATTGCATGCCAATTATTAAGTGCTGTCAAATATTAACAGTCAGATAACAAATTGTAAAATAAAACTTCATTAAGTATCAAATAAGTGATGTATACCTACTTTTAAATTTTGCTGGTTTTTATAGAGTTATTTTGCCCAACGTGGGGCTCAAACCCACAATTCTGTATATTGATAGTTGCTTCAAATTGTTCTGTGTTTACCAGTCAAGGAGTCTTTGATTAGGTGAGATACATTCTTCTAAATAAATAAGTAAAAAATATATTAAAAATACATTCAAAATTTTGGAAAATATTCAAGCGTTCAGAGAACATTTGATGTCAACCTCCACAAAGGAGAAGATTGAAAATTGAAAAGAAAATTCATTTCAGCTCCAAAAACTCTCTATTTTCAGGTAGAATATATTTTTAGGCAGAAAATTATGTCCCCCACACCCATAAAAGAGCATCACAAGACAAATCACTCGGATAATGATAATGCTTATTACTATAACAACTTAGAGGAACTATAAACCAAATTAACCAAATTCAAAAAGTAAGGGTAGGTGAGCATTTTATCTAACTCTGGAAAGGAAGCATCCCTCCAGGCTCCTGGGCATGTGATGCAGCCACAGGTTGTGGCTCCCCAGCTAAGGAGGGAGGGGAAATGACCCCTTTTTTGCTACGTGGATCTTTGGTATGAACCCAACATGTACAGCCAGGTCCTGCTGGCCAGTGTTCACCCAAAACATGCATGACTTGCCTAAAGGGCATGTTCCAAGTCTCACCAGGCATAATGCACTGGCAGTTCCATAAAGGGTGCCCTTAACCCAATAATGCTTCATTATAACTAATGTTTTTCTCTCTCACTTCCTCATTTGCCCAGACTCAATGCCACACCACTCCTGAAGCCAATCAAATTCACCCCAGCAGTGTGAAGTGGGCGAGAAATAAGGGACTGTAAGGCCAATCAATAAATTCCCGCTTCCCAATTCTTACTTAGTCTCTTCAAATGTCAATTTGTGAAACCCACAATGCACTTAGGGAGGGAGAGTACACCTAGCAAAAATGCTAAGAACACAGTGTAGGGGAGGAGTAAGCATATAAAGTCATGTTCTACCCCCTTTCCCAGTTGGCTCAATGACCTCATGTGGTCTTTACTGTCATTGGAAGTCATTTCTTCCAAGTCATCTTTGAGGAAAGGAGGGGGCAAACACACTCCAGCTATAGGGTGGGAATGACATTTGCATAGTGCTAGAACTTTGAGAATTGATGTTGAATATTTTTCAATGCAGTTCTTGATCCTCTATCTACTGGGGTTGGGGGAGATGCCAAAGCATTAGTTTCAACAAGGAAGTGATCTCAAGTGCCTCCAAACAGTACCCTGTGACTTGACTTAGTGTTTGAGTAGGCT
This sequence comes from Podarcis pityusensis, assembly GCF_964106645.2. Lineage (NCBI taxonomy): Eukaryota > Metazoa > Chordata > Lepidosauria > Squamata > Lacertidae > Podarcis > Podarcis pityusensis. The sequence goes on along the minus strand of NC_138032.1, from coordinate 79,489,187 downwards.
GAGAGGCAGGTGATTCAAGTACTTGTTCCAAGCCATCAGGGTTGACCCTATCATTAGGCAGGGTGAAACAAATCACATCAAGTGGTAGGTGCTGATTAGGGGATGGGGGGACAGTGGAGCAGCAGCAAGGGCAGAGCTGTATGTGCCATGCCTTCTGTGCTGTGCCACCTAGGTGGTAAACTGTTTAGAGGTTTTTACAGCAAGGTGGCATGCAAACCCTAGTAAATAAATAAATAAAAATCAATAAACTAGCCTGCTGCCCTCCATTGTGGTGAAGCATGCTGTTCTGTTGTTGGTGTTGAAACTGCTAGCTTGGTCAGCTTTTGTACATGGAGTTGGAGGGGAAACCACTTGTTCTTTGCTTCAAGCAGCAAAATACCTTGAGCCAGTCCTGTTATATAAGGCTTTGGAAGGTAGTACCAACTATGGAAATTGACCAGGAGCTAGGGCAGCTGTTTAAACACTGGTGAGATGGATCCTAGCACCTGGCTCCAGTCAGCAGCCTGGCAGCAGTAATCCGAACTGACTGAAGTTTCTGGACAATCTTCAAAAGTACAATGCCATGAACAAAACATCTGTAGTAATCTAAACTGAAGGCTGAACTTGCACAAAACCACCTGCACAAAATAGAATTGGGAAAGAGTTAATCTGGAGGCAAATGTGGAGATTGCTATGTGGACAAAGTGGCTGAAATTTCAAAGGACGCTAAAAGATAAGGACCAGCAACATTTTTTCCCCTTTTACAAAAGAATTCCAATCATCCCTGGAGTTACAGCTTCAGCAGTTGGCTCAACAACTGAAGGCCTGATGAAAGTCTTGTTGGTCTTCTACATATCACGAATAGGCTTATCAGAGCATCCATGGGGATTAGTTCTGCCAAAATTTCAACAAATGCCTGGCATTTAACAACAAAGCATTTGTATGTCTCTTAACATGACCAAAACAAATCCAGGATCACAATTCCCCAAATAATTCATTACTCCCGTTTTCCCTTAATTCAGCTATTACCTATTCTAAATAATCTTTTGGCAGTATGTTCAGAAACTATTTTTCTTTCCTAAGAACAAAATTCAACATTACTTTAGAAAACCACCAGAAACTGGGCAGGTTTAGAAACAATTGGTGCAGCCGTTTGACTGAAACTGTAAGATCATAAAGTTACTATATTGTTGTTTTGCTTAGAAGCTAATTCACTTGTGGCAGGTGGGATTTATAAAAGACAAACTTTGATCTGAACATTTTATAGAATGAAGAATCATGTGTTCGATCAGATGAAAGTCTGGGTATTTGTACTGAAGAACAAGAAAAGTGAATGAGGATACGTGGTCCTGGATGAGTGAGGCGTCCCAGCTCTTTAAAGAAAGATAATGGTGCTCTGCTTTTTCCAGTGAAACTGAATGTTATAACAAAGAAGGTTGCTATTCCAGAGGGGTAGCTTCTGTGGCCAGAACAATAAATATCCCAGTGTAACTTTAAAGGACAGGTAGAGAACCATTTTTAGTCCAAGGACCATGCACTATCACAGCAACCTTCTGGGTGTTCAAGGGTGCTCAGCATGCAAGCCTGGTAGACCTTCATCATTGGTCGCTAGCATCACATTCTCCCATACCCTTTTGGAGAGGTGACCCATTGCCATAGCTGCCTTGCCAATACACTTGTCCATCTCAGCATCAATTGAAAGGTTGCTGGTTCAGGTGGAGCCCACGAAGACATGGTCATCCACCACCTCAAGCATGCAGTCACCAATGCTGATGCATGGAGTGCTGATGATGTCCTGAACCAGAATGTTGGTCTTTGTCAGGCTGATGGTGAGGCCAATGCAAGTTCACTTCTTACTCCACCATCCCAACCATCAACATTAACTATTAAATTATTATTTTGCTTACTCTGACTAGTGAAACGTTCAGCATTTCTGGAAAAGCACTGAACTTGTCTGTGGCTGAATGTACACTGACCTGTTTAACATTATTTCCCCCTATTAGAATGATACTAGATAGGCCGTTCTCAAATTTCACAGGGTATACTTGTTAAATTTCACAGGGTATACTGTGGCTCAGATCATCAGCTTCTTATAGCAAAATTCAAGCTTAAACTGAAGAAAGTAGGAAAAACCACTGGGCCGGTAAGATACAATCTAAACCAAATCCCTTATGAATACACAGTGGAAGTGAGGAACAGGTTTAAGGGTTTAGATTTGCTGGACAGAGTGCCTGAAGAACTATGGATGGAGGCTCGCAACATTATACAGGAGGCAGCAACGAAAACCATCCCAATGAAAAAGAAATGCAAGAAAGCAAAGTGGTTGTCCAATGAGGCTTTACAAATAGCGGGAGAGAGAAGGCAAGCAAAATGCGAGGAAGATAGTGAAAGATACAGGAAATTGAATGCAGATTTCCAAAAAATAGCAAGGAGAGACAAGAAGGCCTTCTTAAACAAGCAATGCAAAGAAATAGAGGAAAACAACAGAATGGGAAGAACCAGAGATCTATTCAAGAAAATTGGAGATATGAAAGGAACATTTCATACAAAGATTACCATAATAAAGGACAAAAGTGGTAAGGACCTAACAGAAGCAGAAGACATCAAGAAGAGGTGGCAAGAATACACAGAGGAATTATACCAGAAAGAAATGGATGTCTCGTACACCCCAGGTAGTGTGGTTGCTGACCTTGAGCCAGACATCCTGGAGAGTGAAGTCAAACGGGCCTTAGAAAGCACTGCAAATAACAAGGCCAGTGAAAGTGATGGTATTCCAGCTGAACTATTTAAAATTTTAAAAGATTATGCTGTTAAGGTGCTACACTCAATATGCCAGCAAGTTTGGAAAACTCAGCAGTGGCCAGAGGAGTGGAGAAGATCAGTCTACATCCCAATCCCAAAGAAGAGCAGTGCCAAAGAATGCTCCAACTACCACACAATTGCACTCATTTCACACGCTAGCAAGGTTATACTAAAAATTCTACAAGGAAGGCTCAAGCAGTATGTGGACCGAGAACTCCCAGAAGTGCAAGCTGGATTTCAAAGGGGCAGAGGAACCAGAGACCAAATTGCAAACATGCGCTGGATTATGGAGAAAGCTAGAGAGTTCCAGAAAGACATCTACTTCTGCTTCATTGACTATGCAAAAGCCTTTGACTGTGTCGACCACAGCAAACTATGGCAAGTTCTTAAAGAAATGGGAGTGCCTGATCACCTCATCTGTCTCCTGAGAAATCTCTATGTGGGACAAGAAGCTACAGTTAGAACTGGATATGGAACAACTGATTGGTTCAACATTGGGAAAGGAGTACGACAAGGCTGTATATTGTCTCCCTGCTTATTTAACTTATATGCAGAATTCATCTTGCAAAAGGCTGGGCTGGATGAATCCCTAGCCGGAATTAAGATTGCCGGAAGAAATATCAACAACCTCAGATATGCAGATGACACAACCTTGATGGCAGAAAGTGAGGAGGAATTAAAGAACCTTTTATTGAGGGTGAAAGAGGAGAGCGCAAAATATGGTCTGAAGCTCAACATCAAAAAAACGAAGATCATGGCCACTGGTCCCATCACCTCCTGGCAAATAGAAGGGGAAGAAATGGAGGCAGTGAGAGATTTTACTTTCTTGGGCTCCATGATCACTGCAGATGGTGACAGCAGCCACGAAATTAAAAGACGCCTGCTCCTTGGGAGGGAAGTGATGGCAAACCTAGACAGCGTCTTAAAAAACAGAGACATCACCTTGCCAACAAAGGTCCGTATAGTAAAAGCTATGGTTTTCCCAGTAGTGATGTATGGAAGTGAAAGTTGGACCATAAAGAAGGCTGACCGCCGAAGAATTGATGCTTTTGAATTATGGTGCTGGAGGAGACTCTTGAGAGTCTCATGGACTGCAAAAAGATCAAACCTATCCACTCTTAAGGAAATCAGCCCTGAGTGCTCACTGGAAGGACAGATCCTGAAGCTGAGACTCCAATACTTTGGCCACCTCATGAGAAGAGAAGACTCCCTGGAAAAGACCCTGATGTTGGGAAAGATGGAGGGCACAAGGAGAAGGGGACGAGAGAGGACGAGATGGTTGGATAGTGTTCTCGAAGCTACCAGCATGAGTTTGACTAAACTGCGGGAGGCAGTGGAAGACAGAAGTGCCTGGCGTGCTCTGGTCCATGGGGTCACGAAGAGTCAGACACAACTAAACGACTAAACAACAACAACATACTTGTTAATTAAAATGTTTTTGGCCTTGGTATTTTAGTCTAAAGCAAGTAATACTTGGACACACCATTTTCCAAAATGCTGTTTCTTTCCTTACTGCTGGTCACTGGTTGCTCTGCCCTGCTCTCTGGTCTCACATTTTAATTCTTCCTCCCTCCCTGTCCTTTGTTATCTGTGCTTCCCAGCTTTTCACCACCCCTCAAATACCATGGGGGGGGGGGCGGAAATTTGAATGTAGTAAGAAAAAAAAAAAGGCAAAATGCTAAATGCTACATAAGGACATATGAGCAATGTTTCACCAATATAGCAGCATAAAACAATTAAAAATTAAGTGAGAAAAAAACAAGGTAATAATGTATTAGGAATGTAAAAAGTAGGATGTCATGTGTCCATCTATGTTATCAAAACCCTTCCTTATTGTTAAAAACCATGAGTGTAGAAATGCCCACTGCTGCTACTCTGAGAAAGGTAAAGGACTCCTGGACTGTTCAGTCAAAGGTGACTATGCGGTTGCAATGCTCATCTCGCTTTCAAGGCAAGGGAGCCGGCGTTTGACCACAGACAGCTTAAACTGCTTCTGGCACATGGAACACCGTGATGGAAACCAGAGCACACGGAAACGCTGTTTACCTTCCCGCTGCAGCGGTACCTATTTATCTACTTGCACTTGGATGTGCTTTCGAACTGCTAGGTTGGCAGGAGCTGGGACAGAGCGACGGGAGCTCTCCCCATCATGGGGATTTAAACCACCGACCTTCTGATCGGCAAGCACAAGAGGCTCAGTGGTTTAGACCATAGTGCCACCTGCGTCCTTTTGACACAGTACTCTGAGAACCTTAGAAGAGCACTCCACTTTCCAGACTACAATACAAAGTTACTCACAAGATGCTCCTGTGTGTTTTTGTAAATGTTCCTAGGCCAGCTGTACCGAATAGATATCAGCCTGTCCTCTAGCAGAACAGAGCCAGGCCTTCCATGAGGAGTGGTCTCCTGAGCACTTGTGAGCATTCCTCCAGACCACCAACATTTCTGATTATTATGTGAATGCACAACAAATGCTCTAAAAGTGGGCTGCTCTTTTTTCTCGTTTACACTTGAATAAATTCAGGAACAGGCCTAGGAGTCTTGCTGTGAATAACTTTGTTCTCTGAATTTTAACAATATGGGATAATTTCTCAGGCGTATCTGTATGTTTCATTATTATGGGGATATGTAACCTCAACAAATTATCATAAAATAGAATGTGTTTTGGTGTTGTTTGCTTTTGGGGGCAAATTAAACATTTTCATGCTACTGGATCATATTTATTGTAGATGTTGATGACTGGGGTGTGCACAGATAATAAGATTCACCTTGCATCTTCAGAAAACTTTCTCATCTGTTTCTGGGTCATGTTCTGCTGTTTCCACTTCAATCTGTGCTCTGTGTTTTGAACCAAGCTATATAAAATGAAGCCCAAAAGAACAAGCAATCCACAGAGTAAGTGGCTACTTATGAGGAGACAACTCTTCATAAGCAGACACCTCCAGCAATTTTGATGCCTGTGGCTGTACTTTGGGTGTAGCTCTGACAGCTTATGCAGCGAGTGTAGAAGCCTCCTGCTTCTAGCTCCCTGCCTTGCTTTGTGATCTAGTGAGTGATGGCTCTTCCCTGTGCTTTGATCTTGAACTGTTTCTGAGTCTTGCCACTCATGGTGCCATTGTGTTTTGACTTGGGATTGTAACCAGATCTTGCTTTTTGGATTGTCCCTGTGAGTGGACTCGAGACTGCTGGATTTGGTTTCATCTAAAGCAGGACAGAACTAAAGTTTGCATAATGGTTCCTGAGATTCAGGGGGAGGTTTTTGTCTCTGTGTGGGTGCCTTTCTGAATCAAGGTGATGGCCTGAACCTTTCAAAAGGCACTGATTTTAAGCACATTTTGCAGTATTGCATAGTATAGTTTACCCAATAGCATTTGAATGAATTCATATTTTTTTTCATTAAGCTAAGAAGTTAAATTATCTAGCAATATTTTTAGTTTCTTAGTACCCAGCATTGCCCAAAAATTCTATCCGCTAGTATACACACAATTACAAACAATTCTTTCTATTAAATTGTGTCTTTGCTTGTATTACATGTTTTTATGCAAAATGCACACTTTCCCCAATATACATTTTTACCTATACATTATTTGGTTAGAGAAACACCACAAAAATGTGAAGTATTTCAGTTTGTATATTGTTTCAAGAAGCATGAATTAGATAGGTTTGCATTACAAATGTGACCCAAATTGCATTTCTCCCCTATCCCTAATAATGAACATAATTCTCTCTGTGCCCCTCCTAATGGAGGGTGTCAGTTTCCTATCTCCAAAGTCCCCACTAAAATAAACAGGGCAGTTGGCAAAATATTGTTGGGAAACTTTTCCTTTTTGAAGAACTTGCCGTGATTTGATTAACCTGTTTTCAAAACTCCACCTAATTAATTCAATGGAGTTGGTTCATACAGGCATAAATTGAAATCAGAATCTACCTTCTGAAGAGGAAATCTCCAAAATCTTTTTTAAAATGTGGTACAGGTGGAAATTACTGGTTCTGCCCTTCTAACTGAAACAGCCTTTTTAATTTTATTTCATGGTCTCTTTACATGTTAATATCCCCAGTAATTACACCTAAAGAAAACAGTTCATCTTCATCATCTCTCTTAAGACATTCAAAGGCACGGAGGATTGTTTTGATTTTGTCTGCAGCTTCACAAGTGCCTTATACGTATGACAACATTAATGCCCAGATCGTTGCCTCACTGTGACTTTAAATCCCGCCTGATAAATTTGCTCAATCCCTTGTCAAAACAAAGAGGCAAATCTAAACATTTTCATAAATCTCTCCACATGCACAGCAAAGGAAAATCTTCAGAGCAGCCACAGGAGGCTTCTAATTGCAGAATGAGGTATTGGAAGGTACTCAGATACAAAATAAATTGGTCCCTTGGCTCAAAACCTCATCTGAGCTTAGGGTATAAGTCAACAAAGATGAAAGAGATATATGGGAGGCCAGTTCTACTTGCAAGCCACCAAAGCAAACACAGCAAAACTGCCCCTTACCATGCCATATTGTGTCCAGCCAGGTACTTTTGTAGTCCTAGCAAGGCACTGAAATCAGGAGCTTTAGGTGGGACTGTATAGACCTAGTTATGCTTTGTTTTGTAGACCACAGATCGTACAGACCTGGATATGCAAGGTAGGGGGAATTTCTGGCCCTCTAGATATTCCTAGTCCCATCAGCCTCCGACAGCATAGGTAATGGGCAGGGGTGATGGTAGACAGCTCAATGGCAAATGAGTCCTGCATTGCAGGAGTTTGGACTGGATGACCTTCACAGGAATCCAGCATAGACATCTGTTGATGGGGGCAAAGCAAAAGGCACAGCCCACAACCTTTTTTCTACTTCTATTACCCTTTCCCAGTTGAAATACTTGAAGATGGTGTTGTTGTCAGGAGCTCATCCTACATGCGAGTAGGACCCTGGCATGTTCTCTCCCTCCTGGTCAATCGTTCGGGAGCTTCAAAAGCTTTCTTCAGCCCGAAACTCACAGTGACCGATGCCAACAGACACCGGCACACTTAGGGATCCACAGAGTCTTCGCAGCTTACATGACAGACCTCAGCAACTTAGCATTTTGGCTAATCTACTTTATTTACATATAAACACACACAGAGCACTGCAGCATGGCTCCTTCTCTCTCTAGCATCAGGCAGCAAAGAAAAAAGTACAAAGGACAATAGTCCCACTTCATGGAACACAGTAACACAAACATCCTCTCTCCGTCACTTCCCACTCTGGGGAGTCAAAACATATACCGTCATGTGATAGACAAAAATCCCATGACTGCAATCATGGAGCAGGAATTCTAACAGTTTTATCTTATTCTGTTATTGCTGTTGCCCCTAATTACTGACTGCCTCTGTTGTTCTATCTAGAGTGAAGATGTATCCATGCATTGTGGCAGTGTTTTGACATTACTTATTGGTGGTTCTTTTACAGAAGGGGTGCTGAGCCAATGCAGAGAGGGGATACCTTTTCTGAACATTTCTTCCTCCCCTTTCATAAAATGCACGCCTCGTTTTGCTCATTTTTCAGGTGGGGGTACAAAACAGACAAAGGTTTTCTTCATACATGCACCTGCAGTATCGTCAACGTTTTCCTCCATGGTACACTTTCAGCCTGTTTGCTGCTTTGGTGATTGTCAGGGAACTGCCATCGGAAGGAAGGGAAGTGAAAGGGCTCACACAGGTTGGGAGAGACTCAGCAGCTGAAGAGGGAACCAGTAGGGGGAGAGGAGCTGAGCTGAGGGAAAGTGAGCTGGAGGGATGGCTCAGAGACACTTCCAGCGAAAACAGTGGGGAGGTTTCAGGACCTCCTGTAGGGACACCCACTCCTCGCCGGAAACTGTCACGCAGAGAGTCCAGAAGACGTGTTTCCGTTAAGGAGCTTTTATGTTGGAAGCGATTCCGAAAGCAACCACTGTCGGAATCTGCCAGCGACTGACGGAGCCATGTTTAAGGGGCTCCGTTACAGACAGAGGTTTGCAAACTTGACCAAACTCTGAGGGACTAGGATTTTACACACAAGCAGCTCATCGTCCCATCACAGCATTCCGACAGTCTCCGTGAGCAGCTTGTGCAGGAGAAGGCATCATGAGCAACCCAGCCGGAACCGGAGAAGCAGGAGCTGGAGCGGGTCCAAGCCTGGAAGAAAGGTACCGGGTGTTGGAGGTCCAGCTAGCGCTGCAGACGGCGAGGCTTGAGGAGAGGAGGGCTCAGGATGCAGACAAAAAGGGGAAAGACACCCAGCTCGTCAGAAAGGTACCAGGATTGGTGCAGAAGTTTGGGGGGGAGCCCAAAGACTATCATGGCTTTCGGACAGAGATGCAATATGCCCTCAATCTGCAGTTTGATGAATTCCCTGACGAGGAATCACGAGTGGCTTTCGTGATTGGGCATCTTGAAAAGGGGGCGAGAGACTGGGTTAGACCCCTGATGGCAGCGAATAGTGACGTCCTAAAGGACACGATGAAGTTCTTTCGCGCCATGGATCTGATGTTTTCCAGCGATATTGAACAGGGAGTGGTGCGCAGACAGTTAATGGCTTGCAAACAGGGGAGCCGATCTGTCCGTGAGTACTGGACTGAGTTCACCATGTTGATCCATAAATTGGGGTGGGATCTATCGGCGGAACCCATTCAAATGCTCTTTGAAGAAGGGCTTTCTTCGGCTGTGAAAGACGAACTTTCCCGGGCGCCCAGGGCGGAGTCTATGGACCAGCTGACCAAATCAGCGCTGACCATAGGAGCGCGCCAGGAGGCGAGAGCATTGGAGAGGCGGGAAGGGAAGGGGGAACGTTGGAAGGAGTTCCGCATTCCAGACATTCCAGAGCCAACTTTCCCGCCGGCAGAGCCGATGGAAATCGGAACAGCGCGCGCGCAGTTTCAAAGCCCAGTGAGGGGGGAAAGAAGGAGGGAAAAGGCGCCCGGAAATGCTATCTCTGCCAACAGCCAGGTCACTTTGCCAGAGTCTGCCCCCAGAGGAAGGAATGGCAAGGGATGGTAGGAGCTGTGGAGGGAAGAGAGGAAGAAATACCGGAGCAAGTAAAAGCCAACGCCTGGCTGCCACTGTCGGGGCACAGCAGCCAGGCCAAAGAGCAGTGAAAGTGCCCACGCCAGAACCTCCTAAACCCGCCCTAGTGATAGAAGTGGCGCTAGAGCTGCCAAACGGACACCCTCTAAAGATAAAGGCGCTGTTGGACTCAGGCAGCTCCTGCAATTTCATGAGCAAAGAGTTTGCAGCTGAACACCAGATACAGACGATCCCTTTAAGCAACCCCCTGCAGGTGACCACGATCGATGGCAGGGAGCTGTTGGGAGGAGAAGTCAGCTTGCAGACCGTCCCAATGATAATGAAGGTGGCAAGGCACACCGAACTGATAGCGTTTAATGTGGCCACCTTGGGAGGAGCTCCCATTATATTGGGGATGAGCTGGCTAGCGTTACATGATCCGCTGGTGGGCTGGCATCAGAGAGTGGTTTCTTTTGGTTCAGCACATTGCTTAGAACACTGCAAAGAGGGAAAGGGTTTGGCAGGGGCCCAAGCCACCCTAGCAGGGACTGAAGTAACGGAGAACGTGAAGGTACCACGACAATACGCAGATCTCCGCGACGTCTTCAGCGAAAGGGAAGCTGACCAACTACCCCCGCATAGACCCTTTGACTGTCAAATCAATTTACTCCCTGGGGCACAGCTCCCTGTAGGCAAGCTGTACGCCATGTCAGACAGAGAGATGCAGGAGCTAAGAGAGTTCATTGACAAGAACCTGAAGAGAGGGTTCATCAGAGAGTCCAGGGTGGTGGGGGGCAGCCCAGTGTTTTTTGTGGATAAAAAAAACACGAACAAGCCGAGGCTTGTGTGTGACTTCAGGGCCTTAAATGCAGTGTCAGAACCAGTGGCTTTCCCTATGCCCAGGATTGACGACATTTTGACAAGGGTCAGGAAGGGAAAGATTTTTACTAAACTGGACCTAAGGGGGGCGTACAACCTGATACGAATAAGGAAGGGGGATGAATGGAAAACCACCATGTTCACCCCTTTGGGGGCATTTGAATATTTAGTTATGCCCTTCGGCCTACAAGGAGGCTCCGCGTGCTTTCAATCGTTTATGAACCACGTCCTGGGGCCTTTGCTTTACAAGAATTGTGTGGCCTTCTTAGACGACGTGTTGGTGTATTCTGAGAATGAGGAGCAGCATGTGAGAGACGTCAGAGAAGTGTTGAGCAGGCTGCAAGCCAACCAGCTGTGGGTGAAACTGGAGAAGTGTCAGTTTCATACCAAGGAGGTGGAATTCCTGGGGTATCGCCTGTCAGACAAGGGATTGGCCATGGATCCCGGCAAGGTCCAGGCGGTGCTGGAATGGAAAACACCCAAAACAAGGAAGGATGTGCAGAGGTTCCTAGGATTTGGGAACTTCTATCGTAAGTTCATCCGAAACTTTGCCCACCTGACGGCGCCCATTACAGACTGTCTCAGCAGTAAGAAGAAGTTCGTTTGGACTGAGGAGGCGGAGCGAGCATTTGAGGAACTAAAGAGGGCCTTCGCCTCGGAACAACAACTCCTGCATGTGGATTTACAAAAACCGATGAGAGTGGAAACTGACGCATCAGACAGAGCGATTGGGGCGGTGCTTCTGCAGCCAGGGAAGGAGGAGTCAGAGTGGAGACCGTGTGCCTTTTTTTCGCGAAAGCTGAACAAATCCGAGAGGAACTACACGGTGTATGACCGAGAACTACTAGCCATTCATGAGGCGTTCCGGAGATGGAGGCACCTGCTAATTGGCGCACAACATAAGGTGCAAGTGTGCACTGACCACAAGAACCTAGAGTATTGGAGGACGGCACGAGTGCTCAACCAACGGCAAGTGAGATGGGCCCAGGAGTTCTCCAAATTTAACTTTGAGATTTGTTACGTGCCAGGCCCAGAGAACATTAGGGCGGACGCTCTCTCACGCAAACCTGAATATTTGGAGGGGGAGGGAGCACCCGAAGAGAGACATGTCATTCCAGAGGACCGCTGGGTGTGTGGGGCGGCATTGGTGGGACAAAGAGAACTGGTAGAGGAAACAGAGAATGATGAATACGCCCAGAATAAGCTCAGAGGTCTTAGGGGTGAGGGAGAGGAACCAGGGGGTTTCGAGGAAAGAAATGGAGCTTTGTATTACAAAGGGGCACTGTATATCCCTGAAGGAGACTTAAGGGGGAGGGTACTCAAGCAGTTGCACGACAGCCCCACGGCGGGGCATTTTGGACAACACAAAACCATGTGGTTGGTCACCAGGGAATTTTGGTGGCCTAAGGTGAGGGAAGATGTACGGGAGTATGTAAGAGGGTGTGAGCAATGCCAGCGAGCCAAAGGGGAGAGGCGGGCACCGGCGGGGCTATTAGAACCCTTACCAACCCCAGAACGACCTTGGGAGGCAGTGTCGATAGATTTTATGACTGATCTGCCGAAGTCCAAGGGGAAAACAGCCATCATGGTGGTGGTAGACCTACTAACAAAGATGTGCCACTTTGTAGCCTGCTCGCATGCAGTCACGGCGGAAGAGACAGCGAAGTTATTTGTAGAACACATTTTTAGGTTGCACGGGGTGCCATTGAGGGTGGTCTCAGACCGAGGAAAACAATTTACTTCCAGGTTCTGGAGGAAGCTCATGAGCTTACTGCAGGTGGAGGTCAACTTTTCGACTGCCCGGCACCCTGAAACCAACGGGCAGGCGGAAAGAGCAAACGGGGTCCTCCAGCAATACCTGAGGTGTTATGTCAATGACAGAGAGAATGACTGGGTAGAAAAGTTGGCGCTGGCGGAATTTGCCTACAACAATGCCGAGAATGTGTCCACAGGGATGAGCCCCTTCTTGGCTAATTATGGGTGTCATCCCAGGGGTTTCCCAGGGGGAGAAGGGGAGAGATGGAGCGTCCCGGCAGCCGAGCATTTTGTAGAAGAAATGGAAGCAATCCATCGTCAGCTCCAACTCAACTTAGAAAGGGCGAAGGAAGAATACAAGAGGCAGGCAGACAAGAACCGAAGGGAAGGTGAAACCATAAGGGTGGGAGATAGGGTGTGGCTGTCAACCCAAGGGTTGCCGTTCAAAGGAGGTTGTAAGAAATTAAGACCCAGGAGATTGGGTCCCTTTGAGGTCATTCAACAGGTCAACCCAGTGGCTTTCAGGCTCCGGTTACCCAACCACATGAAACTGCACCCAGTATTTCACAGGTCGTTACTGTCACCGTATGAGGGGGGACGAGAAGGGATGGCCACTCGGGGACCGGTCATAGAAGAAAGGGAATGCAGCAGCCATGTGGCAGAAATCCTCGACGCCAGGTGGAAGGGGGATCAGGTGGAGTATTTGGTAGCGTGGGAAGGAGAACCGGAGTCAGAAAACACTTGGGTAATGGCAGAAGATATCAATGACGAGGTATTGATAGAAACGTTCCATCAAAGGTTCCCAAGGAAACCTCAGCCTGTGGAGAGGTTCCGGAGGGAATACTTTGGGACCACCGATGAGGAGGAGGAGTTGGAAGGATTCTCGGACTCGGAAGGGGAAGGGGAGATGGACTCTGAGGAGGAGGAGTACTTCGAGACCAGGAACCGCAACAGGTGGAGAGAAGTGTTCGAGACATCGGAAGATGAAGGAAGTTCATTCCGGGGTTTTGCCTCCTCACCGCCCGTAGAGGAGGGGGCGAGAGGGGATGAAGGGGGCCCTGGAGGGGAGGTGGATGTCAGGGAACTGCCATCGGAAGGAAGGGAAGTGAAAGGGCTCACACAGGTTGGGAGAGACTCAGCAGCTGAAGAGGGAACCAGTAGGGGGAGAGGAGCTGAGCTGAGGGAAAGTGAGCTGGAGGGATGGCTCAGAGACACTTCCAGCGAAAACAGTGGGGAGGTTTCAGGACCTCCTGTAGGGACACCCACTCCTCGCCGGAAACTGTCACGCAGAGAGTCCAGAAGACGTGTTTCCGTTAAGGAGCTTTTATGTTGGAAGCGATTCCGAAAGCAACCACTGTCGGAATCTGCCAGCGACTGACGGAGCCATGTTTAAGGGGCTCCGTTACAGACAGAGGTTTGCAAACTTGACCAAACTCTGAGGGACTAGGATTTTACACACAAGCAGCTCATCGTCCCATCACAGTGATGTTTTATTTAAGACACTATAACTCTCACAGCAACAACTGTCCCTCCCCTCCAGACAGCCAGCTAATTGAGCATTCATCCTGATTTGTTTTCACAAAGATTATATCCAGTCTTCTTTTTTTAGCAGTCTTCCTGATTTGCTTGTAGAGTGTTTAAATGTTTTCCTGTTAGCCATTTGTTCGTCCCACTCACACTTTTCCATGAATTTCCTCATCACTTTCGAAACCCCAAAAAGTCTGTTGCTGTTTTTATGTGGATTTGTTGCAGTGTGTTGCAGAGTGCTTTTAACCACTTTAAATGCCCATACCTAAAGTTTTGGTACGCAATTGAACCACTCCCACAAAATACTGACAGTCTGGAGGCTCCCTAAGATACTGAAATTTAAATTTAAATGATCCACTGATCGCACTTAGTTTCATAGGCACTATCACTTCAATAAGAAAGAAAGAAAGAAAGAAAGAAAGAAAGAAAGAAAGAAAGAAAGAAAGAAAGATGAGGAGAATGCCCTTTCTTCTCTGAATATTGGACAAAACAATGCATTATATCTATTGGTAAAGGGGGGGGGGGATGAGCAAGATAACTCATTGCCATCCCTTCAGTAGTTCTGTTTTGTCCTTTGGATTTAATTGTTATACTTGCACACACAAGTTAAATCTTCTGCATGGCATATAAACTTTGCAGTGTGAGGAATTCACTTTAAATTGCTTTTCTAGTGGATCTAATTTGCATTCTCACTGATGAGGAAAATATTTTTTGTTATGAATGAATAGTGATTTGTTTTAGTAGCTTCACATTTAAAATATAAGAACAGTCATATCAAACCATTCCCCCCTCCCTCACATACTGTCCATGGAAATATTGTCCAAATGCTTAAGCTTTCCACAACTGCTTAGTGCAGTCTGACAATATGCCAGGACTTGTTTTTTTCAGAACAAAAGTACTTGTTCACATGAGTAACATTTAGGGATGGGTGAGAAATGCAACTCAGTTTGCATTTAAGGAGGAAGCTGCCTAATTCACACCATTCAGAACAATAAGTGAACCAAAAGATAGCCATCCTTTGAAATGCACACTTCTCTGAATTTTGCAGCGCATTGCTCCAGCCATGCAAAATGTACAGGAATGCATATACTAGGGTAAGTGCGCAAAAGAAAAGGTATATATTTCTGAAAATAGCACGCAAAATGAATTCTATTCAGTGTAAGCTGCTTTGCAGAAATGAGTATATTAGGCAAAATTGCATGTACAAATGTGTTTATTAGGAGAAAATTGCACTAAAATGCTGTTGAATACTCAAGAGGATTTGCAAGCTGATGTGGAAACATGGAGAACTGAACTTCAGAGTGGAAAAACAAGAAAAACAAGAGAAACCAAAACCAACAGATTCACCCACCCCTAGTGACATTGCAGTGCCACAGATTCCCCTATATGAGTGCTCCGCCAGAGGATGAGGGAGAGAATTAGGGATTCACCAATACCTGAGGAAGTGGCTCCTCCCATTCAGGGGCCAATCAAAATCATGGAGGGGTGACTGGTGGTGCCCCAAACAGGAGCTGATGGGGGTGGAGGCAAATGAGGATGGATTTCAGCTCTTTGCTTTCAAAAGTTCACTTTCTTGCACAGACATACAGAGAAAGACAAGGAGCGTATAAACAAGGAGAGCTGCAATATAAATTCTGCCCACCGCACCCAGAACAGCTGAGGGTTGGACACTACCACAAGACAGCAGCAGTCTACCTGCCATCTCACACATCTCATAACAAGCTAGGTGCCACTTTTGTTGGTTCCCAGTATCACACATGTAGATTCTTTCCTCCCCGATTGCAACTAAGAGTTGCAGTATAACTCATATTCAGGCTAGATACAAGTTCTGCTCTAAGCAAATTTAAATGGCAGGGCCGTGTTCAAGCCCCCTGATTTGAGTTTGAGATGTAATTAATGTGCATAATGCCTTGCGTATAATGGAAAGGATAACTGAACCCAAACACTTTCATTAGTGCTTTTCTTTTCTGCACTCAGGGAAGCCACAAACAAAGAAGCAGACAAAGGTGAGTGGTATGATTAAATCCTTTCCAGTTCTACTTTGGAAGAAGAAGAGGCCTGGCAGGAAGGAGAAGTCAGGTGAGAAAGGCAGATCTGCCCACCCCTACTTCTTCTCACGAAGACACAGACACCCAGGAGGTTCCTCCATTTTTTTTGGCTTCTCCTTTTTCCCATCTACCGTATTTTTCGGACTATAGGACGCACCGGCCCATAGGACGCACCTAGTTTTCAGGGGGGGAAATCAAGGAAAAAAATATGATTTCCCCCCCGCAGCTTTGGGAGCAGCGGACAGGCTGCACGCAGCCTGTCCGCTACTCCAAGACCTTCTCCCTGCTTTTGCGGGAGGTGGCGGAATTCCCCAACCTCCCGCAAAAGCCCACAGGAGCCCCGCGCGACTCCTGCGGGCTTTTCGACCAGGAGGGAGAAGGGACTGAAACGGCCAGTCAGTCCCTTCTCCCTCCTCGGGGAAAAGCCCCCAAGAGCGGCGCGCTCTTTAAAGGGTGCGCGGCTCCTGCAGGCTTTTCTAGGAGGTGGGGGAATTCCCCCACCTCCTAGAAAAGCCAGCAGAAGCCGCGGAGCCCCTTTAAAGAGCACGAGGCTTTTGCGGGCTTTTGCGGTAGGTGGGGGAATTCCCCCATCTCCCCCAAAAGCCCGCAGGAGGGAGAAGGGACTGACTCGGCCAGTCAGTCCCTTCTCCCTCCTTGGGGAAAAGCCCCCAAGAGCCGCTCGCTCTTTAAAGGGTGCGTGGCTCCTGCGGGCTTTTCTAGGAGGTGGGGGAATTCCCCCACCTCCTAGAAAAGCCGCGGAGCCCCTTTAAAGAGCGCGCGGCTTTTGCCTGCTTTTGCGGGAGGTGGGGGAATTCCCCCATCTCCCGCAAAAGCCCGCAGGAGGGTTGGAGAGTAGCGGGAGGGCGTCGCGCGCCTTCCCGCTGCCCCCCATCCTCTGGGGCTGGCGATGGGGGAAGCGCTGCTTTCCCCACCGCCAGCCTCGAAGCCGGGTTGGAGGGTAGCGGCAAGGCGTCGCGCGCCTTCCCGCTGCCCCCCATCCTCTGGGGCTGGCGATGGGGGAAGCGCTGCTTTCCCCACCGCCAGCCTCGAAGCCGGGTTGGAGGGTAGCGGCAAGGCGTCGCGCGCCTTCCCGCTGCCCCCCATCCTCTGGGGCTGGCGATGGGGGAAGCGCTGCTTTCCCCACCGCCAGCCTCGAAGCCGGGTTGGAGGGTAGCGGCAAGGCGTCGCGCGCCTTCTCGCTGCCCCCCATCCTCTGGGGCTGGCGATGGGGGAAGCGCTGCTTTCCCCACCGCCAGCCTCGAAGCCGGGTTGGAGGGTAGCGGCAAGGCGTCGCGCGCCTTCCCGCTGCCCCCCATCCTCTGGGGCTGGCGATGGGGGAAGCGCTGCTTTCCCCACCGCCAGCCTCGAAGCCGGGTTGGAGGGTAGCGGCAAGGCGTCGCGCGCCTTCCCGCTGCCCCCCATCCTCTGGGGCTGGCGATGGGGGAAGCGCTGCTTTCCCCACCGCCAGCCTCGAAGCCGGGTTGGAGGGTAGCGGCAAGGCGTCGCGCGCCTTCTCGCTGCCCCCCATCCTCTGGGGCTGGCGATGGGGGAAGCGCTGCTTTCCCCACCGCCAGCCTTGAAGCCGGGTTGGAGGGTAGCGGCAAGGCGTCGCGCGCCTTCCCGCTGCCCCCCATCCTCTGGGGCTGGCGATGGGGGAAGCGCTGCTTTCCCCACCGCCAGCCTCGAAGCCGGGTTGGAGGGTAGCGGCAAGGCGTCGCGCGCCTTCTCGCTGCCCCCCATCCTCTGGGGCTGGCGATGGGGGAAGCGCTGCTTTCCCCCACCGCCAGCCTCAAAGAGCAGACTCTCCTGGCTTCAGCGGAAGCAACGCGAAGCCTCCGGAGCGCAGGCTGCGGAGGCTTCGCATTGCTATCGCTGAAGCCGAGGAGTCTGCATTCGCTCCATAGGACGCACACACATTTCCCCTTCATTTTTGGAGGGGAAAAAGTGCGTCCTATGGTCCGAAAAATACGGTACATCTACAGCCTCTGAGCTATGGAATCCAACTTGTGGCAATATGAAGCTATCTCAACCCAACCAACACCTGGATTCCTCTGAGTCTACTTGATTCAGTTGGGGCTGGTGCACAGCCCTAGTAGTTGTTTTTTTTTAAATCTTCTGTACCTGTGTTACTTGCCCATGGTTTGTTTGTTTCTTTGCTAACTTTTCTCTTGCTTTGTCATGTGATGTGGTAGATTCAAACAGATAAATATTTCAAAAATAAAACTGCAATAGTTTCTTAACCTTGAAAAGTACTCAGAAATTGGGTGGTAAAATGGCTTTATATCAAAATGATTTTTTTAATGGACTGTATATAGGTTTGTTTGCTGTTTTTGTTCATTTGCAGGGGGGAAAGTATTCTGTCTGAACAGTATTTTGAAGTAGTATCTGTTATGGTGTTGGGAATCTATAATTTCCACTAAAAAGCCCAGATGTGCATTAGGAAGACTTTTATGCACTTACTTTACATGATTTATTCCAGATACACATTTGATGGGTTTCCCCCCTGTATTTAGGAACTTGATTGCTTTTAATTTCATTTTTGTCATTAATTCTAGCTAAGTGGGTGGCAGAAGTGTTGAGACTCAACAAACACTAGGTGAAATCAGTATGTAAGTGGAGAGTCAGGTGATGGGACTCCCATGCAGAAAGGAACATGATGATCATCTGAATTTTTTGAGGCCCCAACCAGCCATTGTCCAGTTTCACTAACCTTGAAGATTAGAATTTACACTTCAGAATGTTATACACTTTGGATTTGCTAAATTCGGAATGAGAATGTACAGTTGGTATGAATAATTTAAATTAGACAAATTGGTCAGTAGGGATTTCATTTCATTTCACTTCACTTTTAATTTGTAAACCACTTTTCTATATCACTATATGGTTTACTGCAACAAAATATACAACAAAGAACATCCACTTTAGAATAATCTGATCCACTACAAAAAGTTGTGATAAAACATAGCTTTGAAGTGAAACAACATATCAAATAAAGTAATATTCAATAGGATATAATAGTACACAATAAAATTAACTCTCAAAACACCAGCAGATAATAATTAAACAGAAATTCACTCTTTACAATTGCAGTACATAATTACTAAAGTATGATAAGTAAAAATAACTGCAAGTCACAATGCATAAAATACCACAATACACAAAAAAACACATAAAAGGATCGGATTGAGAAACAAAAACACAACGTATAAAATTATTTTTTAATAATTTGTTCATTATTTCTAATGATATCAGTACACTTGTTTGTGGGCACAACATTGCAGCAACAGCATTCTGTTAGCTTACACGGCATTGAGGGCTATTAGCCTTGATGGCAAAATAGAATCTCCATGTTCAGAAGCAGTCTATCTCTGAAAACCAGCTGCTGGAGACTAACGCAGGAACATAGGAAGCTGCCTTTTACTGAGTCACACCATTAGTTCATCAGCTCAGTACTGTCTGCCCTGACTGACAGCAGCTGTCCAGCATTTCAGACCAGGGTCTCTCCCAATCCTAGCTGGAGATGCTAGTGATTCAACCTTGAACCTTCTGCATGCAAAGCAGATGTGTAACCATTGAATTATGGGCTCTTCCCCATAACAATGGGGAAGGGTAATTCCTTTCATATCTTACTTGTGGGCTTCCTGGAAGTATCTGTCTAAGAAGTGCCGGAAATGGACCATTAGTCTGATCCAGCAAGATGTATTCTTTTCCTGATGGATGTGTCCTGGTTACAAAGCTTACATTCGAAAGGCCAGAGGCTTTTTCAGCATGGGGGACAGAATCGACAGCCATCCTTTCTGACCTACCTTGGTATTCAGGCAGAGTTGAAAGAAACTTATCCTTTGTGTTCTTATGTGAGGGAAATCCAAGGACAGATGTATACAGTTCCAGAACAAGTGTCCAGTAGAGGAGACTTACAAATTTCAAACCACCCCTTCCATTGCTGAGTAGCATCTAAGTAGAACCAGTGGAATAAATTGATTCAATTCCCTTGGCTTTGAGTAGAGCTAGGATTGCGCATCACTCTATAGCTGCAGAACCTGGAGGCGGGAAGTGAGAAGCAGCCGCCTGAAATAACCTGAAATTTCAAACAAAAATAGCTCAACAAGTACCTCAAATTTTGAATTGTTGAACAATACGCTAGTAGAAGGCAGACTGAAATGTAAGCACTCAGCTGTCTCACACACGGTTTCCCTTTCTAAGCTTGTAATGTAATTAGTGTGTGTAACACCTTGTGGATAATGGAAACGATAATTGAACTCCCAACTCTTTAATTAGTACCTTTTTCTTCTCCACTGCCACCCAAAGAACTACAACTGTATCCTGGGTCCTTTTTGCCTGCTGGGCCCTATACCATAGTTGCCAACTCCCGGGGGCCCTGGGTGCCCGAGCACCCACAAAATCCCCCATTAAGGGGCTGGGCACCCACAAATTTCAGTGCCAGGGCCACGCATGTTGCATGGCACCCACGGTCGCAGGGCCAAGTTGGCACTACTGCGCTATACAGCTCCAATCAACAGCAATGCAAGACCCTTCTCATTTCAAGTGTGTCAGCATTCCATGTTGTTTTCATGGGACTCTTCATTGTGGAATGGATGTGTGAAGTAAATAGTCCTCTTCCCAGTCCTGTGTTAAGGAAGAGAGCTGCTTGCCATGACAGAAACACAATTCTGTTTTTGTTTTTTTTTTGTAAGAATTTTTATTGGTTTTACAGAATAATTTTGAACAATACAAACAAATAAAAAAAGACATACAAACATGTAAAATTTCATAACCTTTTTTTCATGTCCCTCTCTTCTCGGACTCCCCCAAGCCTCCCCTTCCTACATCCCAATTTCCAAAATTTATTTCAGCAAATTCTAATTAATTTTATCAAATATATTTTTTCTTATTCTTTTCTTCAACTTAATCTTATGTCACTGTAATCTCCTTTTCTTTCTCTAAACCTCGACATTTTAACATTCCTCAATTTTATAATAGTTCTTAAGGTAAATTTTAAATTTCTTCCAATCTTCTTCCGCCGTCTCTTTCCCCTGCTCACGGATTCTGCCAGTCATCTCAGCCAGTGTCATATAGTCTATTACCTTCATCTGCCACTCTTCCAAGGTGGGTAATTCTTCTGTCTTCCAATACTTTGCGATGAGTATTCTTGCTGCTGTCGTAGCATACATAAAGAAATTTCTATCTTTCTTTGACACCAATTGGCCGACAATGCCCAAGAGAAAGGCCTCTGGTTTCTTAGGAAAAGTACATTTAAGTACCTTTTTCATTTCATTATATATCATTTCCCAGAAAGCCTTAATCTTCGGGCACGTCCACCAAAGATGATAAAAAGTACCTTCCGTTTCTTTACACTTCCAACACTTATTATCAGGCAAATGATAAATTTTTGCTAGCTTGACTGGGGTCATGTACCACCTATAGATCATTTTCATAATATTTTCCTTTAAGGCATTACATGCCGTAAATTTTATACCAGTGTTCCACAACCATTCCCAGTCAGCAAACATAATGTTATGACCAATGTCCTGTGCCCACTTAATCATAGCTGATTTAACTATTTCATCTTGTGTATTCCATTTCAGCAGCAGATTATACATTTTTGACAAATTCTTAGTATTGGATTCTAACAGTTCAATTTCTAATTTTGATTTCTCCACCTGGAATCCAATTTTCCTGTCTTGTTTATGTACCTCCATTATTTGATAATAATGGAGCCAATCTCGAACCTTGGGTTTCAATTTCTCATAGCTCTGTAACTTCAATTTATCTCCATCTTGTTCCAAAATTTCCCAATACTTTAGCCATTCAGCTTCCATATTAAGCTTTTTCAGCGCTGTAGCCTCTAAAGGTGACAACCATCTAGGGGTTTTACTTTCCAACAAATCTTTATATCTTATCCAAACGTTATATAATGCTTTCCTGACAATATGGTTTTTAAAGGCCCTATGCACCTTAATTTTATCATACCATAGATATGCATGCCAACCAAATGTATTATTAAAACCTTCTAAGTCCAAGATATCTGTATTCTCGAGGAGCATCCATTCTTTCAGCCAGCAAAATGCTGCTGCTTCATAATACAGTTTTAAGTCCGGCAGGGCAAACCCCCAGAAACACAATTCTGACATGTACCACAATGGCTGGAGCCTTTACCACCACCCACCACCCACTCAGGATGGGGTTATTGCACAATCTGGGCACTCAAATGATCGGTGCCCTTCTGGAATGCCCACATAGCACACAAACACTGTCTGTGTGAAAGAAGGGGTAGAGGGGCCCCTGCAATGTTCTCCTCTCGATCTCACAGATGGGATGTCATCAGTGCTAGATCTAGTCAGAGGAGACCTATGGAAGTTAACTGGCATTACTTAGTTTCATTAATTTCAGTATTGCCATAGTTGGATTAAAACCCCTTGTCAGCATGATGGAGGTGTTTCCTCACAGCCCAACTCTGCAGGGGCACAAACTGCACGCCCCCCTTTTTGAACAGAATGAATTGTAGCTTTCACAGAACTTTACTGGGGAGGCAGATTCTGAAGGTAATTAATACAATGGTACCTCGGGTTACAAACGCTTCGGGTTACAAATGCTTCAGGTTACAGAATCCACTAACCTGGAAGTCGTACCTCGGGTTAAGAATTTTACCTCAGGATGAGAACAGAAATTGCGCGGCGGCGGCAGCAGGAAGCCCCATTAGCTAAAGTGGTACCTCATGTTAAGAACGGTTTCAGGTTAAGAATGGACCTCCAGAACGAATTAAGTTCTTAACCAGAGGTACCGCTGTAATCTCTTAGAAAGCAAATATCACAGACACTTAGTGCTAGGTGAAAGGGAAAATATTGCCTTGCCACGTAACTGCTTCAGCTGCTGTGTCCAGTCAGACATCTTTGTTATGAACAATTAGCAACCTGCTTCTAGCTGAAATGATAAACCTGTGTCTGGGCTGCAGTGTTGTTTGGGGGGTTTTATTTGGAGGGGGGTTGTTGCTGTTGCTTTTTTTGTCTCTTTATTTTTTAAAGGTTTTTTTATTAACAATTTCAACATAACAAAATATCACAACATATCAAATTCATGATTTCCCCCCTTTCCCCCCTCCCCATCAAACCCTCCCTCCCCCCGAGACTTCCCTCAGCAACTCTCTCTGATTTCTCAATGAATATTGTTCTCTGCATACGATAAAATTGTATAAATCCTTATATTATCTGTTTAATATGTTAACAGTCAATAAATTTGTGTATGTTTATTCAAAACCTGCCAAGGAGTCCAATTCATTCTGCTGTATTTTTAAGTAATTTGTAAAAAGTCTATTTTAGATTCGGTTGTGATTTATGAGTTGATTGTTCAGTTTGGTATTGTATTTTTTAATGTATTATTTCTTGTTTATTTGTTATGTTGTAGCCATGCATCTTTTATATTGTAAGCCACCTTGAGCATGGTTTGAACTGTGGGAAAACAGCATACAAATTAAATTAGGCATGCAAGCACAGCTTTTCAGTCCAAACACACTGAATTCAACGATATTTTTCAAATAAATTAGCCGAGGATTGCAACCACATTGGTCCTATGTGTTAATTTATTTTAAGCTTCACAGATCACTTTGCTTAGGAAAGGGAAATAATAAGCATTTCAAACTATGTTGTTGCCTTTTTTAAATGTAACTTAATTGAAACCCCTTGCTATAACTCATATAAAAAGTGTTTCTACTGTAATTTTGCTAGACCAGTGGTTGCAGACTACATTGCAGAAGGGATGCATCTCAGTGGGAAAGAATCAGCTTTGCATGGTGAAGTTGTAGGTTTAATCCCCAGGATCTTCAGATAGGGCTGGAAATGTCCTTTGTCTGAAACTCTGGAGAGCCACTACCAGTCTATATATTAGACAAAACTGAGTTAAATTGACCAATGGTCTGACTCTGTTGCAGACAGCTCCCTATGCCCCACATAGGTTGTGAACATAAAATGTGAGAAGAATCAACAAATGGAAGAGACAGGAGTTTTGCACCCATGAAATCCACTTCCCTGATCTTCATTCTGCACAGAACCTTTGTTTATTCCCCAACCATCCTCATAAGGTTATAAAATAAATCTAAATGGATAACTGCTGCATTATATGTGTTCATAGTACAGTTAACAAAGTTCTGAAGATTGCACTCTTCTTTGTCTTGTACAACACAGTGCTGGTTTCTTTTTTTGGGGGGGGGGGGATCTCTCTAAATGAATTATGCTCTTTCCAAAGTATTTTTTTAAAGGCATGCATCAAAAATCTAGGATAATGAAATAATAGACAGCATTAAGATAATGCCAAGGAAATGAGAAGAATTAGGGGATGTTTATTATATGCCCCAAGCAGTTACTTTTCATTATTTGACTAGGGCTTATCAGAGTTACCCAAAATAAACAGGGTGCTCTGATTTTTGTTCACAATTAATCCTTCTTAAATAATAACAAGAAGAGATAATCCACTTGGCAGAAATGCACAGTTCTCATTTGTTTGCTTGAAGCCAATGGAATTCAACATGTTCTTTATCGTTTGTCTTTGTCCTTTAGCAGGGACTACAGGAAAGGAACCTGGGCTGGTGGGAGCTCTTTCAAAGCTCAGGAGTAGCAAGTGAAATGGAAACACATCTGCCTAGGAGAAAGTGAAAAGAAAAAAACACCCCTATGAAGGGCAAGGGCAACAGCTTGGGTTAAGAACCATAGTCTAGAGCATCTCTTTTGCAAGCAGAAGGTCCCTGCCAAGGGTGTCTTTCTGATATTGTTTTTAAGTTTATCTGCTGTTGTTTTACGTGTTGTTTCCAATGCTTTTTAAAAAGGGGTTTTTATTGCATTTTGTACATTGCCTTGAGATTTGTGTGTGGAAGGCAATAAATAAATAGGTGGCCTAGTTATATCTCAGGGGCACTGGTGCTTCAACAGAGAAATCCGTGAGCTTGGGACCTAGTCTCTTGAGTTAAAAGGTGTTGTGTGTGTTGAGATCCAGGAGGGAACAGTATTATGTAACATCCATCCCTGTGATTGACAAGCAGTATGGAATTTCTTGAATGCCCAGGCAGGCCTGCTGTAGATTTTCAGACCACATTTCATATATGGCTGCCTGCTGTTCTGTATGGATCTCTGCTATAGGGGCTAAATGATGTGGAGGTCAAAGAAGAACCCCAATGAGACTACCAACTATAATCTGCCTATAATAAAATGTGATGAGTCTGATTTTGATCTGAAACTTAATTATCGAATTCTTGAATTTCCAATTTCGCCAATAGAGAGTATTCTTCAAATACTAGACCCAGGGGTTTCATCAGGGGGACAGGGGGTTGAGCCCCCCCAATAAAATTTCAAGGAGGGAGCTGGGCCCCCTCAATATTCCACAGCTGTGATGGGCCCTGTCGGACCCTCCCATGGTGGCAATAGGCCCCACCAGGCCTACCCACAGCCATGATGGGCCCCATTGGGCCTACCCGCAACAGCAGTGGGTCCCATTGGGTCTGCCCATGGCTGCAAGTGCCCCATCGGGCTTCCTCCTGCCATGTGACATCACACACATGCTGTGCTCTTGAAAGTTGGGTGGAACCCGGCATATGTGACCAGACCTTAGCATATTTAGCATTCCACCTTCCTTGGCCCAAACACATACCCTCAATCTGCATCAGTACCAGGTTGGGGCTGGAACAGTTTAGAGCTCCTGCCACATGGGATGAAAGGGGAAAGGTCTCTTCCTTGGTTCTGATGCAGCTTTGGTTTCAGCTCAAGATATTATGGTACCCAAGGTAGAAAATTCATATGGCACATTCCCTTTGACAATTTATGCAATAATTAATGAATTAAAGAACAGCTGCCCCATGTCATTTTGTGGAAGGGTCAGTTTGGTACCAGGACTAATTGCTAGGATGGTAGGATGTCTGTCCCTTGCTAGATTAAAGAATTCTACAAATTGTATAGAATCTCTAATCTAAAAACAAGGATTATGAAAACTGGCAATGAAAAAATTTAGTGCATCTGCAGTGGGCCAGATTTTGCTTCCTGGAGGAAAACTGGCAGGTAGGTATATTCTGATAATACACCAGACATGTTTTGATATCTCCATCTCTTCTGGGCTGCTTGAAGCCCATAACATTTCTGCCTCACTGACAGATTTCAGCAGCAGAAGTGTAGAAAATGCTTTGAAATTATACATTTACAAAGTCAATCCTTAGGGACAAAATATTGTCTTCTTGGCAAAACTATCCAAGCTCAAGAATATAAATAGTTTACAAAAGTAACTTTTCACTTTTTAATTTTTTTCTAAATTCATATTGCATGAATCATTGGAGAGAGATACCCAACTCTGTGTATGTATGATTTTCATCTGATACATTTGCAGCCCTATCATAATTCTTGCAAATACAGTCATACCTCGGGTTACAGATGCTTCAGGTTGCGTTTTTTCAGGTTACGGACCGCCGAAACCTGGAAGTACCGGAACGGGTTACTTCTGGGTTTCGGCGGTCGTGCATGCGTAGAAGCGCCGAATCGCAACCCGTGTGTGTGCAGTTGCGGGTTGCGAATGCTGCGGGTTGCGAACGTGCATCCCACCCGGATCATGTTCGCAACCCGAGCGTCTGCTGTAAAAGAAAGATACAGTGGTACCTCGGGTTACAAACGCTTCAGGTTACAGATGCTTCAGGTTACAGACTCCGCTAACCCAGAAGTAGTACCTCGGGTCAAAAACTTTGCTTCAGGATGAGAACATAAATCGTGCGGTGGCAGCAGGAGGCCCCATTAGCTAAAGTCCTCAGGCTAAGAACAGTTTCAGGTTAAGTACAGACCTCCAGAACGAATTAAGCTCTTAACCCAAGGTACTACTGTAATACAGGGAGCAAAATGTGGAAGTCTTGATGGTTCAAATCAGAATTTTTACTCTAAAATCATTTCACTGCATCATAGCACACAGAGACCCCAAAAACAAAACACACCATCTGCAACTTGTGTCCAAATATGGATTTCCCTTTCCCTCCTCCTCTTGTAAGTAAAAATATACTTTTAATTGCACTCTATTTCTATCACTGCAATGAGCAGTGAAGCAGCATTGGCGAGGAGAATGGAGACCTTTGCAGCTCAGCTGGTGAAACATGGAACTTGCTTTAAACGCTTAGATGAAGGTTTCAGAAATATATATAGAAGTACCTAATTATCAGCAGGTCCGTATTTACTATTTTACGGAAATTATAAGAATGCACATTTTTTTCCTTGGTACTTTTTTAAAAAATAAATAAATCAGAGAATGTTGAAATGCCATATTAAACACAGAAGACCATAAGAAAAGGCTGCTGGATCAGGCCAGTGACCCATCTAGTCCAGAATCCTGTTCTCACAGTGGCCAACCAAATGCCTTTGAGAAGCACACCAGCAAAACCTGTGTCAGGGAGATACGTTTCTCTCTTTGCTGTAATCACCACTTCATACCCGTTGACGTTTTTATGGTCTTTATTTACAAGTATTTACAAAAGGGACGCAGGTGGTGCTGTGGGTTAAACCACAGAGCTTAGGACTTGCCGATCAGGAGGTCGGCGGTTCAAATCCTTGCAATGGGTTGAGCTCCCGTTGCTCGGTCCCTGCTCCTGCCAACCTAGCAGTTCAATAGCACAAAGTGCAAGTAGATAAATAGGTACCGCTCCGGCGGGAAGGTAAACAGCGTTTCCGTGCGCTGCTCTGGTTAGCCAGAAGTGGCTTAGTCATGCTGGCCTCATGACCCGGAAGCTGTCTGCAGACAAATGCTGGCTCCCTCGGCCAATAAAGCGAGATGAGCACCACAACCCCAGAGTCGGTCACGACTGGACCTAATGGTCAAGGGTCCCTTTACCTTTACAAAAGGCATCACAAGCTAATCACCATTAGTCTGAGTCCTTTGATTCAGATACCCCCAATGACCTCCACCCCCTTTTCCAGCACCTAGCAGGAACTTTACGACCCTTATTTGGCCCTGCCTCTTCACCTCTCGTCTGGCGCGAGCTGACGTAAATCTCCCTCCTCCCTCCGATTCAGAGCTTAACCCTTGCGGTGCCTGGGAGGCTGCCAGCTTCCTTGCCACTTCTTCCTGGTTCCCTGCATTTACAGACTCTGACCTTACTCTGCTGGGCCCTGCTACCCCCTCCTCTCCAGACACAAATTCCTCTGCTGCTTCTGGTCCTTGCCAAACGCTCTCTTCCATGTCAGGAGACTCTGAGAGTTCTGACTCTGCCCTGACAATCTGAATGTAATAGCACTGTCTCCTCCTGCGGATTCCAGCAACTGTATTTTTAAGAATATGCCCCCCCCCCTTACTTTGTAGTCTCTTGAGATTGGATTGGTTCCATTTTAATATGGATGGAATGCTGAGAGTTGGGCGGTGGGGGGGGGGTTAGTTGAGAAGTGTTATTCACAAACTTGACATGTTGTGATCTACAATGTTTTCACCAGCCTTATTTAAGGGATTTAAGATGATTTAAAGGGAGTTTTATTATGTTATTTTCGGATTCCTACATTATAATTTTCCGTCTCGAAAGTGGATTTATTAATGTCTCTTCCCTACTGTTTTTAGTGTACTATAATATAAGGCAACAGGAGCCTTAAATAATAATAATAAAAAAGTTAAATGTTCATGTTCTTCGTGTGCAGCATAATCTATGGCTGGGTTTTTACGGCTTTTTAAATTTTATTTGTTCGTGCATAATGAAGCAACACAATGTAAATTTAATTTATCCTGTTTGGATTTTCTCCCCTTGTTCTATTCTGGTGTGAATATGTATTATGTATACGGATTTCATTCTGCCTCTGGTTATTGTCTTTTTGGTATGTGATAATAATAAAAGGATTAGTTATTTTCTTCTGGATTGGATTTCCCCCCTTTCCTTTATATTGTAGTCTAGAGAGCAATTCCTAGCCTGTTGGTGTTTACCCTGTGATTAGCATATGTATATTGCAAATAACTTGGGCTTTATTGAGAGATAAGTGCTGCTTAGTATGTTTACACATTTAACTCTCAGAAAATGGTCTTTTCTTACCTAGACATCCCAGAATACAAACAGTTAGGACTATGCAAAGGTGTTTCCCCCTTTGGTCACTGGTCTGAGTACTGCTTTTGCCCCCTCTCTCCCAATATTTTATATTGGGAACTATGCATAATAAATAGAGAAAGTACCCAATACAGTTGAAATATGCACATTCCCCACAGTCTGTTGGTGATTATGAACAATGGCCAGAGAATGTACAAAATTCGTATGGGAGATTATGCATATTGACTGGGAAATGTGAAAGGATTGTGAGCACATTCTCCATGTGGTCTGCTGAATATGTACAATGGCCAGTTGTTATGTACTTTAACTACTCAACCTACATTTCTATATATGTATATATTTTCTGATATAGAATTGTTTTTAACTGCTTTGACATATGTTGTTGTTTAGTCATTTAGTCGTGCCCAGCTCTTCGTGACCCCATGGACCAGAGCCCCCCAGGCACTTCTGTCTTCCACTGCCTCCCGCAGTTTGGTCAAACTCATGCTGGTAGCTTCGAGAACACTATCCAACCATCTCGTCCTCTGTTGTCCCCTTCTCCTTGTGCCCTCCATCTTACCCAACATCAGGGACTTTTCCAGGGAGTCTTCTCTTCTCATGAGGTGGCCAAAGTATTGGAGCCTCAGCTTCAGGATCTGTCCTTCCAGTGAGCACTCAGGGCTGATTTCCTTCAGAATGGATAGGTTTGATCTTTTTGCAGTCCATGGGACTCTCAAGAGTCTCCTCCAACACCATAATTCAAAAGCATCAATTCTTCGGCGATCAGCCTTCTTTATGGTCCAGCTCTCCCTTCCATACATCACTACTGGGGAAACCATGGCTTTAATTATACGGACCTTTGTTGGCAAGGTGATGTCTCTACTTTTTAAGATGCTGTCTGGTTTGTCATTGCTTTTCTCCCAAGAAGCAGGCGTCTTTTAATTTCGTGACTGCTGTCACCATCTGCAGTGATCATGGAGCCCAAGAAAGTAAAATCTCTCACTGCCTCCATTTCTTCCCCTTCTATTTGCCAGGAGGTGATGGGACCAGTGGCCATGATCTTTGACATATAGAATTGTTTTTATTGTTGCTGTTTTTATAATTTCTAGATATTTTAGGAGAAGTGATTCAGAAAGGGAATCAAATAAATAAATAAAATTATTCCACATGTCAGCCAGCAACTTAATTATTACATTCATACCCCTCCTTTCTTTCTTGGGATCGCATATGTTGTAGTCTCCCAAAAAGTCTGCCGTCTTGGCATCAGCCAGACCTAGTGCTGCCTAGCCTCAGAAAAGTTGTTGCATTGTGTTTGTGGGACCCACGCTAGCACTGTCTCACAAGCGTGCATCAGATATTTCTGAAACAGTACAGTAGAAGATGGCTTTCCAAAGAATCACAAGTGTCAGTTTGCAAAGTGAATGTCCAGGAAAGGGTTTGAAGCAAATCAGCAGCAAAGGCAG
This sequence comes from Podarcis pityusensis, assembly GCF_964106645.2. Classification (NCBI taxonomy): domain Eukaryota; kingdom Metazoa; phylum Chordata; class Lepidosauria; order Squamata; family Lacertidae; genus Podarcis; species Podarcis pityusensis. The sequence continues at coordinate 79,458,715 of NC_138032.1, read as the reverse complement.
TCAAAGAGATTCAAGAGGCTTGAGAGGCTTGCCCAAGAGACTGTCATAAGTGATAACGACTAGGAAAAAGAAAGTAACATGTGTGCAAGTTGGCTTGGGAGGAGTATGTCTATCTGGCACACTGAGAAGAAAATATCAACAGGGAAAAACAGCAAGGGGTAACACAAACAAAGCCCAAATAGTTTATTATAAAATGTAAATATGACATTTTCAAAGTAAGATGTTAGTTATGGAGTCCACTGGGAGGGCTCAAGGATTCTAACAGACTGTTTATTGACAAAAGGTGTGTCTTGTTAAAAATTAGATGAATTATTTTCTCATGACTTCCCAGAGGAAAAGAGGGAACTCAGCTAGGAAACAAATTTCCTGGGGGGTAAAAGAAGACATTCAGAAGGAAATCAAGCGCATAGTAGAACAAATTCTTAAGAAATTGAAACGTCTGAGGGCTGGCAAAATGCCCAAGGCTTATCGCAGTGAGAAGTGGTGTGACTGACCAGAGAAGAGGTTCCCTCTACCCAGAAAGACAATGTTAGGAGATTCATGAAATCAAGGTTGAAAGTATTGGCCTAAATTCTCTCAGGCAACTCTAACAGCTCAGTCTCTTTGAAAGGAATGAACGGGTACAAATGTGAGAAGCATAGCAACATTCAGGCATTGCTAGAAAAGCACTTCAGTCAGCAGTGGCTGCCCATAAAAAGGCATCATAGCCCACTTCGCAAGATCAGTGTAGGCCCAAATTAAACACAATGTTTAAAAATTGCATTTTTATTTAGCACACATGCTTGTTTAATTTGCATTTTTTAAAGTATTCAAAGATTGCACTTGAAAATGGGGGGAAGTTAAATGAAAATAGCAGTGACTACTATAATTTGGACCACAGATGCACTCAGCATTCAAGGGGTTGTGGTGAAACTGGCTCATTGTGGGAAGCCCTGTCCCTAGCCAACACTCATGCGGGCGGTTGGTTGGTTGATGGATTGATAGTTTGCATGTCTACAGAAGAAGAAGAAGAAGAAGAAGAAGAAGAAGAAGAAGAAGAAGAAGAAGAAGAAGAAGAGGAGTTTGGATTTGATATCCCACTTTATCACTACCCTAGGGAGTCTCAAAGCGGCTAACATTCTCCTTTCCCTTCCTCCCCCACAGCAAACACTCTGTGAGGTGAGTGGGGCTGAGAGACTTCAAAGAAGTGTGACTAGCCCAAGGTCACCCAGCAGCTGCATGGGGAGGAGCGGAGACGCGAACCCGGTTCTCCATATTACGAGACTACCACTCTTAACAACTACACCACACATAATTGGGGGGCCTTACTTTTTGCTCAAAAAGCTTTTGTACAGAGTTCCAGCATGAAGTTTTGTTGGGTTACAATTCATTAACAGACTTGATTCTGTGGGTGTGGTTTCAATATTACTTGGGGATGGCTTTCTAATTCTAGAAAAACAACTGCCCCTCTTTAGGTGATAATAATATTTTTCTTGCTAATTGGAAAGGGGCAGTCTGATTTTATCTTGATTAAGTAGGCCCATGATAATGTAGTATCTTATTTATTTATATATTTAGAGTGGCATTCAACTATGTTTCACTCAATGTAGACCCACTGAAATTAATAGACGTAGCCACATTTATTAATTTCAGTGGGTCTACATATTCCCAGCGCCTTTTTTGTAAATCCATCCACACTGTACTACAGCACTCTCTGGGCAATTTACATAAATAATTAAATAAAATTCTCAATAGAGCCTATGAAAGGTTATGCAAAATAAACAGGTTACTAGCCAAGTCAATAAGTAAACCCCATTGAAATCAATAGGGAAGGGATTAAAGGTAAAGGGACCCCTGACCGTTAGGTCCAGTCGTGGCCGACTCTGGGGTTGCGGCACTCATCTTGCTCTATAGGCCGAGGGAGCCGGCGTTTGTCCGCAGGCAGCTTCTGGGTCATGTGGCCAGCATGACTAAGCCGCTTCTGGTGAAACAGAGCAGCGCACGGAAATGCCGTTTACCTTCCCACCGGAGCGGTACCTATTTATCTACTTGCACTTTGACGTGCTTTCGAACTGCTAGGTGGGCAGGAGCTGGGACCGAGCAACGGTAGCTCACCCCGTCATGGGGATTCGAACCGCCGACCTTCTGATCGGCAAGCCCTAGGCTCTGTGGTTTAACCCACAGCGCCACACGCATCCCCAACAGGGAATGGATTACTTGCAGGTAAATGGGGTTAGAATTGCATGCTAAATTGGATTCCTAACCCTGCTGAATTCAATAGGACATGGGGAGCAGTGGGTAAGTTTCTGGGGGTAAGCCCACTCCAACTAATTCCACATGCCGCAACACATGGGTGGTGGTGTTTATAATTATGATTAGTGTAGCGACATTGAATACAAGTGCAACCTTAATATGACTGTTTCCCAAGTGAGTACACATAGGTTTAAGCCACATTACAAATTGTGGTTTGCATTGGGAATGGTTAAGCCAGTTGCAGCCATAGAGAACAGAAGTTCCCAAGCCTATAGGATTCCCTTTAAAACATGAGAATTGGTTCCCCTTTCTTGCGAGAAATCCTATTCGAAATAAGGGAATTTCCCTTAAAAAAAGGGAAACGTTGACAGCTATGGTTAATAAATCAGTGTTAATCTGCAGTGTTGGTTCGTGTGACTTGTTTGGTGCTTTATGATTGGTTTGTGGCGTACAGCAAAACTAGAAACATAATGAATTGAAAGAAAATGTTTAAAATAACTTTTGTAAAAACAAAAAAGAAAATGTTTAAAATAACTTTTGTAAAAACAAACAAACCCAGAAGCCTTTTATTAGGAACTATTAGGAATTATTATTATTCCAAAGGAACTGAAAAGACTTCATGTATGTGACAACAGCAATGCAGATGCTACTAGCCCAGAGATGGAAAGAAGACAAAAGTCCATACCAGAGAGGCATGGCAAACTAAGCTGTTGGACTATGCCAAAATGACAAAACTGACTGGAAGGCTCAGAAACCAAGAAGACCAAGTCTAGGAGACTACTGTAAGCAGATGAAAACCTTAGTAGGATTTTAATAACACTTGTAATGTAGCGAATATTATGGATAATATGGAAAGATATAAAATATGGACTATGAAATAATATGCACTTGAGAAGGTGGACAATAGGATCCATGGAGGGGAAGGGGGGAAGTCCAGAGATCTGGAGAAATCTCTAAATAGGGATATGTAATTTGGATTGTTATAATTCTGTATTTGTAAAATAATAAAAATAATTATATATGTAAAAAAGGTAAAAAAAAAAAAATAAATAAAACATGAGAATTGGTAAAGGGCATACATATGATGACTAGCACCATAATCCTAACCACATCTGTTCAGAGGTGTGATCTATTGAATTCAGCGGGGAAGGGATTACTCTCAGGTAAATGGGTTTAGGATCACAACCTGAGTTTTTAAGGTGCCAGAGGATTGTTTATAATTGCTTTTCTCATCCACCTGCTGTTTGATTTGGACAAAGAAATGCAGCATAAGACAGAACAAAACTGACTTCCGTAGCATTGGATGCAGCAAGAACAGCAACCAGCAAAATAATAGATAATTGTCAAGAGACCTACCATTTAATTAAGAGAGGCACATGAATTCCCTTACTAGGAGATCATGTGAAACAAATGTTATTGAATTCTCTTTAACACTTTAAGTCACTGGGCACAAATAACACCATGTAAGGGCTTCCTATATGGCAGCTATAGTTAGTCTAATTATGATACATGGTAATTACCTTATCATTGTATGCAAGCGCTCAGTTGTTTGCATTCTCTAAATTACAGAGCAGATTAAAAGGGAATTATTTTGATCTCATGTGCAAAAGCTGGAGAAATAGTTCTAATTACTACGGGCCAGTTCAACTTCTAGCGCAATAAGGTGGGGGATATGGGGTGAAGATCAGCTTGCAGACGTGTGCCCCAGTTGTACCAGTGAGGGGACGAGTTGCGTTTCTCACAGAAGTGGCAAAATGCAAGTTCTGGGACAGCATGAATTGCAGACTGAATAGCGGTACTAAGGCCTTCATACAGAGCTAATGACAGAAAATATTCTGCACAGGCTGGATTCAAGCTCTATTAATTTTGCACTGGGTGAGGGGAAGAGGTCATACAACTGCAGCCGGCACATGCTACAATCCACTTACACTGACCATTTAGCACAATGCAGAAGCCAAACATGACTGGGGTTCAGAAAATCCATACCCACCATGGAGCCAGATGTTGACACACACTGGGTACTTTCTGGTAATGTCACATGAGTGAGCCAAACCTGAAAGATGCTGGGAGGAGGGGTGTTGTGTCAAGGGGCTCATATGATGACCAAAAAGATCACCATATTTTTCTGTGTATAAGATGCCCCCATGTATAACTCATCCCCTATTTGGGGGGACTCCAAATTAAGAAAACACCCCTTAGCACGACCTGTGTATAAGACGAGCCCCAATTTTAAACCATTTTTTTTTTGTAAAAAAACCCCCTAGTCTTATACATGGAAAAATACGGTATTGCTGATTTTTTTGTCTCGAGTTGAAATCTACTTGTGCCCAAGTGCCCACATTAGAAATGATTGACAATGATCATATGGGAAATGGTCCTTTTATTTTTTAAGTTTAAGAACACACTATATGATATCTACATGCAATTTTCTAACAGCTTCAATAGAAGTCCCATTTCAGTTTTCACACTGTAATGATGACAATGATCACTGTATCCAATACATATATAGTTTTGAGGCGTGGCAAGTTTCCTGTGTCCTCTTGTAAGTTAGAAATGAATAGTTCAGGGCATGGTAGCAAGAGTTACCAGTACCATGCATTCTCACTGATAATCTCAATTTGAAAAGAGCTCAAAAACTCATGCAAATTCACCATCTGAATCATTCTGTTTGAAAGACCAAAACTGTCTTCTTTCTTTGGTGATCACTCATAGCTGAGTAAGGTTGTCTTCCATAAACACAGTTTAAGAAGTGAGCCCGTAAGTGACTGTGGAGGCCAATTCTGGATCCACACATCCTTCCACAGTGGGGTCATAGGTTTCCAGGTGGGAGTTGATCATGGTGAGCGTTTGCCAAGCGTGCCTTCCTCTTAGTGCGTTTCTCCCTTTTTTCCTGAGTTCAAGCATCTTCAAAACTGTATTACTATTCCAGCAGTTCTATACACACTTACTTTGGAGTAAACTCCACTGAACTCAATGGGAGTTACTTCTTTATAAACATATATGGAACTGCACTGTAATTCAATTTGTGTGTGAGAGAGAGGGGGGGAGAGAGAGAGAGAGAGAGAGAGAGAGAGGATGGTTTTGTAATAGCTGGCATGTTGATTTTGGTATTTTAGAATTTGTTACTGGGACCCAAGTCACTGCAGTTGTTATCTGTGCAAAATGGCTCACAAAATCTCCATTTAACTGCATGGTTTTAGCTGAGCTAGAAATAATAAGAGCTGACCATTAATGCAGATGAAGACAACTAGTTGCTATATTTTAATACCTCTTCCATGTATCTGTGCTCCAAATCACTTAGCCAAAGCCCATTCAAAATTAATGAGACTGACCTTATTTTATCCAGTGGGCCAAATCAAATAATGCTTTTCAGCCAGGGAGCAGAGAATTTAATCCTGCTTGGTGCCGCTTTGCCAAAGTGTTCTCTTCAGGGAATGTGATGGCAGAGCAGACCCCTGCAGAAAATAAGACTAAAGTCTCTGTTCATCAGCTGGTGAGTGGAGAATTCAATCCTACTGAGTGCTGCTTTGGAAAATGTGCCGGCAAAGTAGAACCACTAACCCACTATGCCCCAGGAGTCAAGTTTACTAGGTGGGCAGTTCTACCTATCATGATGGTGCCAGGTGTCAGAAATTGAAGAGTGGGGTGATAAAGATCTGGCCCCCTGAAGAAGAAGAAGAAGAAGAAGAAGAAGAAGAAGAAGAAGAAGAAGAAGAAGAAGAAGAAGATTCCTTACTCCTTGATAAATGCTGTGCAGATGGGCATTGAGTATTTTCCTCAGGCTCTGTGAAACAAGAAGGAACTATCAGCATTTCCTAGGGTTGTCATATTGCCATACGTCTGGATTTCACTGGACATTTGTCTGATTTCTGCCTGGACAATGCTGCCGACTGCAGTATTCCAGATATGTTCAGGAACTTCCGGACATATGGCAATCCTACAGGACCCCGAGGTTGACATCACAACCATGCCTGTTGGAAAAGAAAAACAGAAAGGGGAGGAAGGAGAGAAGTGGAGTGCTGCTTAGAGGGAATGGCTGTCTTGCACCATCCATGAACAGGAAAATACAATCAGCCACTTTGTTAAGTCAATGAACAGTTCTAATAGGACAGGAAACCAAAGTTTCAGTCGAATCCTAAATGCACAGAATCAAACTTCTTGATAAATTCTGCTTTAACAAAATCATGATGGAGTTCACCTTGTATTGTTTCTTATGGGATTAGAAAAGGAATTGGAGTCTGTGAATCTTAATGGCCCATATCTACAGATAGTTGTAAGCACTGGCTAACTAGAAATTCGGCAGGTAAAGCTTTCTCCCAGCATGCTGATGTAGTAATTGGGAAAGATTCATCTGCTGATTTTCTGCTTGCCACGCAGTTGTCAGAGGCACAGAAGACCTGCCAGGGAGAAAAAAAGTTGGCAGCCTTACTGAATATTGATTAAAAGCTCAATTGGGCTAGGGATATTTTCCATTAGGAGATGAATGGAGTGGGAATCCCTTGTGCATTAGCAACATTACATTATTCTTAAGGTGCAAAAACAAAGACAGCTCAGGATCTGTTCATCGCAGCTCCTGAGCACCTTTTACAAAAAATTAAGATCACCAAGGACAGCCATGGTGACAAGGCCCAATGGTGTAATACACCATGGTAATTGCTGCAATTTGGCAAGGAAAGCCTCCTGCAGGTGGCTTGGTTCTGATGTTGCAGCACAGAATCCAGGCTCATTGAGAAGAATGAAATTACTCTGGTCCATAGATCTGCATCAAGCCTGCTATGACTTTGGCTTAATCCAAGAATAAAAGGAGGGCTGTCTTTGATCAGTCTCGGGTTTCCACATAGCTGCACAAGCTCTGCTTTAGCTCTCTTAAGAATGTGGTGCGGAGGGTGATGGAGCTTGCTTTCTGTTCTTCTAATTAAAAAGGATCATTCTTGAGAAGCTATGAGCCAAATAGTTACTAGTGGTTAAGTTGACAGATAGCAATATAGCTTCAATTAGCAGAAGAAGGGTGGCAGAACAGGTGCCGATTAGTACTGCCAATTAAAATGAAGGCTCTGTTCTTCTGTTGGGGAAGAGCCATAGCTAAATGATAAAGCATCCATCTTGTGTGCAGAAAGTCCCCGGTTCAGTTCTCAGCATCTCCATGTAGGGCTGAAACTCCTTGTCTGAAACCCCAAAGAGCAGCTACCAATCAGTGTAGGCCATACTGAGCTAGATGAACTTTTGATTTGAGACAGCTCCTTGTGTTCCAAAGTGGGAGCAACGCAACAGTCTTTTAGACCCAGGACCTACCAACTGAGTTGAGTAGAGCAAATTCTATTCAGAGTCATACTGCCTTGGACAGTCAAGGACAGAGCCATCGCATGCATTGATAAACTATTGGACAAAAGTATTTTTACTTTATTTTATATTCTTTATATATATTTTAATATATATTATATTCTTTATTGAAAAATAAAAGGTACAAAACTACAAGTGCACAGAGTAAAATAAGGCTGGATCTAGACACATTAAAGAAGCGTTTCAGTCAAACGTGTTGTAAACTTTGTATGAGAAATCAGGTTGGGCAAAAAGGAACTCTGCAGCGCCATCTGGTGTCACAGTGTTAAAATGCATAAATAAAATGCATATAAAGCACTTTTTCTTTGCCAATGTAACTGAGTCCTAAGACACACACACACAAAAGAAGAAACAAGAAATGGTGCCCATAAATATTGGACAAAACTAATGTTGATGTGATTGCATGCATGATCATGCTAAAATCTTTTATCCCCTTGCAGTGTTTTTATCAATGTGTGTATGCACATCTGCAACACAGAGAGAAGGGAAAAGATGCAAAGGAACTGAAAGCTGCAGCTCTGTATGAAATTCAGAATATTTGTGCGTGTGTGTGAGTGATAAAGGAGAAATACTAATGCGTTGCTTTCACTTCATAAAAAAAGTTCTGTTAATTGTGAACTCCAAAATCCAAGGACACATTTGAATAAAGAGTATTTCAAAAGCAAAAATATAGTATCTTCCCCACTGTAGTGGGAAGCTGGTTCTTAGATTGCATTTTCCACTTGCAGGAAAACTCTTGGGTTTGAGTCCGTTGCTTTAAAAAAACATAGAAAACATCACTGAATGTAAGCAGCAATTTTGTTTTAATGAGGATAGGACCAGTAGCGGACAGTGGCCTCCCAACTGCTGAGGTCAGTGTAGTGTGAATGCATTGGCAGGGCCAAACTGTTGTTCCTCTTGGTGTGTTTGCACCATGCTGAGCTTCCTATAATCTCACCCCACCCCCTCCTTCCCAGTAAGCAGCCTCTCCCTACCCCCAACTTGTTACAACTGACTTTCAGTGAGAATATGACTAAATTAAGAGCGGACCTAATACCCTGTGGAGAGGTCTTTTGTTTTAAAATGACATTTTCAGATATAGGATATTCCACAAAAGTAGGGTAACAGTTTAGATATAATGGATTGGGGGGGGGGAGGGAGTTCTGAAATTACTTACTTCAAGCTATGCTAACAAGAAAAAAATTAATATATCCATTTGCATATTTCTGTTCATGGAAAATTCCATTTTAGGACACCAGTTCCTAGGTTTGGTATTAGTTTAACTAAACATTTTCTTTTAGAGGTATTAAAAGGTAAAGGTAAAGGACCCCTGACAGTTAAGTCCAGTCGCAAAGGACTCTGGGGTTGTGGCACTCATCTCGCTTTACTGGCCAAGGGAGCCGGCGTTTGTCCACAGACAATTTTTCCACGTCATGTGGCCAGCATGACTAAGCCGCTTCTGGCGCAACGGAACACCGAAACCAGAGTAGTGCACGGAAACGCCGTTTACCTTCCCGCCGGAGCAGTACCTATTTATCTACTTGCACTTTTTGACATGCTTTCGAACGGCTAGGTTGGCAGAGCTGGGACCAAGCAATGGGAGCTCACCCTGTCGCGGGGATTTGAACCACCGACCTTCTGATCGGCAAGCCCAAGAGGCTCAGTGGTTTAGACCACAGTGCCACCTGCATCCCTCTGAGAGGTATTAGCCTTGGCGTTTAGTCAAGTGACAGCAAATATCTGAGGTTTTCTGGTCCCAACAACAAAACCCTGTACATTTGCTGTTGCTGAAAAAGTGTCCCCCTACTCAGTCCAGTAGTTCATCTTGTTCTGTTTTGAAAGTTGGATGGTGGATGGATTTCTACTGTACAAACAACTGTGGCCTGGAAAGGCACTGCTACCTTATATTGGTGCTGCTATGATATGACACGGATTGGTGCACAAATTATTGCAACCCAGCCAGTCTTCCTTTGCTCTTATGTCCCATCAACCTAACTGAGGAAGCAAAACCACACCCTGCCTCCCTTGCATAAGACAGACTGTGATCCTGCGCAGATGTGGAACTGCTGTCAAGTAGCTAAGCCAATGGCAGAAATGATGTGCAATGTATGTAATGCTTGACTTGATTCCAGTTCTGCACTGCAAATACCACATCATTGTTTGCACAGATTGGTGCCTTGAATGTGTGATGCCAGTTTGCAAAAAGATTGGGGCATTTGTGGAAATCAAGAACTCAAGACCAGACACCCCTATTGCTGCCATAAATGATCTTTCTCCATCAAAAGATGTTGCCATAACAGAAGGCAACTGCGTGTGTACCCCTCTCTCTCTTAAAATTCAGTAATGGAGCCTTTCTGGAGAAAGCTGTGTTTTGATTAAGGAAAGAAGAGAAGGCAACCAAAGAAGATTGATATAAGAAAGGCTGCAAAGCTTATTTTCTTGCAGTGATATTCATGTCAAAAGCAAAATTAAACTTGAGTAAATGAGCAGAGCTTTGACATTTGTGGATCACGGTGAAGATTACTAAAGACTGAAGTTATCAGTGGGGTGGTATATGCAGCCAGGCGCCTGGATTTCAATAACCTCTTGATTGTCTACTTCATGTAATAATTATAACATTTATTTTTATTTCATATTTTGCTCTGCTTTTCAGACAAAATTGGCCCCAGAGTGGCCTATGACAATTAAAATGTGGTACATAAATATCCATTATCTTCCTCCTACCCATCCACTCAGCTTCTAAAACCCTGAAAAAAATTGATAAAAGGGGCTTGGGGCTTGGTCAGGCATCCGAACTCAACCCTTCTCCTGCCTCACCCCCACCCCAGTAAAGCACTTAATCACCAAATTGTGCTGGCTGCCGTGTCTGTAATTGCAGTTTGGATGCCTCCTTCCCTTCATAAATCAAAATTTGCTGCACTTCATCATTCGAAAGATGCTGCTGCAGAGACATTGTCAAGGATATTTGTGGTGTTTGGGCAGAAAAGTGGTATTTGTGCAGCATGGCAGCTGCAATCTTAATAATCATCACAATTCTGAAGATCTCAGATGTCGGATGCACACTGGGATAAGATGACAGAAGAGTGCATGGAGAGCTGCTACCAGTTGCAGAGGGTTTTCATTGGAAGTTTTCCATAGTGCCCGACATCAACATGCTCATTACATGTAGTGGCTATGGGAAAGAAAACAAACATACTCTGCTTTGTATGATTGAGGTAACTTTGCCAGGCACATACATGGGATGCCGCCTTATGATTTCAGACAGGTGACACTCCTAGCCAGTGGTGGAGGAAAAGGGGCCTGGGTGGCGGTCCGCCTCGTGTGCCATCTCTGAGGGAGGTGGCAAGAAGGCAAACCGCCTGGCGGCACATGTGCAGTGCACTGTGTATGGTTCATGCGCCACATGTAGCACCACCACACATGTGCCGTATGTAACAGTGCCACGCATGCACCATATGTAGTGGTGCCATGCATGCACCACCGGGTGGTTTGCACCGCCCCTCAACACCCCGCACCGGGTGCCAGTTAGTCTTCCTTCGCCCCTGCTCCTAGCGCTTCCTGGAGATGCCAGGATTTGAACCTGGGACCTCCTGTGTGCAAGCAAATTCTCTACCACTGGGCCACGACCCTTGCTATGGTACCGGAGCATCCCACTCTCATGATAGATTTATTGGGAGAGTTTATTTTAACTTAATTTGGATCTCAGAGTCCTGCCTCTGCAACAAGGCCTTTTCTGTGGTGGCTCCCTGTTTGTGAAATGTTTTCCCCAAGGAGGCTTGCCAGGTGCCATGATTATGTATCTTTAGGCTCCAGGTAGAAACTTTCCTCTATAACCAACTCCTTGCTCTTTAACTACCTGTGGCCTTTGGGTGGAATGTTTTTAATGTATTTTACTTTTGTCTTGTTTTTAATGTATCTAGGTGGGGGTTGGCTGAGGGCACGCTGAGTTTGGTGGGGTAGTGCCCACAATTCATCCTAATGTTCTGGCTCTCATTGGCACACATTTTGCCTCTGTTTTCACTTCCAGACAGGGTTCCTTCACACGACACACACAAAATAATTTCGAACAGCATGGCGTCTTTGGGATTAGTGCAATTATTCAAGATTATTTTCATACATCTCATTTGAAACATTATTAAGGTAAATAATACACTATACATGTTCCGTACACTGAAGCAGCTAGCGATTATTTTCCTTCCGGGATAATGACGCCAACCCACAACTCTTTCAGATTCAGTGTTCTTATTACTGCTTTTGCCTTCTTAAGAAAATTGCAGACTCTCCCATGAAAAGTGTCTGCCTAATTTGCACAACAAATTAGACAAATTATAACCCCCTTGTGTATATATTATCTCCACCAATTAACAAAAAAAAGGACAGAGGCTCTTTTTACTGACTTGTATATAATTGTGCCATTATGAAGCTTTAAAATATTCCTTATTGTGTCTGGGGGTGGGGGGACACACACACAGAAATGTACAACCTGGTTTGATAAAAACAGTATTAAGTTTTTGACTGTGTGCAGCTCCTAGCTATCGTTGATTTGAATGCCTCTCTTTAAGAAACAATTATGCTGAATTTCAAATGCAAGAGTTGGTGTTTCCTTTCATGCCTTTGTGCATCATTCTTAGGAGAGTGAAGGCTCTTGAAAGCTGCTTTACATGCAAATTGATATCCACGCTCAAGTGTCTCATTTTTGTAAGTGTAGTGTAATCACAGAGCTGACCTTTGTTTGTTTATTGATAGTCTGTCTCATCACACAGGCTCAGGTGGCTAACAAAAGAGCCAGGATTCTATCAAGCAGGGGTAGCTAACCTGTAAGGTTCCATCTTTGTTTTGGTAAAATACAGGACAGGGCGGGGGCAAATTCTTTTTCCTACCTGGTGCTGAAATACATGAGCTTTCACAAACATGCAGTACTGTACGGTACAGTAATGTACAGCAATACATGCAGCCCAAGGCAAAAAATAGATAAGTGGGCATGTTCTGATGAGGGGACGAGCGTTGTTCAACATGTTAAATTTTTGAAGGAAATATTAGGGGGCAGTGAGAGGGCAAGCCTTGTGGGAAGCTATTTCTCCCTCACTCTCCTCCTCTCTCAAATATTAAGCAGATAACTATGTTCAGAACTCGGTCTTCTGGGCTGCACTGACACAAAACTGCTTGTTTCTAGAGACTCAGAGTGTGTTGCTCTCTGAGGGACAAGGCCCATTGCTCCCAGGGTGCAGCTCTGCAGATGGCTGCCTTGACCCAGTCAAAGCTCAGGGAACTGGAAGTGACAACATGGAAGTCTTGCCTTGGTTTGCTCCTTCTAGTGGGAGAGATGAGGAGAGGGAGAGAAGGGGGGGAAGGAAAGGAAAGAAGTGAGAAAGCAGCAGCAGAGGGGAAATAGGGGAAATGCAGGACAAACTGCATCCTGTATTGAATCAATACAGGACACAATGGAAAACGAGCGAGGTCCCAACTAAAGAAGAATGGCAACTTAAACTGATGGAATATGCGCAGCTTGCGGACCTAACATATAGAATAAAAGAACAAGAATGTGTTTAAAGAAGACTGGAGAATGTTTATTGAATATATGAGGGGAAATTGTGTACACTTTAAAAGGTTGACGGCATTAAGATGAATTCAGCAGTATAAATAAGTTTTGATGGATATAATAATGGAATACTGAATGATTTAGTTTATGTAAAATATACAGGGATTTGTGTTATGCAAAATGAACCATGGAAAGAGAAGAAGGGAAGTCACTGATATTTTAAGGTTGTTTAAATGAATACTCTAAACTGTAAAACAGGAATCAATACAGGACATAGCATTTTATATTGTAACAACAATTGTTGTCGTTGTTAATTATATGCTGCCCATCTGACTGGGTTGCCCCAGCCACTGTGGGTGCTTCCAGCAAATTAAAACATCAAAGTAAAACATCAAACACTAAAAACTTCCCCAAACAAGTCTGCCTTCAGATGTCTTCTAAAAGTCCAATAGTTGTTTATTTCCTTGACATCCAATGGGAGGGCTTTCCACAGGGCAGGTGCCACTACCAAGAAGGCCCTCTGCCTGGTTTCCTGTCACCTCACTTCTTGCAGTTCACTGAGCTGGATCTCAGGACAATCCTGCATAATACAGGACAGGTGGCAACCCTACTAATCTGTAGCCATCTATCTGTTGCTAGTCTACAACTCGCATCATCCCTGACCACTGGCCATGCTGGCTGGGGCTGATGGGAAATTGGGGTCCAACAACATCTGCAAGAACAAAGGTGTTGTCATGGATGCAATGCAGGAGTTACATCTGCAAAACTTTGAGTCAAACCCCTATTCAGCCAAGAAATTCACTGGATGACATTGGACCAGTTATCTCAAACTAACCTGGCTCAGGATTGTTGTACTAGTAAAGGCAGGGAGGAGAAACCATAACAAACACACCACAATATATTCAATAAGTATATGAATGAATAAAACAAAACCTTTTTATATTAAAAAATGGCATTTCCATACCCTTTGCCACCTGGTCCCTAAATCACTAGGTAAAGGTAAAGGGACCCCTAACCATTAGGTCCAGTCGCGGACGACTCTGGGGTTGTGGCGCTCATCTCGCTTTATTGGCCGAGGGAGCCGGTGTACAGCTTCCGGGTCATGTGGCCAGCATGACTAAGCCACTTCTGGCGAACCAGAGCAGTGCATGGAAACGCCGTTTACCTTCCCGCCGGAGCGGTACCTATTTATCTACTTGCACTTTGATGTGCTTTTGAACTGCTAGGTTGGCAGGAGCAGGGACCGAGCAACGGGAGCTCACCCTGTCGCAGGGATTCAAACCACCAACCTTCTGATCGGCAAGTCCTAGGCTCTGTGGGTGCACTAGGAACACTGAGTTTCCCAGGGTCCTTGGCTGCAGCAACATGCCAAGGACCATTCCGTAGCGGCAGCCAAAACAGCTGACAGGGTAACAAATAGGTAAAGGCTTTGAGTACTCACAGCGAACTGAGGAGGGCTCATGGGAAGTTCAGGTGGGAAGTTCAGGTGAGAATTCCCTTCACGAAACCCCTCTTTCACGTTGCTTAAGAATAATCCTACACAGTTGGACTTTTTGAGCCCCCCCCCAAAAAAAAAACTATTGAGAAGCACCCTCAAGGTTGTGTGGGTAGGGGTGGTTTTATTTATTTATTACAAGATAGTTAAAATTTGGATAAGATTAACATCCCGCAGCTAGTTAAAATGAACATGGTCAAAATGAATCTTTTCTTTTCATGCCATCGCATCAGGTTGTCTTCAAATGACCAAATGTAATGATAAGTATCCCTGTAGTTTTCTTTATTTTTTTAGCGTTCAGAGAAGTGCAAACCCCCACGTTAGAGGTTTTACACAAGTAGGTCTTCCAAGTTCAGTTTAAATTTCCCCGGAGATGTAGGGGGCAGACCACTCCCCCTGCCCACCCTGAAAGTGCAGATGATATTATCGAAGCAATTTTTCTCTTTCCTTAAAATTCCTGCATTTGCTTTGTCATAGCAGTTCAAAACCTTAGGTGCTCTATTTGGCTATGCTTCTTTTATAATCCATCTATGCCTGGAAGCTCAACTTAGCAATTCTCTCTCATCCTTGCAGCAGCCGCATATGCAAGGATTATGCATGCGGCTCATGCATTCTAATTATCAAAAGTAGATTTAAAAGCATTGGTAAGTGTTTTCACCTGTTTGATGAATGAAGCTGAAGATCAGCCTCACGTTTGTGTGTGTGATTTTTATATTAGTTTAATGGAACCATATCACCACACTCTTTGAGCTGTTTATCCAGAATTTTCTGCAGCTAGTACAAAAACCGTATTTTCACTGTTGCAGACAATGAAGGATGTTTCTGGATGATGCCTGAGCCTAGCTTGGATGCAAACCTAAAGCGTTCAGCAAACCTGACTCAAAATTGTTGGCTATTTACAGTATGGTAGCGCTGCAGAGAGCTTGCTGGGGAGACCATGCATTAAAAAGGGACTCAAAAATAACTTAAACAAAGTTTTAATAACAAAAACAAAAACTCCATTTACACTAAATACATCAACATGACCCAACCACCAACCCATCCCCCAGGGTAATGGGAGAGCTAGGTGCTGCTCCTTATATACTACACCCAATTGCCAACACAGCTTAATCAATACAACTCAGCAGCACCTGCTATGTTTCACAGCTGTAAAGCTGGGTCTCATTATCTTGCTCTGGCCCCTTAAAGACATACACATCGGGTGGAACAGTGATGAACCTTTACATTTAAAGAAACCATTCAACAAAAATAAGAGGAGAGTCTTGCATTAATCCCCCCATACACTTTCTTTCCCACTTTGATCAAAAGATGGGTGTTTAGAAAAATGTCCTTCTTCCTTCCTGTCATCCCTCCCCACCATCAAAATCCTTTCCCATTAACCCTACTCCACAAAATACAGTTTTTCCCCCTTCCCTTATTTAATCTTCCTAGCAGTGATGATGGCTAGCCACAGAAGAAATTGGGGAGCCAAGGCAAGGTAAACCAAACCCCAGAGTGAGCTGCAGGGATCAGCTGCACCCCAAGTACTGATCTTGCTTAACCAGGTAGTGACCCCCCAAATTGCAAAGTTATTTTTATATTGTCAGCTTAACTGAGAGGATTCCAGATTCCATGGTCAAGACTCGTGCATACCTGAGACAGTACAGGATGGGTCAATATCACTCTGTCTCGGGAGCTGTTAATGGACCACAGTTTTATGCTAAGGGAACTGGGATCACAAGACAGAGGTGAACATTTACACTGTTTTCATTGATAGTAATGGTAATTGATAAGGCAGTGGGGGAACAGGTCAATGTACCCCTCCCCGCAGTGCTGGATCCATGCACAAGCAAACTACAGTTTAGGGCCTCCAAATATGAGGGGCCTCTAAGTAAATAAATAACTAAATAATGTTTAAGTTTTACATAATTACAGAATAATACCCGAGGGAGGCGGTAATGCTATGGGGCCACTTAACCTTGACATAGGGCAGACCTACACTGATGGCTTTTAACGTTAAGAAGGGTTTTGATAACATAGATGCACACATGACATCCTAATTTTTACGTTCACAATGTGTTATTACTTTGTCTTTTTATCACCCAATATTTCATCGTTTTATGCTGCTATATCCATGAAACACTGCTTATATGTCCCTTTGTAGCATTTTACCTTTTTTAAAAAAAAAACTGCATTCAAACTCTGACCCCCCTCCAATGATATTTGAGGGGCGTTGTTCAGTTTCTCCTCCCGCCATTTTGCTTCTTCATAAAAATATGGCACCGGAGGGCATAGCAGAGCAACCAGTGACCAGCAGCTTAGAAAGGACCAGAGTTTTGGCTGGGTATTACTTACCCTAACCCCCCGAAAACCCAAGGTGAAAACCATTTTAAGTAATAAGTGTGCCTTGTGACATTTTAGAACGACATATTTAATATCTTTCTAATAGGGAGAAATAACATTAAACTGGGCAGTGTAGGTCCAGCCATAGTTTAGGGTCCTAACATGTATTAACCCATCCTTGCCTCCCTCAATCAGGGATTGACAAAAAGAATCAGCTGGGGACTTCCGGGGTGGCGCCATCGGTAATGGCGGATTCCCTCTGACTTGGAGGGAACCGGCTCTGCGGAAATCGGGTCTGCACCGCTACGGCGAAGCGGGGACCCTTCAAAAATCACAGGTGGGTGAAGCCTGCGACCGTGGGACTCGGCGGGCACCTTTTGCGGCCCCCCCAATTGGCAAAGGAGCCCTACTATGGGCTCCGGAGCGGAGCGGGGAAGTGGCGCGGTGCTGTGAGTCATCTGCTTCTTCCGTGGAGCGAAGCCGCGTAGCCGTTACCAGAGAGCGCTACCTTTTTCCTGGGACAATTTGGCTGCAAAACAATGATCCGTGAGTAGGCTAATTTCGGAACTAAAGGAACGTTACAAATTATTTGGCACCGAAGCGGAGAGGCATAAACAGGAAGTCTGCCTTCCGTTCTTGTAAATGGAGTAAAGCGATGAACTTGTAAGCGGAAACCTTAAAAGACGTTGGAAAAGGATTATAATTCGAACATCAAACAAGTGATTTTCCCCCCTTGATTGCAGGGGAGGAGGGGGGGAAAGGTCTGAACTGTATTTCCCTGCAAAAAAGAGAGGAAAAGAAGCTAAAATCCACCGCTTAAAACCCTGGTACGGGTTCCCAGTGAACAGTAAGAAAGCCGTATTGTGAAATGCGCTGTTGCTGAAAGTACTCTTTGACAGTTAACTCTGCATCTGAGATACAAGTAAGATACAATATTTCTGATTGGCTTCTCCTGGTTTTAAAGTAACAGGAAACAACTGAGATTGAAACTGTTGTCCTTTTTGTGAATTGGGGGGCGAAAGGAAAAAGTTAATTACTTTAAGACATTTTTGACTGCTACTGTGTCCCCCTAGAGGAAGTTTGAAATTGTTACAATAGCAGCTGGGCCAAGGGAATTTTCCACTTCAAAACAAACTCTGATCGTGAGATTGACCTTGGGTTTTATCTTGAGGGTTATGGCAGATGGGAAGGAGAAGATAGATTTGTTACAAGCAACGATGTCTGGCAGACTATTTCGCACAGATGGTGGGCTGCAATGAAGAGCATCGACATCTGGTCCTTCTGGTTTACCAACAGCAACCTCATCGGCACAACCTAAACCCAAAGGTATGGCAGCTGAAGATGCTTTGGCTCAGGCACTAGGTAAAATTAACAAATCTTTGGAAAGAATAAGTAAACAAGTAGCCGAGGCATCGGGCAAAATTGACCAAAACACTACAAGCATTAATAATTTGGGACAGAAGGTAAATACCAATACAGAAACTATTCAGAAATTACTACAGGAATCCACCTCGACACGAAAGACAGCTGAAGAGGCAAAGGAAATAGCAACTGCTACAGCCACTGTTGTAGAAGAGAAGATACCACCGTTACACAAACAACTTGAAGACCACAGGTCAATATTGTCTATGATTGAGTTGAAGGAGAAACAAACGAATTTAAGGATTAGGGCCGTACCCGAACTTGAGAAAGACAACTTGATTGACTTTCTTACGCAGGAATTTGCAGACTTTTGGAACTCGGATTTGGAGAAGGATAGTTTCAAGATAGTGAGTGCCTTCAGGCTTGGAAGAGGAGGGAGGAGGAACAGGGTGAGAGACTGTTTGATCACCCTCTGAACAAAAGAGGAGAGAGACAAAATCTTGAGTCTGCACTTCCAGAAGACCTTGGAAATACATCAGTCAAAAGTGGAGATATTTAAGGATATTCCGAAGTATCTTTTGGACCTTAGGTCCAGTTATAGAGATTTGGTTGCCCTGTTGAGAAGTAACGGAATTATTTTTAGGTGGGAATTCCCCCAAGGCCTATCCTTTAGCTACAAAGGCAAGAAGATAAAAATAAGATCAGAGGACGACAAAGATAAATTTTGGAGAGACCACGGAGAAGACCTGCAGAAGGAAGTTGCAGGAGAGTTAAGAGCACTTGTAAGTGAAACTTTAGACATACCAGGTTTACCTCCTGAACTAAAAGACCGCCTGAAGAAGGGGATACCACCGACAGATCAGGAACAGGCACTGGGTGCAGTTGGAGGAGAAGCAAAGTAACTACATCATGGCTCTGCAACTTTTAACCTGGAATTGTAATGGTTTGAACTCCCCTCAGAAAAGGAGATCTGTGTTTCATTTATTAAAAAAGGAACAATTGGACTTGATTTGTTTACAAGAAACACATGTAACAAGGCTACACAGGAAACTACTGATTAATAAAAGACTGGGTCAGGAGTTTATTTCATCGGACAAGGTTAAAAAAAGAGGGGTAGTGATTTATGCAAAGGAGAGACTATTACCGAAATTTATCTTCAAAGATGACCAAGGAAGATTTGTGGCAATTGAAATTCAAACACAAGGAGAAAAATTTTTGATAGTAGGAGTTTATGCACCAAATGAGGGGAAATCTGACTTTTCGGCCATTTGACCTCCATATTGAGCACACACAAAAAAGCTTCCTTAGCTGCTTTGGGTTGTCTCCCTATAATTCCCTCCTTTGGCCAGAAAGAACTGAGTGGCAGCATACTCCCTGGGTCCCTGCCTCACATTTCTCACATCACCAATTTAAAGCCTTCTGTCAACTGCATCCTAACAGTGGCTCCTTTTCCAAGAGAACAATGAGCTTGTTCCTTGGGCCTCCTGATTGCAAGGTCAGTGGTTCGAATCCCAGCACCAGGGCAAGCTCCTCTTGCTCTGTCCCAGCTGCTGCCAACCTAGCAGTTCGAAAGCATGCCAGTGCAAGTAGATAAATAGGTGCTGCTGTGGCGGAAAGTTAAATGGTGTTTCTGTGAGCTCTGGCACTTGTCACTGTCCTCTGTGCGCCAGTAGTGGTTTAGTCCTGCTGGCCACATGACCCGGAAAACTGTCTGTGGACAAACTCCGGCTCCCTCAGCCTGAAAGCGAGATGTGCACCACAACCCCATAGTCACCTTTGACTGGACTTAACTGTCCAGGGGTCTTTTACCTTTTACCTTTTTATTGCTACTTTTTATTTTATTTTTTAGAATATTGCTAGCCCTTCATGAATAAGGAACTGTGTGCTTGCTGAACAAGTGAGAGCAAGATGTGCACATGCTGCATGTGAATAAATTTCTGTATGAGAAAATGTGGCTCATGGATTAGAGAGGAGAGGGGTGAGAGCTTCCCCGTGGCCTTTGAAAATCCATCCCTGATCTCTGATTTCCTGCCGTCTGCAAGTACTGTCTTCAGGGCTGGTGCTGAGCAAACACAGTATGTGGATAAATTGCTTAAGGAATTCGTACAGACATGCTCTCTGGCTGTGTTGGACTAGCCCTTGTTCAGTGACCCATTATAATGTGTACATCTGCTTTACTCAAAATCACTGCAGAGGAAATGCTCTTTATTCCAGCTGTGAGCTGATAATTCTGCTATTTCTCCTTTTTTGGAGAAAAAAAATCAGAATGACACCTCGGCGAACTTCTACCCCGAAGGGATAAGAAATGCCACACACTCCTTTTTACTCTCACCCCTTGTGTTAGGCATAGATGCTGATATATATTCCCTTAGACTTTTTGCAGCCTGTTGTGTGTTTATTCTCTTGTCCATCCGTCATTATTTATCAAGATTTATGTTATATGAAACACTGTGGTATGTAAATAGTTATTAATTATATGATCCATCAGTACTCTGGATGGCAGCCTACACTACAGGTAGTAATGAGTGTGAATACATTCAGTTCATATTTTTATGCAAATCTAGTTACCTCTCACTTCCTGAACCAATGCACAAACACAGCTAGCATTTGAAATTCACACTCCTCTGAACTTTGTAATACAATTCGTCAACCCAAAAAAAAAAGCATATAAAAACCTTATATTGAAGGAAAGTATGTTTTTAAAATGTATCACATTAGGAGAAATTGCTTGCCAAACTATGTATATTGGGAAACTGCTTGCCAAACTATGTATATTGGAGAAACTGCTTACAGACCTTAGGGGAAATTACAAGCAGAGAAAAGAAAAAAATTCAAGTGGTCTTTTGAGAAACCGAGTAAAGCTGTATTTAAGACTGGGAAAATGTGGAAATGAGAGGAAATGAAATAGATAGGTTAATCCAGCCCTAACTATAGGCTTAAACTGGTTTATTATTAAAACATATTATTATTAAAATAATTTATATACTGTCTTTCATTTCAAGAAAAAATACCAAGGGAGTTTAATAAGCCTTCCATCTCCTCAAAGAACCCTGACAATTGCAGTTCTATGAGTTGGGCTAGGGAACTTGAATTCTCAATATCCTCACAAAACTGCAGCTCCCACAAATCTTTGGGAAAGCCATGACTGCTATAAACCTGATGTTTGCTGTGCCCTGAAATATTTGTTTAAAAACCTACGTGTTGTAATAAAATGGAGACAATTCTCATATGAATTTCATATGGGATGGTGGGCCTGTGTTTATACTCCTATTTTTTCATTCTTCTTTTTTTAATGTTATGATTGCTGGAAGAAAGAAGTTCTTTTTATTGCATTTTGCTTATGAAGTGGCACATGCCAGAATAAAATAAGGATCTCTTCCACCCCATTTATTTCCATAGAGAGAGGGAGCAGGATCATGGCTTTTGCATTTTTCTAAATCCATACATACAAGCAAAATAATATGAATTGCACTCGTTGAGGTATGTTGATGGAAAACCCAGAAACAAAAGAAAAATCAATCCTCATGGCATCTTTGAAAATGGAGTAATAGGGAACAAAATCAAACCAAAATGCCTCATTTTTGAGTCACACACACTAGATAATGCAACTTGGGGCTGACGGGCTCTGTGTGCCTATTAGCTGTCTGTCTGCATATCTGTCTGTAAATGTCAGCTGCCTTGGCTCACATTTTTGCTTACCCGACCAGACTTTGCTTTATTGATCTCTCCCTCCAATATTCATCTGTCCACCTGGCTCATTCCTTTATGCGGCCAGCCTTGTCATCACTCTCTGTGCCAGCGTGACTATATAATGAAACATGTCCTCTGCTATTTTGAATATGTCTTTTGAGCTGCTTCAGATGGCGTTGGAAGCCAACTGTCCTCGGTCGCATGATCTTGCGCTGAGTTTGGTCGCATGAAACAAATGGGGGAACCGGAACGTTGTTGCTTCTGCCAGCCTGCTCTAGGTGGTGCTAGCAGTTGGAAGAAACAAACAGAAGCCCTCCAGATAGATCTCTTCAGGTAGCCATGCAGTGACAAAGCATTTGCCAACGCCCTGCAGCAGCCTACAGCTGTGTGGGTTGTTGCAGCTAGTTCCAGCTTGCCTCATCTGAAATCATGCCTCAGCTATCTAAGTGGTCAGATGAGTTATTTGTCCTGGGTGCCAGCCCCAAAAAGATTTCCCAAAGCTCCTTTAATTGCTTGACAGCTGATGGAAAGAAATGATGATGGTGAAGATGATGATGATGATGATTTATACCCCGCCCATCTGGCTGGGTTTCCCCAGCCACTCTGGGCGGCTCCCAACAGAATATTAAAAACAAGATAAAACATCAAACATTAAAAACTTTCCTAAACAGGGTTGCTTTCAGAAGTCTTTTAAAAGTCATATAGTTGTTTATTTCCTTGACATCTGATGCAAGCGCGTTCCACAGGGCAGGTGCCACTACTGAGAAGGCCTTCTGTCTGGTTCCCTATAACCTCACTTCTCACACTGAGGGAACTGCCAGAAGGCCCTCGGAGCTGGACCTCAGTGTCTGGGCTGAACGATGGTGATAGTGACGTTCCTTCAGCTATACTGGGCCATGAAAATGAAGTTTTTTTTATGTTTGATGTTTTATTGTGTTTTTCATATTCTGTTGGGAGCTCCCCAGAGTGGCTGGGGAAACCTAGCCAGATGGGTGGGGTATAATTTTTTTTTAATTATGATGATGATGATGATGATGATGATGATGATGATTAACATCAATGGGTCAGAGAGGTTCCAGTGGCCTTTTGGGCAAGGTTGCCACAGCAAGACTAGTCCAAAGTAGGAGAAAGTGCTACTGTAGTGGGAGGGATGAACAATAATCCACAAATTAAAGTGAAGCATCTTGCATCTCCCAGGCTTATATGCAGTTAACAATCAAAGTGCACAGTTCTCCACATGTTGCAATGCATTTCCACTTCAAGCAATGTATACAGCATACATAAAAATGCATATTTTATGAGGGAGGGAATGCATATTTTAAGGGGACATGCACAGAAAATCATATAAAAAGTGTTTTATTAGGGGGAAATGCATACAAGAGAAGCATATTTTAGAAACAATAGTGTACAAAAAAAATGCATGGAAGATAAATGAAGCTTTTTCCACACAGTTTAAAAAAACACCCACAGAAAACAGACTGCAATGGTGTTGCAACTGAACGTATGTGAAACTGACATGAAATGGAAATAGGCTGATCCATTAATCCTGATGTATTGCACAGTATTATACAGACAGCACCCTATGCCATGGTGTGAGGAACAAGAAACACTGTGGCAGTTAAGGACCAGATTCTCATTCTTAGTAATTCTTACAGTTTAGAATCCGGCAGCCAAGTTATATATCCAGTGTAATAAACTCGTACATGGCTCTCCTGTGTTGCAATCTTTTGAAGCATCTCTACATTTTTGCAAATGTGTATATCGTAATCAATAGCTGAAGATAAACTATATTTAGAAATGTGTTATTTCAAAGAAGACACATTTAAAAATGTGTTTTTGATTTTTCACTGCACATTTTTTTCCCCATTGAAGAAACGGGATGGAAATAGACTTTGCAAGCAATACATGTGAAACTGACTCAGGCATGGTTACAGACCCAGCTGTCCATCTTTACCCTGAACGCCATTTCTTCTCCAAGGAAAAAAGATCCAGTAAGTATAATTCAACACAATCAGGACTTAAGTTGCACTGAGCACTTTGCAAATTTATTGACAATTTTCGTGTGGGATTGCTGTGCCAGAGTTAAACCTCCCTGCCCTCTTTTCTCTTTGCAACAGAAGACAGCAGGTAGGGAACGCTCAGGAGGGCTCAGAAGGTGGTTCAGGTGCAACATTGTAAAAGCGATTCACTTGTAGAGGGCAAAAATGCTCTGGTTGAAAAAAATGAACTCTCCTCCAAGTTCTTTTCATGTGGGGTGGGGGAAAGAATGCCTAGCCAGGCAATTTTAAACAGTGTAAAGATATTTAGTTTGCGTTGAATGTGATTAAGAAGGCAAGAGCAGCTAGGATAGTTTGTTTCTTTGTTTGTTTTTAAATGTTTGTATACCTATTTCCTTTCCCACTCTTTTGAACTATAGTAGGTTTTTTTGTTCTCGAAGCTACCAGCATGAGTTTGACCAAACTGCGGGAGGCAGTGGAAGACAGGAGTGCCTGGCGTGCTCTGGTCCATGGGGTCACGAAGAGTCGGACATGACTAAACGACTAAACGGCTAAACAACAACATATTTTTTTTTTTAAAAAAGGAAGAAGACAGGGAGTGCATGTCTACTATGATTAAGCAACTGCTGAAGATAATAAACAGTGTTTAAATCACACATTTCATCTGATTGTGCATTGAACTGAAATGCTTATGTGAAGACTGCAGCGTATTTATTCATTTCTCTAAGTCCACTATTCAGTTCATTGTGGCCAAGTATAGCCTTCAAAAACTGCCCTTTGAAGGACCCATGGCTCCATGTCTTCTGCTGTTGCATCTTGCACATGCACCTCTTTGTTGGAAAGTCTTGGCCAAGGGAAAGAAGCTGAAGGCACTTCTTGGTATCCAGGATTGATTTATGTAGCTAAATGATAAGATACAGACAATCTACACAGACATGCAAGTTCTTCTGTCTATTGCAATCCTCCCATCTGTGCTGAACAGCCTTTCAGAGCAGAGGCTGGTGAGAGGGCAATCAAGGTAGCCCACGGCAACAGTGTATAGTGAGGGCCACACATAACACACATTCTCAATGTAGAATATGGTTTCTCAGAGCTCCATTAAATTTTGACACATCATCCCTCGCAGGTGACTGCTGCAGTTTCATTTCTTGTGTAGGTAGAATAATCATTTGCATTTGCCAACTTCCACAAGCCTTGTAAGAAACCAGTCTCACTCTCTCTGGATGTCGCTGGAGTTTGTTCTGCAACTTTTGAAAAACTATTAATCAGCCCATCAGGTGCTTCATGTTGTGGCTTGGAGAATCCACTGTGTATGTGTCAGGGGTTCAGGAGCAGAGGCACAGGAAAGGGAGGAAATAGAGAGCGAGGGGGAGGAGTCCGAAGGAAATGTTAGCGATGACAGCGGTCCGAGGTCTCTGAGTCTTTCCAGCGAATCGGAAGATTCACAGAAAGGGGCTCCCATGGTCAGAGCAAGGGGGGTGCCGAGGGGGACACCCCAGGAAGAAGGGGCCAGAGGGGACTCAGAGAGCAGCAGTTGGAAATCAGGACCAGCGTCCACACCAGAGTGCAGTAGGGGGGAGGAGTCCCAGGCATCGGGATCAGGCGGCGCACTGCCAGTGGGAGGACATGAGTCAGGATTGGCCACGCCTCCATCGGGGAGCGAGGAAACGGTCGAGAGGAAGGTTGAAGGCTGGGCGCCCGCGCCAAGTTCAAATGTACAGGAGGGCGGCGCAGTTGGCAGCCCGGATAGGGAGCCAGGTCCCAAAGCCCGCCGAAAAGAGGGGGAGGAGTCAGGGGGGTCAACGTCAGCGTCAGAAGAATCCAGGAAGGAAGGGACCCCGGGGGGTAGCAGGACCCAGAGGAGAAAGGAGAGACGTAAGAGGTGGAGTAAGGCTAGAATCTTAAACTGGTGTACAGGGGGCGGAGACTCAGATGGAGCTTCGCCGATCTAACCCCTAGACGTAGAGCTGGGGCGCTGCGGCTTGAAAATGGAAACTGTACTTCAATAAAGACTTTTGTACATTACTGCCGGCTAGCGTTGGTCCTCTGTGAGCTGGGACCTGGAGCCAGCTCTGACAGTATGTTTTAAGATAGGCCTTCACAAACTCCCTGATCCAGGTACTCATACAACCAATTTAATTTGCTTTTCATAGGTCTTTCCTTTTACACAGTTAACAAAGGTGGGATTACCTCCACAGCACTGCAGCCATACACATTCAAGTCTTTGGGAGTAAACCTTGAGGAAAAAGTGCATATGTTGTGTTGTAGCACATCTTTGGGAAAAGAAAAGGCTAAGGTATACACAAATCTGGAGTAGAGTCCCTAAGTTGGTTGAATGGCACCTTGTACGCTTCCTTCTGGCAACTCCTGCAGCCAAGCTAGTGCCAAATGTATTGCTCTGCTTTCCTTTGGACCACATCATTGAGGCCAAGGGGGAGAGTGTCTTTTCATTTGGGCTGCCCAGGACCTCCATACACACTAATCAGTCTTGCACAATGGAGAGATCACTTTGGTGCCACGAATACAGAAAAACAACACAGGAGGCAGCATTTATAAGTTACCGGTCTCTGCAGCCACAGCAGATACTATGAATCTCCAGTAGTTTGACTTCACCCCCTAAGGTGCACTCCATTGTCTGTTGAGGCAGTCAGATGCAAACAACAGATTACCTCAGGTTAAGGTAATCAGTAGCCCAAGAGATTATGTTACCCTGAGCTGCCTTGGTGTGCTGATGGACTGGAACGTCCATCTTCAGCCTGTGGGAGGGCAGCACCTTGTTTTCATATAGGGTTCTCATCAAAAAGCATGGGACACAAGTGGCTTTGTGGTCTAAACACTGAGCCTCTTGGGCTTGCCGATCAGAAGGTCGGCGGTTCGAATCCCCATGACGGAGTGAGCTCCTGTTGCTCTCTCCCAGCTCCTGCCAACCTAGCAGTTTGAAAGTATGCCAGTGCAAGTAGATACATAGGTACTGCTGTGGCAGGAAGGTAAACAGTGTTTCTGGGCACTGTAGTGTCTGTCACGGTGTTCTGTTGTGCCAGAAACGGTTTAGTCATGCTGGCGACATGACCCAGAAAGCTGTCTGTGGACAAACGGTGACTCTCTCAGTCTGAAAGCAAAATGAGCACCGCAAACCCATAGTCACCTTTGACCAGATTTAACCATCCAGGGGTCCTTTACCTTTACCTTTTACCTCATCAGAAACAATTCAAGGAACTTCAACTGGGGCAGTGCCATCCCAACACTTCCTGAAGCTTACCGAGGGCTGTGCAGCTGCACCAGTGCAGCACTTCTGGAACAGCTGTCAGTTCATCCCCTAAGCCCTATTCTCCTTGCTACCCACTGCACTACATCTCCATACAGGTGAGCTGCAGTGATGCCACTGTAGTGAGAGTGGGTCCACCCAACCACATCAGCCACTGCTGCTTATATTGGCTAGTCCTGGTAAAGACATTCAGAGCCTGTTGACCTGCTTGGTCAACAGAGCAGGACCCTTGGCTTACTCCATTCTTGCTTTCTCTCCCCTTCCCTCTGAAGCCTTCTGGGTCTAGATATGGGGAAAGCTAGCCATAGCCATGGCAGGTACTAGAATGTGGGAAGGCAGAAAAGAACAGATTTTGCATGTTGCTCGTGTAATGTTTCCTTCTCTTTTTTTCCTTCCTGTTCCCTACTCCTATAATTCCATGGATAAAAGCATTTTAAACATTTAGGGTCTTCTTTCTCAAACCTCACTGGAGTAAAAAAAAAAAAAAAAGGCCTCAGATTGTAGCATGTCGCAGTGTGCCACCTGCACACAGCCAAAACATACTGCTTGACACAACATCTAATGCTGTGGGCGTAGCTGTTGTTTGCTGCAGGAGCTGTAAAAATTGAGCATGCCTGACTGGTTGACCGGTTGACTGGGCAGCTGTACAGGGGATGCTGAGAAATTTCCCTTAACAGTCTGGTTACACCTGCTTTGATTGTAAAGAATTGCAGCATTTCTGCCTCTTAATACAGTGAAGCAGGCGAACCGTGCTTTCCGAGAAGAGTATGGAGACATAAAGAAAATAAATTAATCATGTATGATTTTCCATGCTCGCACAGATGTTAAAAGCTTGAACACCA
Organism: Podarcis pityusensis; assembly: GCF_964106645.2. NCBI lineage: Eukaryota > Metazoa > Chordata > Lepidosauria > Squamata > Lacertidae > Podarcis > Podarcis pityusensis. Next base: position 79,430,652 of record NC_138032.1, on the reverse strand, counting down.
CCCTCAGTGCATAACATTTCTGCTTGCTCCCATACAGTATTACCATAAATCGCTTTACAGCTTGAAATAGAAAGCATGCACAAAATGTAGAAGATGATCTTCTCTGCCCAAACTGGAACTGCCACCTATACGTCATCAATATTTAAATTAAGTAAATGTGGGGTGGGAGTCCCCTTTCAATGAGAAACATTTACAGAATTGTGTGGGGAGCCAAAACAGGTTGAAGAAGCCAGGGAAAATTTCTCAGAGCGGTTCAGCACACCGACCCATGAATAGCTTTGAATCTCCCAAGATTCCAAGGCAGTTGGATCTTTTTCACAATGGCATGTGCAGCTCTCAAAAACAGAAACCCAAAGGTGAGAGCTAAGCTAGAGTCCTGCAAAGTATTTCTATAAAGCTAATATGACATGGGGAAGAACCTGCCTTGACATTGTGTATCAGGTGTGGAAAATCATGGCCCTCTGAATGTTGCTGAACATTAATCAATTCATTAAAGGATGTTTGGGATCTCAGTGCTTCCAGTTCCCAACTTTGCCCCAATATGGTATACAACATGGTATCTATACTGACAACATGGGCCAATGGTCTCTTCCTTGTTATCTGTTCTTTTCTTTTCAAAATTGAATACTGGGATTTCAAGCGCAGCTATTGTGAGGCAAATTCGAAACACGACTATGATTCTTTACAAATTGGTCTGTGGCATCTACTCTAGACTAGACTAGAGAAGGATCTAGTCTTGATGTACAAGTTGCCACAACTCAGTTCTTAGTATTTCCAATTTGGGGGATGCAACTGAATTTTGCTACAATTGAATTCCTGAGGCAGTTTTTGAGGTCTCTTCTTGGGCAAGAACATCCAGATAATTTTGAAAGCAGCTAACAGCTTTGATGAAGTGAGAACATTTTCTTGTACTATGTGTATGTGTTGCTTTAACTGTTACTAAATATGTGCGATTTCGAAGTTATAGGCTGACAGAAATTGGAATGATAAACATTATGAGTACAATTAATGGACCCTGGAGTGCTGACACACTCAGTAGCTGCACAATTATCATAAGAGCAGGGAAATTACTTAATAATGGGACCATAGAATATCACTGTGCTATCTCCTGTGCTGCTGTGCAGTTCTGGCATGTGCCACATTAACAAATATAGGCCTTCCTTCTATATCTTACCTGCATAAGATTTGACAGCCAAACAGAAAGCAACTGCCTAGTCCTGCATTGTGACATAATTCAGAACTGACCATGTAATGAGGCAGAATGAGGCAGCTGGAAAGGCTACAGCTGTTGGGGAGTAGAGAGTAGGGGGCTCTGCTTATACATTGGACGCTCGGGTTGCAAACGTGATCCATGCGGGATGCACGTTTGCAACCTGCAGCATCCGCAACCCACAGCGGCGCGTCTGCGCACACATGAGTTGTGATTCTGTGCTTCTGCGCATGCGCAAAGTGCAATTTAGTGCTTCTGAGCATACGCGACCGCCGAAACCCAGAAGTAACCCGTTCCGGTACTTCCAGTTTTCGGCGGTCTGTAACCCGAAGAAACGCAACCTGAAGCATCTGTAACCCAAGGTGTGACTGTAATTTACTTATTTGATTTGGGCAGATTTACACACACAAAAGGGAAGCATTTTTAATGTATATTATTATGTTTTTATATATGTTGCAAGCTGCCCAGAGTAGCTGAGGCAACCCAGTCAGATGGACAGGGTACAAATAATAAAATGATGATGATGATTATTATTAAGTTTCATAGTACCATAGAATTGTAGAGTTGGAAGGAACCCTGAGGATCATCTAGTTCAACCCCCTGCAATGCAGGAATATGCAGCTGTCACATACGGGGATCAAACCTGCAATCTTGCAGCTATTGAGCTATCCAGGCTCTCAAGCAAAATGGTGCAAGCAAATGATACTTTGAGAATCCTTTTGAGTGCCTGCAGCCTAAAGAGCTTTATAGGCCTTTCTAGGTTTCTTAAGATACAAATACAAAAAACCTCAACAACAATACATGTTTGTTGCAATGGTTAGCAAACAGGCATGGCGTTTGGCAATGGGCTCCACAGCATGTCTAAAATGGAAAAATGAGGTGGCCTTGATGGACCCCTTGAGGCAAGCTATTTATTTATCAGTGTTATAGGTCTTCTCATCCTGCCTGCTCCCAACAAATAGCACTTGTGGCTACTGAGTATGCTCAGTCCTCAGGGTTTTCTTTCCTTCTCTTGGCTTTTGAAGAAGTTTATTTGTTTCTACTTCTGTGAACCTTAGGGCTCCCCTAAATCTGTTGATACCTCCCTCTTGTGCATAGATGTTGCCAGTTTGACTGTTCGATGATCAGCCCTCGAGAGAATGAATTCCCTATGAGTGTCTATGCAATGGAGCCCGGTTTTTAAAAATTCCTCACACTAGCTACATCTCAGGAAGATCTTATAAGAAAGCCAGGCCTTCTGCCTAGATCCTGAAGCACAAAAAACAGGAGTCCATAGAACCAGCCAAGTATGTGAACACACTGGTATTTATTGTGATAAATGTTGTTTATGTACACACTCCCAGGAAATGAACTGAGACTACAGCTTGCTCAGTCGCATTTTTAACAGTGGAGAATCTGAACAATCATCAGGCTAAAAGGTATATGGAGATTAATAGGGTTCATTTTTCTTAAGAAAGATTGTATTTATTAAACCATTATAGGAATTTAGGTGGAGATAACCTGTGTGAGAATTCAGATTAATGATTTGGCAATGAATAATCAACTGCGGATGTACCAAACTCCAGAGAAAATAAAATCGTTGAAGGCTGGTGTGATGGCTATTTGGTCTTAGAATGAGCACACAGGTTAGTCAAGAGCACCTTTGCATGCTATTCTTATAAAGCAGCATAATCAAGGGACAATGAGGCTGATAGGAGCCAACTCCTCCAATAAAATATTTGAAGGGGCTGCCCCCAGTTGATGGGCATTGCTATTCAAATGGTGTTCGTGCAGCACATCATGTGATCAGTTATGTGGGTTGGGGATTACTTGCCCCCCCCAATATTTTATTCAAGTTGGCACCCTGATGAGCCTGCACAATTGCCCCTCCCCCTAAGGACACATGGCTTCCCTTACCTCTGACATCCGTGTTATGTTTTCTCTTCCTCCGTCTCATGCCTCCTCTTCCAACTCCAACTTTCTTGCCAGGAAACACTCTTGACAGACACCTCCCATTAGCCATTAACATCAGGGGGTGGGAGTCAAGGAAGCAGAAGAGACCTCCTGATGCATTAGCACAGTGTCAGTGGTGGTGAGCTTTGCCTTTGTGATACAGAGCGCAGGCACCACTGAACATTTTCTGTCGAGATACTTCCATTTTTTACTGAGATAATGTATGTGTCACACTCTGAATGCTCAGCAAATCAGCAAAGAAATGCTTACTGTTATCATTAGTAGTGCCAGCTAAAAGCCTGTCAAGTTGAAATGATGGGAGAGGAATGGAGAGCTCCCCATTCTTTCCTTTGCCTGACACCCAGCCCTCCCATCCATCACAGAGGCCATTTACACTGGGATAGCAAAGAGCTGGGGCCTGGCATGCTTCCCCCAACCTACAGTTGGTTCCTCAAACTGAATACGGCCTACAGACTAGGCCCAGAGGAACTATGGAATGGTTATCCCCTCCAGACTCCTCATTGTCCGCTTCCTGCTTCTTGAAACTAATCCCTGTTTTGTGTGTGTTGTGGATGACAGAGACACATTGTCCCTCTCTCATAGTCCTGGACTTTAGGATGGAGAAGATGCATACTGTTTCCATTGCATGTGTTTCCTGGTCACCTACTGTCAGGGTTGTGAGTAAACCCCCCCCCCCCATACATACACACACACACACACACACACACCATAACCAAGAATTGATTTCTCCATGGGAATGAGTGATACCTAACATGCACACAGCAGAAAGTAAACGGGTCCCTTGGGAACAGAGTGCGGACTAAATCTGCTTCCTGCCCCTGGTGAACCCAGCTACTGAGAATCAAGAGAATCATGGTTTGGATTTTGTTTGTTCATCACACTATAGTATAGCACAATATGACATTAAGGGATGGGGTAGGATATGAGGGGCCTCGTTTTTTTCATCTATAGGTTTAATTGAACACGACTGCTTTGGACTTGGACCACCCACGCAGTATGCTTTTCTTTAAGGCAGGGGTGTGAGAACTTCAGGCCCTTAGGCTAAATATGGTCCCCAGGTCCCTTTATCTAGTCATTGAGAATCTTCCCAGACACAAACTTCCCCAGCTACATCTCCTCTCCAGCTCTGCTGTATACCCACTTTGAGTGTGTTTTCCACATTGGATTGCATCCTTAAACCATGATAATGCCTCTTGCTTGCCCAAATGCAGGATAGTGTGTGTGTGTGTGTGTGTGTGTGTGTGTGTGCGTGCGCGCGCGCATGCACACTCACTCGCACGCCAAACCCTTTTTGTGTGCCTGAAATGTAGCCTACTATATGAAGATAAGAAATCCCATCCATTGCCCACCCACTTTCTTCTCTAGCTGCAGCCACCAGTGGAATTTGCACTCTGGACACCATACCCTCCAATATTCTGCCAATTAAAATTGGAACAGGCGTCTTTCCGTGCTGTGCTTTCCTGCGAGCCAGCTGGTGCTTCCCTGTCCCAGCCCCCTGTTTCTGTTACGGACAGCAGCTCCCTCAGCAAGCATCACAAGAGCACCTCCAGCTCTTCCTCTTCTTCCTTGTTATCATCCTCTTCTCCATTGGCTTCTCCTCCTCTGGTGGGGGTGGCCTGGCCTTCGCCCCAACCACCTCCCCCTCCCTAGGCTGTAAATTGGGTGCCTTCCTTCATGCGAAAGACATGTATCTTTTGGTGCCAAGCTCTTGTGGGAGAGCTTGGTGCCGAAAATGGGTCATCCAATCAGAAGCTGGAGTGGCTTCTGTAATTCTGAAAGATTTATATGATCTGAAGTGAAACCAGAGTATGGCTTCTGTAATTCTGGGATGTCCCGGTCAAATCGTGTTGACAGGTATGGGATGACTGTGAATGAGAAAATTTGGTCGCTGGGCTGAAAAAAAATCCTCATCTATGTAAGAAACCCATCCACACAAGTTCTTGCCTTCAATGTCTTTTCATTTATATAGATATAGATATTGATTTGTATCTGGAAGTTCTACTGAGTGGGTGTTTAATCTTACCTATATACAAGCAGGTGATTCTCATTCAGAAAAATCTCCATCGCTGCCAGCATTATTGCTCAACATAAATCAGAGTCCATTTAGAGTTCTGATAAAAGCATCCAATAAACTTTTCTCTGTATCATAAAATGAGACCTGTTTGACTCCACTCATTGCTAGCGCCACCTTTGGAATGAATATTAGTGAAATGGCTATTCCAAGACTTATTAGAAGGGATGGAGATTCATTCTTTCTTTTTGCTGTGCTCGTCCTTAACCTGCGCAGCCCATCAACACAGCATAATAACAGCAGAAGGAAAAAGTTGAATATTGATATTAGCTTTACCGGCATGTGACAAGCCTGGCATTTGCTTCAATTGGGAGCATCAGTAAAATAGACTCCGAAAGATTATAGCACAAATCATGGTTTGCAAGGAGTTTTCAGGGGCAATGTTTCCGTTCCTCTCTGAAACCTTAACAGTTAAGTCAATTTGGGAAGAAAAGGCAATTATTATTGAATTATTATTGAATATATATGGCATCAAAGTCCAACTTTAGTTTGAGACAGTGTTCACATATTAGCAGCATGGACAAATTGGGTGATCGTCAGCAAGTCACTGTCACTCAGTTGCCCTCCTATAAAATAAGATGGGGGGAAACACATTTGTCACACTGTATGACAAAGAGGATCGGAACATAGAGTGGAGACTGTTGATTGCACTGTGCATTCTGGGCCTTGCATGCAGGTAGCATGACTGGTTCAGCTGCACTGGGCACCAGTACCACAGGGGGCACCACAACAATGATTTAGAACAGAAGCACAAGAAGCGAGGGGTGCCTTAAATCCACATCTAAATCATACACAGTTCTTTATTCAAGTCAAAACTGATTATAGTAACCATTGATGCATGATGATGCCTTATCAGCCTACAAATTCTTTTTCAAAAATTATATATTGGGGATTCTTTTCCCCGTTCTTTTCCTCAATACTGCTGTAGCCATACTGTTTTCCCATGCAAAGCTGGCTGTTTTTCAAGGGTTTGTGTACTTATCTTCATCAAGTGGTAAACAATTCAGAATAGTTGCACATTGCACTTGATGTAGTCTTATAAGTGGGAGGTGACAGCTTAGCTGATCTTATCCAGAGTGAAAAGGTTAAATTAAGGAATGATTTATTCGGTCTTTGCCTTCCATTAGCAATGAATTTATTCATTGAAGAGATGAAAAATCTGCAGTTGTTTATTGTGTGTATATTTTATTTGAAACATGCTCCAAGGCCTGATTTGGTTAAGAACATGCTAACAATGAAACACACATGCACACCCTAATTAAATTGCAACCACAGAAGTTCGTTTTATCTTGACTGCCTTAATAAATCCATTATGCACAGGTTAGTAATCCATGTAGTGATTGTGTTAATGAAAGGGGTGGAGTTAGAGTTATACCAGTTTATCTAGGTTTCTTAGGCCTAGACTATGTGATCAACAGCAGTGCAGGATGCAAGTATTGCAGGACTGTACCACTTCAGCCTTGATTTCCCCTCTTTTGTACTCCTCTTGAATTCCCATTGAACTAGAAGAACATTAAAAAAATAATTCATGAAAACAGACCAGGCAACTTTTAGAACTTCAAAATTCTAGGAGTGAAATCTGGTTGTGGGGCAGTGGGGGGTGCTGTCCTCTGCCACTGATGCACATGGTAGCCACACACCCTGCCAATGGTGCATTCTGCTAGGATGTGCAGTTATGCATGTGCATTGAGAGCTATCATAGAAGGCTATGCAGCAGCTCTGTGCATGAACATCTGTACGCCCTTAGAATTCCTTCAGATGCAGGCCTAATGTGTAGATGGATGAGGCACTGGCAAGGGGTAGGACGGATCCATGTGGCCCTGCAAGAATCCCCATGCATTCCTTCAGTAGGTGGGGAGCGTCATCTGAACCCCTCAAGAAACGTGCATTCCAGAGACCCAATTGCCTCCCAACAGAAAGAGCAGAAATTATATAATGGACAAGAGAAATTAGAGCAAAAATACTTAGAGAACATTTAGGAACATGGGGCTTTTATTACTCCCACATGATACTGTACAGATGGAATCTAGACACATATTTTTAAAAAACACACTGTGAAAATGCTTTTTTAAAAAAAGCGTTTTGAAAAAATATTGAATTTGCCATGAGCTCATCATTGCCAACTAGTGCCACATTTGTGTAATGCACTTAAAACTCACTTAAAACATTATATTTGCAGCTGTATAGCTGAGTACTGTATCTTTAAGCATAGCACAGTATCTACTTAACGTTGTCCCAAAATTTAATTTATTATAGACTTAGCTCACTGGCCGATGTCTGACCAAAAATTAAAACTGACAGGGGGAGATGGAAGGCATCACTTGCCTGGTCATAGCAATAATAATAATAATAATAATAATAATAATAATAATAATAATAATGGAGGAGCAACACCTACAACCTGCAGGGCTTATTATTCCTCCAGTGCAGGCTATAGCAGCACAGAATCATAGGCAGGCTGTCAGCAATGGCTACTCCCCAAACTGCAATAGAGGAATGTGATGGTCATAGTGAAGTTTAGAATGGGATCAGGGTGAAGGGTTGTTAAAAGCAGGACAAGGCGCATGGGGATATTTGGGGAGACAGGTGTGGGGCTGCCAGATGAATAATTGCATTTATTTATAAAAATGAATTGAAAATAACAAGGAGCTGATGACTGGTTTGCTGGATTGATAAAATAGGTATCAAAGTCCTTAATTGGGTTGTTGTTTTTGACCACAGTTGTGACCCCTTACTACAAAGTTCTGATTATAATCGATCAAACATGGTTCCAAATAATAAAGGCTGCTACCTGCGCCAATTCTAGTAGAGACCTGGATTAATGGAGCTGAGCCACTGCAAGGAGAACATTATAGCATGTACTTTACTATAGATTTCTTTGTTTATAACCATCCACAAGTGCAGGCATTTCTCTTGTCCCATAAAGAGTACATTTGGAAGTTTGGGTTGCCTATATTCCTCACTGCAGAGGACTTAACTCAAACACCTAGCTATTTTTCTTTAAAGAGACCCTATTTAGGCAAGAGTATTATACCTCTTATCAGGCTGTCTTCTTACATAAGCAGGTTGAGGTCAAGTAATAAGGATAAGCCCCACAGGAAAATGTAGATGTTTCTTTAAATGGCACTGATGACTCACAATGTGACATTTCCCCCCTTGAGTCACTATGGAACGAATTCTGCCATAGTATCTGGGCAGGGAACTGAGCAACTAAAAGAGCTCTTTAAGGTGAAATGATAAGTGGTTATAAGATATTTCTTGGGTTCCTTTTCAGTCCTCAGGCCCTGGCTAATTTCTTTATGCCTGCAGCACATTAAGAAATAAATGTTCCCCACAGCTTCTGTTAGGGAAAAAAGTTATCTCAACTTCACAGCCCTTTGGAAACGAAAGCAGTCTTGTAAGTCATGCCACAATGGCCTGGTTTTTAACCCACGAAATTTCTGGAAGCAGTGGAGGATAGATGAATAGGGCAAATGGGGCATTGACCCACCAACTCCTGTCTATCCTCAGCCAACCCCCACCCAGAATGGGGCACTTTAGAGTGTCACCAGAGTCTTTGTGATGTCAGCAGCCAGAACTTACTGGAACTCAGTTCTGGCACCTCTCAGGTGGGCAGCATTGCCATTATAAGAGGAGGAGGAGGAGAAGGAGAAGAGTTTGGATTTGATATCCCGCTTTATCACTACCTGAAGGAGTCTCAAAGCGGCTAACATTCTCCTTTCCCTTCCTCCCCCACAACAAACACTCTGTGAGGTGAGTGAGGCTGAGAGACTTCAGAGAAGTGTGACTGGCCCAAGGTCACCCAGCAGCTGCATGTGGAGGAGCAGAGAGGCGAACCTGGTTCCCCAGATTATGAGACTACCGCTCTTAACCACTATACCACACTGGCTCCCAGAACAAAGGAGGCATTCATGGTGAGTTTAAGCACCTCTTTTTCTAGAAAAATAGTACTGCCCCTACTTGTCTACTGCCTCACATCCAGTTGGGAAATGGCTCTGTCTGTCATTGGCTCTGGCTCCACCTACCGTTGGTCTCCTTGTTTTCTGCCCTGTCAATCCCAATGAGCACCACCCACCACTGATGGCAGGTGATCAGTTCCTGTCTATATTGCAGTCCCTGCAAAACTGGGTGATGAACAGGGTTGGGAAGCTGTTTTAGTTTACCCCTAGAAATACATATACAGAGCGAATGCTGTGGCTCCAGCTTCACTAAGGAGCATGAACATACATGAAGCGACCAGCTTAATCAATGCTAGTGAAAAGCTACCAAATGTGGAAATATGAGCCAACTTCTGTTCACGTCCATATGGCAACATTTCCCCTTCCATGAACTTTTGCTTGTGGTTCGAGGACCCGATCCCCGCTTTGTGAAATAAAGACACACGGACACAGTGTATAAGGTTAATGGGCAAGAAAAGGCCACAACTTTATTGATTACAGCAAGTGAGAAGGTATTGGCTTAGGCATTGGACCACGACAGACTGACTCCACTCACTCGGAGAGGGGTGAGCCTAAAGGGGGTTTATTCACCAGACGGGGGAGCCTGTTGATGCTAATACAACTATAAGCTCTCCCCTGATGTCACCGAGGGTCGTGCCATGGCCCCCCGCCACACAGGCATCAGGCAGGATCCACGACCGCCGGATTCCTTTAACGGAATACCCAAATTTGAAGGGGTAGGCGATGGCCACACCTAGCCCTTCCACACACCAACAACACATTCCAATGCCTAACCGCCACCCAAATGGCTGGCGCAGCGGTATCTTAAACTGCACACCACGCCCCCTCCAAGCCGCCTGGTTGGGCGCTTACCTGTGGGCGTGGTGCGCCAGCCAGGTGAGTGGGGCAGGGGGCATAATGCCCCCTGTGTGATGCAGTAATCACGTCCCACCCACAACACCTCCCCTCCATGAGGAGGAGAGGCTTTACAGGGTCAAGGAAGGTTGTGCCTTTCTGAAGTGTGAAATCTGTTAGTTGCAAGTCATGCAAATAGGGCTGAGATGAGAGTGGGGATTGGTGGAATGGCTGCTGACATCACAAAGACTCTGGTGGCACTCTAAAGCTAGGAAAGACAATGATATTTCTGCATGCAGTTTCAAAGAGAAAAAATACTGGCTGAAGACTTGCAGGACCTCCAAATGCTATCAGATACTTTCACCTCTCAGTTTCTCTTCAGCAATGCCAACAAATCAATTCAGAAAGAAAAGGAAGAGTCCCAGATGAAATGATAGAAGATTGTGCAAAATAGGAAATAGGATTGTGCAAAATTATGGAAATTATCACCATTCCCAATAAAAGGAACAACGATTACACAAGCATTAAGGCAAGGTAACAATTGTTACTCAAACATTTCATTATTGCACTGTAAGCTGGAAATGCCAAACACAGACCTGAGGTACAATTGCTGTTTCTAACATCAGAATTACCTGGTTAAAATTCAGCTGCTCTGTGAAGCAACTAAATCTGCTCAACACCATCTGGCAGCTACGAAGTGGGGGGCAGGGTGATCTACTTTCTGCACAGGTATAATTAACTGATATTTCACTAGCAGAATGCAGTACGAGACTTGAAATACACATCCCATTTAAAGCACTGACATTCTGTGACATAACTATATGAGACCTTCAGTGTTTCAGTTTTAATATTTCTGAAGGCTTTGATTTCATTAGTGTAGCCAGAGAAAGTGGTAGAAGGGGCAGCCTGTCATGTCTACAATAAAGTCTATTAAATATAAAGGCGCTGAAATAGGCATTCGCTTTATAATGTATTGCACGGTGCAAAACATGAAAGGTTGGCCACAGAACACATTTTCTGGAGAGCTTCAGATAAATCTGCTACTTATTTATCTCTTACACTGATCAGCCAATGGTCATACTGGGGGCTGCAGTCCCACAACATCTGGAATGTGGCAGCATCTTCATCCCTGATACCCTTAAATTTACAATATGGACTGCACAATGGCAACATCAGAGAAAGGAAATGGGAAGGTCGCTAAAGGAGCAAATTGAATTTCTAAAGTGTGATACGGGCCTTTCCTTCAATGAATTCATAAGGGGTTAGTGAAGGGGGAAACTACTTGCCTGGGGTGTTTCCCCCCACCTCTCTCTGTCACTCCAAAATTGGTTCTATTTCTGCTCCTGTTGAAAGTAACATAGATGCCAGAAAGTTGGGTAAGACGGAGGAGTCCTTTATTTAAAATATTTATATGCCACCCTACGTCCAGAATTGTTTCTAGTCTGGTTCCCAATAATAGTTTATTTGTGGAATTATTTATTTAATACAAAGCTTTCTCAGCTGCAAAACAGCCCTCACAAGGCACCATACAATTCTAGAACAAAACATAACAACGTATCATATCACCCCTTTAAATACATGCACCCATTAAAAGGAACAATACAAAATGATCTGCAGTGTAGCAACTAATGAAACGCAGACTGTAATAAAAACGTTTTTAATAATATAGCCATTTTTAAAAACAACAGGAACAACCCTAATAAAACATGGAAAATAAACCACAGCAAACAGAAGCATAGAGATGCTTTCAAAACAGAGAGGTTTTCACCTGGTGCCTAAAGGATAATATTGTTGGTGGCAGGCCAGCCTCCCTGAAAAAAGGCATTCATAGCTGGGTCACCACAGCCCCAGTGGCCCTCTCCCAAGGGTCTCTGCACCCTCACATACTGGATGTTTGAAGGAAATGGGAGGCCTTGTCTGAAGCCCCTGACCCAACCAAGACACAATGTCTTCAGAGCATCGGAATTTCTCCTGAAGAGGAAATATTCCTAAGCATCATCTAAACCAGCATTGGGGAAGGCCCACAAGCCTAATTAGACTAACCACCCCTCCATATTTTGCCTGCCCTGCAACCAATGGACCTGCAAAGCCATCTAGATGGTGTCACAAGCAGTTGGCTGGATTTGGAGGTTTCTGCAAAGGAGAAATACCTTTCAAGGGAAGCCGTAAGTCTTTTGATAAAGCTTATCAGACTTTATCAGGGGGTTCCATTCACCCCTAGATCAGAAACATCGTGGGAGCGCAGGACAAGGGTGTGCTTGCTGCAAAAATTACTCTGGCTCACCTTGTTCTCTGTATGAACAATTGTAGCATCTGCCTGCCTGCCTACACACTGGGCTTTGCTGATGGTGGGCATAATAAACAATGTTTATAACTCCCATAAGAGGTGGAAAGCTGACATTTCCTAACCCACACTACTAGAAAAAAGAAAGTGGGAATTTCCCCTCACCCTGACACCACCTTCCAAAATGTCAGCAGCAGCCGGAAGCATATTTGTGACTGCAGAATGCAACCTATATTTGCTAGTAATTTGGTCAGTCATCAGGTATTGCTTTTTTCATGTACCAACATTTCAACTGAATTCATATTAGGTCACGTAAAAAAAAAAAAAGAATCAGTATATTTTTCTCCTCAGTTTTAACTGTCCAATATCACCAATACATTATAGATGGACTGAATTTCTAAATATATTCTGTAAAATCCAAAATCAAGCACGTGAGATTTAGGAGAGGGAGACAACAGGCAACATATAGTTGTATAACTTCGATGTTTTAATCAATGTCCACACATTCATTGGTGTAACTATTATAATGCACTAGGCATTGGAAGGCAATATTTATAACAAATATTTAATGTGGATTCAGTGATTAAATAGGCAAATTTAATTTTGACGACCTTCTCCCCCCCCCCCAGGTAATCAATGTAGAAGTGATTACATGACAAAACTAGAGTGCTTTTATTTTATGAAAAGGCAAATCAAACAGAGAAACTTCACCTTTCAATTGAGCAATACTGATGAATGCACAGACCGTTTCCCTGGGATTAATGGACAGCTGAGACAGTTGATGGCTGGAGGCTTTTGCTTTGGGCCATTAACCTCAGGTGGTCATTAATTCTGCTAATAATGCCATGTGTCTTGATCATTATTGCACTTCTACCATGATGGAGTAGCAAAGGTTCCATTTGAGAATATTAAAATATGCATTAGAAAAAATAATTTTTTCAAACCTCCTGGTTTGGTAACCATGACACAGAACAAAAGAAGCCAATTGCCTGATTAAAGTAATTTAGTGGTTTCCATCTGTTTTATTTAAAAAGCTCACCAGCAGCACCTTTTTTTCTGTTTGCGGTCTGCCTGGTAGAACACTTATACTGGGAGTGAACAGCCCAATCCTGAGGGCTGCTCCACACTGCACATTTATCAGCTGACAACTGCAACATCCTATGACAACCTACATGAGTGAATGGTCCACCCTAGATCAAACATCTGAGGTAGAACTCTGCATCGCCTTGTGTACAATCTATTTCCATTTCTCACGTTTCAAGTTCACTGTAGCCATATATGGCAAAATCAAATGAGATGCCCATAGATGTGGGAACATGCTCTGAGAACAGTGACACCAGTAACTAAATACCTAGGATGGGGCAAAATGGCAATCATATCAATGTTAGGTTATGCCGAGGTTGCAGGCTGATCTTGAGTCACTGCACTAGCCAAGGAAGATAGATTCCAACTGATGCAGATAATGGTGATGCTTAGGACTGAACGTGGAATCTTCTGCATGTGATCTACCTGTGAGTTATGGTCTTAATGGCTGTGAGACAGATGCCTTGGGCAGACTCGGTCAGTATGCATGGAAGACTAGGAAGGCAAGGCAAGTGTTCAGGGAAGGAAGCAGAACCATGGACAGCTCCAAGTAGCGTTGGGCAGAATTCAGGCTGACTAGATAATGGCATTGAAGAGCAACAGGCTCGTGAGGATATTGCTTGCTTGAAGGTCTGGGTCCAAATGAAGGTTTACAGGCCAGCCAAATTTCCTAGGTCCGCCCTTTCACCCTACCAGACACATTCCACCAGAGCAGTTCTTATGAAAGTAATTCTTGCACCTAGTCTTATTCAGTGCTTTTTTTTCTTTTTCTTTTTTAAAAGTTAGAGGTACTCTCATTTTGACTCAAGAAAATCCCTGGGAAAGGAAATGAAGTTGCCATTGGAGGTGGTAACAACGAAACTGACCAATCACCGTGATAGATTCCAAATCCTACTTCACATATTAAATGCTCGCTTCCATCTGAGACTCAGGAAACACCATGACAGGAAATGAGGCTGCCATTGGGGGTAGCAACGGAACTGACGATTCACCGTGCTAGAGAAGAAACTATTTTTTTTAGTTTCTTCTCCCGTTAGATTCACAAAATGTTTAGGGGTATTGACTATAATTGTTTTAGCCAGAAAATCTCCAGCCCGTTCTGAGATTGTTTATTATGTCCAGAAAATGTGACAAACTTAACCACTGGCTGTCCTGAGGTATTCACCAAGAATCATACAATCATAGAATTGTAGAGTAAGGAACTATGAGAATAATCTAGTCTAACCCCCCCTGCAATGCAACTTTGTCCAACTTAGAGCTCAAACCCACAACCCCGAGATTAAGAGTCTCGTGCTCTGAACTATCCTGAAGACATAATATTTAAAAACAAGGTCTCTGACTTCCCAAATTTTCTGAAATCTAAATGTTGAGATCATCCACACAGATTTTTTTACCTAATTCCTGATGAGAAGTGATTTTTTTAATCATTTCTGCTAGAAATGCAAACAATTCTCATACATTATATGCAATACCACACATATGGCATAATATGCATAGTAGATACATGCATACTTTTCTAATGTAACACATAAACAGATACTATAATACATATAATCATATAAGATGCTTTTGTATCAATTATTATAAAAGTACAGTGGTACCTTGGTTCTCAAACGCCTTGGTACTCAAAAAACTTGGAACCCAAACACTGCAAATCCGGAAGCAAGTGTTCTGGTTTGCGAACTTTTTTTGGAAGCCAAACATGCTCTGTTTTGAGTGTTACGCTTCCAATTTGAGTGCCATGCTTCTGTTTTGAATGTTACGCTGAGGGACGCCTGTTTTTGCTATTTGTTTTGCGTTTTTGTTTTTGAGGCTTTTTCGGTTAGTTTGTTTTTGTGACTGTGTGGAACCCAGTTCAGCTACTGATTGGTTGATTGTATGACTGCAGTACATTGTTTATTGCTTTCATTTTATGGATCAATGGTCTCGTTACATAATAAAATTCATGTTTAATTGCTGTTTCAGGGGTTGTTTTTAAAAGTCTGGAACGGATTAATCCATTTTGCATTACTTTCTATGGGAAAGTGCGCCTTGGTTTTGGAATGCTTTGGATTTGGAACAGACTTCCGGAACAGATCAAGTTTGAGAAACAAGGTACCACTGTATGCTGCAGAGATATAGTAGTGCATGCAGCTAGACCCATTTACTGTATATGTCACACACAGACAAACATTTTTTCATACAATTTTGCATTTCAGACAATGCACAAACGGCTTGGACACAAGCAGCTGCTAGATGCAAGAGACAGTCTGATGCAGGCAAAGCTCAATTGGTTCAGGAGCACCAGATTCCATGCGTAGATCAATTTAAAATGGACTCTTCCTCTATCCCTACCTTTGTTGAGCAGGAAATGTCTGCATGAGGTTTTCACTTACATTCACTTGAACATGAGTAGAGCCCTCTAGGAGATTAGTGAGCTGATGAAAAGCAGGGTCTTCCCTGATCAAGGGGAGGGTCCTACTGATGTTCATGAGAATATCAGCAATGACCCATAAAGGGATAGATGTGTTGGCGCCAAGCCATGCGTATGCCGTTCTCACCATTTTTGGAGGGAACAAATTTGCCACACCCCTCCTCCCCTGGAAGAAGAAGAGAAGTGGTATCTCCCATGGGGGAAACATTATGGTTTGATGGGTGCTTTCGCCCAATGGGGAGAGGTAGTGACAGGCTATTTAAGCTTGTTCCGCCCCACACTTGGTTGAATCTGACTACTTAATTGGTCTTGTAAATCCTCAAGTTGTCACATTTAATAAATATAACCTATTTATCCACATTTGGTTGTCTTCCTGGTGTGCTGGTAATGTGCCCTTGCCCCACTTTTAAACATTGTATTTTCAGATAGATGGTTGAACATGGCTTTTGTTCTGACACATACTTAGAATTATCTTGTGCCTTCTCCTTCAACACAGGCCACAACATCTCAGGACTGCCTCCGAACATGCCATGTTCCTAACTGGGTTTAGATCTACTTCTTTTTCAGGTTACTTTTTTAAAAAAAAGAACTTTTGTACTAGCTTATCTGCATGAATACAAAATATATTAGAATAAATTATTTTCAAATGCATGTAAAAGCTCGAGGTTTTTCAACACTGGGATGATTAAAGTTGATTATCATAGCTAAATGTTGACAATATAATATATTCCCCAATTATGCCTCTGAATACTAAATCTTACATTGCAAATTATTTGCTTGTCATTGAGCTCCTTTTGCTTAAAAATAGTGTCTATTAAATATAGTTTTTTTGAAATTTCAACTCGCATGCACCAAAAGAAGAAAGAAAATGTGACCATCAATATATCAGTAATCCAGTAGTCCATCACTACATCACCTGGTCTACTTGTGTAGAGGTTATTATTTTAAATGTATGTTGGGAAAAGCAATAGAGGAAAGAAAGTTTCAAGTGGGGCTTTGTATCTTTGTAGCTGAGTTCTATGGTCACTGGGAACAGGGATGCCACAAGACCTTCACTCAGTTTTGGCATGTTTTTTCAGCACAAATATACAATACTATGGCCCAGGAGTCTACATGCTGTTATTATGTCAGGACACATTAACAGCAGATGAGAGGAAAACATGTCTTTCAAGCATCCTTGTGCTGATATCCTCAGATAAACTGAAATAGTTACTGAGTCTGTCCACTGATTTAAGAATCTTGGTGATCATTCTTCTTTTAATCAATTAAATAAATGTGCACGTTACAACTTCTATAGGTCTCTTTTTGAGTTAATGAAGCTAGTTTGAGTGAACTTACAATTTGTTGTGTGATCTACGAGTGTCTACTCAGTACTAAGGCCATTAAGTTCATCAGGGCTTACTCCTAGGTCAGTGGCTAGGAAAAACTGGCCCCAGTAAATAGAAGCTATGCTCATTATTAGAAGGAAAGGCTCTCTTTAACATTTTCTTTCTCCTTCCTTATTAAATAAACACAGCAGAACCCCCAAAGGCTAAAAAATAGTGTTGCCCACAAGTGTTGCCCTTGTGCCTCAGCTCCACCAAGTAATCAACTAAACCTTTGGTTGATTAATCTACAGATTAAACAAATGAAAGTGTGCAGACCTAATAGAAATGAATAACTGGCTCAGGTTAATGAAGAACAATTGGCTGGTCTCTCAGATCTCATTAGCCTTTAGTGAGTGTCATCAAGAAAGCAGTCATTTGGGTGAGCCTTACAATAGCCTCATTTTTCTGAAGACTGCCTGGTTTCTGCAGTCAACTGAAATGGTGTGCTGGAGGAGGAGAGTGGGCCCTCCACAATGCAGTGGACATATATAGTTTCTGGTAAATACCAAATCACATGAATTGGTCCTCCACATGATTTGCAATTCATGCTGAAGGTCATGATCACACCAGGGAATATTTCATGACAGAGGGAAGTGGTCTGCACCACGTTCCACAACATTTATTTCAGTGTTGTCCTAGCTGAATTAGGAGTGGTGTGCATGCATTGCTAAAGGTATTTGCAAAGCATATTGGAATCCTCAAAGCTTAAAAATAAGTGATGCAGAAGCAACAGGTTATAAATAAAAACTGTCTGCTCACGAATCTTGATCAGATAGATTTCACGAGTGGTAGACAGTAATGCTCTCTGTCACTCAAAAGCTATTAAATTCTAACTCAGCAAACAGGCCTAAATAAATAAGGGCAAGATTTGATTTATGTTTCATGCTAGAATGACATCTTTGGGAGAGCTTTTCTTTGTTTTCTGCACATCTGAAGTTCAGAAAAATGCATCCCAGGTTTTCAGTAGTTCAAAGGGAAGAATTGTGTAGCTGTTGTTCACCTACTATGTGGTTGTATGTAGAACAAACTGTGTATTCAGTACTTATGTAGACAGCCCTAGCGTCCTGACTTCACAATACACTAATGGAATCTATATTTGCAGTAACTATCCAGGAAACAGATGCTTGAGAATAGAACTGCGCTGGTGGCAGCAAACACAGACTATGGGACACATGCTGTTGTTTATTCACCATACAGAAACTGAAAGGGGGAAGGCTTTGAGAGGGAGGAATTAAGTATGCCTCATTAGGGCTTTATAATTTTATGGGTGAAACTTAATTTTTGCAAATTTCTTCAGTGAGGGGTCTTAAAAATATATTTCTTGGTGCAAAGAATTCAAATCTGCTTTTATTTATGTGACTGGACAACATTTAGTTTGGTAAGTCTATATTTGATGAAGAAGCACGGAAACCGCTTTTGGAAAACCAAAGAATTATAATGCTACCTTCTGAAAATAACAGGTAATGAGAAGAAGAAGAAGAAGAAGAAGAAGAAGAAGAAGAAGAAGAAGAAGAAGAAGAAGAGAAAAAAGAGCCCTGGTTATAGCATAGTATCGATGCAAGGTTGCAGTGAGGTGTTACAATCCATGCTAAATACACATCAATCACAAATTCCAAATAAAAGTTTTTTTAAAAATAGGATAGACTTTAGGCAAGGCTAGCCGACTATCAGCCAGAGTGAGGCAGCCAACAAAGATAGCTGATTTGGGGTGTCACAGAAGGGCAGCAATTTTCTAGTTATTTAATTTATCGTTCTGTTTTCCTGCCAGAGAGGAGAAGAAATGGCTTTTCTGCCTCAGCTACCAAAATGACTTAACAGTGCACCTTGCCTTTGCAGAGAGGTGTGTACAGAGGGATGCTGTCCCAACATTTGCTGCTAGTACAGCTGCATTTCAGTGGATTATAACAGCCTGCTTTTTAAAAATGCAGCTTCCGGTTTTGGAAGCGGGGCTTCTCACCAGACTTGACATTTCACAGCTGGCTACCCTGTCTCTTCCCGAAGGAGCAGCAAAGAAGCAATGCTGGTAAGTGGTAATGGTGTGAAGTCACCTTACCTGGTCTGCCAAGTTCTCTGGCTGCAAGTGCTGGCCTTGCAACACTGGCCCCTTCTCAACACACCTCCATGATTGTGGACTACATTGTAAAGCCATTCTGTGGGCAGAGGCGCATTTAGGGGAGCGTGGCCGGTTTGCCCACACTGGCTGCCAAGGCAAGAAGAAGAAGAAGAGTTTGGATTTGATATCCCACTTTATCACTACCCAAAGGAGTCTCAAAGTGGCTAACATTCTCCTTTCCCTTCCTCCCCCACAACAAACACTCTGTGAGGTGAGTGGGGCTGAGAGACTTCAGAGAAGTGTGACTGGCCCAAGGTCACCCAGCAGCTGCATGTGGAGGAGCGGAGACGCGAACCTGGTTCACCAGATTACGAGTCTACCGCTCCTAACCACTACACCACACCACACTGGCAAGAGGGTACTGCCGGAAGGGTGCCACAACATTGACTTACAACAGAAGGCCAGAGGTGGGAGGGAGCACCAAATTTTGGCTTCACACTGGGTGCCGCTGAAATTTGAAAGCCCAAAGTCCCCCACTGCTGGGGGTCCCAGGTCACTGTAGATATTCTTACCAGCTTTTTTATGTCCTATTGTTGTCTGCGTTAGAGCAGAGTGGAAATTCCTGAGAAATATGCCTTCCCAAGTGTTTTCTTTTTCTCACCACCACCACTCTGAAGGAAAAATCCACTTCCAGAACTTTCTCTGAATATTCACCACTATTTCTTTTGGGGCAGCTGCCATTTCACACACACACACACACACACACACACACAGCCTTAGAATGACATTAGGTTCAGGGTTTTGTTGGGGATACAAAATGGTGGCTGGGCTGCCAGCATAACCTCAGGGGCCTTTTGCAGAAGCAGCAAAACAAAACAAAACTTTTAAGGGAGAGATGGCAAGGGGAAGCTGTGTTCTTGCCACTCCTCAGTGGTGAGCCCCACCCCTGAGAAATTCTTAGAGAATTTCTCCTCCCTCTGGAGAAATTGTTGAAATGTCTCCCTTCCACGCTATTTTTCTGCCCACAAGATAATGTTGAGAGGCCATTTGTTCCTCATTGCTACTGCTGTTCAGTGTTCCAGTATGTTTCAGCGGGTATTAGTTACAACTCACAGCCATGTTCTGCTGGTAGCTTTGAGAAGATTCATCTTCATAAAGGAGATCATAATTAGAGAGTATCATCTTGGCAAGCAGTACGTATCTGTTCCTTAGATACCTACCATGTAAAGATGCCTTGGTGGAAGGAGAGATTATAGAAATATAGGTGATTTCATTTGTTAGCAATATTACAAATTTCAGAACAACAAAGAATTTGCAGTTAGTGTTTCTTTCAAGAGCTTTTTAAGCATACGGCTCAAGGCTGGTTTGAACAAAATCAATTAACTGTTTTGGTTTTTTTGCAGTTAGCATTCTACTACCTGCTGCATTTATTTCTGATGATTAAGAAGTTCCTGCAGTGAGGTGTGATTCTGTGGATTTGAGCTTTGGGCTTTCAATAAAAGGTATCTAGAGATATCTCTTTATTCTATTAAGTAAAGCATAATGAAGTAGAATCTTTAGATCATAGTGTGGGGCAAACCCAGCAGGGGGTAAGAGTTTTCCGCCTTCCTCTGAAGGAGGAAGATAGGTACTGCCTCTTAGTACGAAGAAAAGTGTGTGTGCCATTCCTGATCACAAATGGAAAAGGCTTTATGTCGAACTATTCAGTTAAACATTTTAAGAGGGGAGGTGCAGAGGGGTGCCACTAGGGAGCCTTATCTGTTTTGGTTACATCCGAGACCAATAATTTGTGGCTCATCTATATCCGGTGGCTTGGAATGTACACCATAATGGCAAACAGATAAAGAGGATAGCAAGAGACCTCTGAATGTGTTGCTATTTTGGGTATTGCTTTTAATTAGCTAACTGGTGGTTCTCATGTTGAGTAAAGTAGTGATTTAACTGGTGTTTTATCTTAAAATGTAGCAAATGAATTAGTGGATGATATCCCTGCTGAATTACTACTCAAGTAAATGAGGGATGGGGAATCTGTGGCCCTCCAGTGGTTGTTGGACTACAACTCCCATTGTCCCTCACATTCTTCCATGCTGGCTGGGGTTGATGGGAATTGGAGGCCAACACAATCTGGTTTCTCTCTCCCTAAACTAAATGATGAACTAACCGATCAACTAAGCCAGGCTTCCTCAAACTCGGCCCTCCAGATGTTTTGAGACTACAATTCCCATCATCCCTGACCACTGGTCCTGCTAGCTAAGGGTCATGGGTGTTGTAGGCCAAAAACATCTGGAGGGCTGAGTTTGAGGAAGCCTGAACTAATCTGTGGAAAGAGACAAGGATATCCACTGTCTACATTGGCAATGGGACACTTTGTCACTGAGGTTCAAAATAACCTAATACTAAAGGTGTTGTGATAAACCATACTGAACTGAAGAGGCCAATTTGTGTGCACCACTGTCTTTAATAGGCATGTCATCACCTGAGCCATTGCTGCATGAGTCCGTGGTGGTTATCAGACTCCAAGATTCCTCATTCTCCTTCCCCCATCCTCACTCCAGCACACCAGAGGAGTATCATTTTTTGATCTGATTTATTTAATTATTAAGGACAGAAAAATTGCCTTGCTTGATCTGATCAAGCATGCTTCTTTCAAAGAAGCAACCTCCCGGATGCTTATAGAAGATCACAAGCCGGGCACAAAAGAGATGGCCTTCCCCTGTTCTTTGTCTTCTGCATCTGACAGTCTGTACCTGGAGGCTTCATTTATCTACAACAGCAATAACTGATGGTAGGCTCATTCACCATGAATTAAAATTATTAATGTTACAGGCTTCACATTAGGACTGGAGGATTTAAACCTACAACCTCAGACGGAGGCTTCCTGCAAAAAGGATAGCACAGCAAAAATTGTAGCATATTTAAAGGACAACTTTCAGCCAAATGCAATTGCCCACCCAAGGAGATCACTGAGAGAGGCCCTTCTCCATGTTCTGCCACCGTCAGAGGTTCAGCTGTGTGTGGTCTTTAATGGCCCCCAGGCTTTGAAATGCCCTTCTCCACCAGAACAGCCATCCACCCCCCACTTTGCCAGCATTTTAACAATAACTACCAGTGATGCTAATGCCCATTCAAGTCAGCCTTCCTTCCAGAGTGATACGTTCCTTAAAATGGATGGCTGCGGATGGTGACTGAAATGTATTTTCAGTAATCCCAAGCAGAAATGGCATAAAATAAGGCAAATATGCACTGCAGCTTGGCACACTGGGACTCTGTCTCCTTGTTCCATTCATTGATATTCGTATCAGCAACACCAGACTGTCATTTAACCAAAGGAGCTCATCTATCAAACCCAAGATTGCTATTTTTTCAGTGGCTAATACAGATGGCCAAATCAAATACCGTTAGGAAATAAGGACCTTAATGGTATATGTGTTATACAACATGCCATAGAGCAGGTTCCTGGTCAAAGTAATGTTCTGCTGTAGTGTCAAGAACATCTGCTGCACTAAAACACTCCTCTTTGGCTAAGTAGTGCAAAATCTAAAGATGGCAACTTTTCCAGTATTTCAAGAATACTGCTCAGGACTAGCTCCAGGGTTGAGGGGGTCTCACAAAGTGCTGTCTGAGGTGGCACTTTCAATCTCACACACCCCAACTTCAGACTTACTTGACAGAAGCAGTAGGTGGTTTATGAAACCATCACTTTAAATCGTCCACAGTGCCATGGGTGCACCAAAGCACTGTGGGAAATGTTGCTGTTTGATTCGTCTTTTCTCAGACCATCAAAATCTGACTAGAAAACTTAACTTAGCTCAGCCCGGACACTGAGGTCCTCCTCCGGGGGTCTTCTGCTGCTTCCCTCATTGTGAGAAGTGACATTATGGGAAACCAGGCAGAAGGTCTTGTCAGTAGTGGCGCCCTCCCTGTGGAATGCCCTCCCTTCAGATGTGAAGGACATAAAGAACTACATAACTTTTAGAAGACATCTGAAGGCAGCCCTGTATCAGGAAGTTTTAATGTTTGATATTTTACTATGCTTTATGTATGCTGTAAGCCTCCCAGAGTAGCTGGGGAAACCCAGCCAGATAGGCGGGGTATAAACAATAAAAATATCATCATCATCATCATCATCATTATCATCCCGCATTCGCTTCATATTTAAACCATGCATGTACCTATGAGATAGCCACTGCACATGCACAGATGATAGCTTCACTAATAGGAGCTTTGCACGGTGGTACAGAGGTGAGGAAACATGTTTGTCAAGTGAAGACATCCCCGCTGCCTCTCTGATGTGTACATCACGGTGCAAGTGCAACTTGAAACTCAGGGGTGGGAAATGGCTTTGCTGTGCTTAATTAATGTGTACATACCCTCAGTCTACAGGTCTATAAACCTTTCTGCAAGCTGGTTCACCCACTGTACTTGGGACTGGAACTCAGGGCTTGCGGTACAATGTGGAGGCAGAAACTTTATTGCACGTACAGTGGCCCTATTTGAACAGAATTGCGCAGAATGCCATCTGTGGTTGCTTCCTGCATCCTTTAAAAATGTGTTTTACTTAGTGCTGTGGTGGTATGCCTTGCTTTGAAGCCCCTCCAAGAAGCTTTGCACTGCAAAAACAAGAAAAAGAGAGCTCACCTTGTAAGTCAGAGGAGAAACCACGTTGGAATCTAGCAGGCCATTGATGGAGCTTGGCAAACTTAAACGGGTCATCCCTGGTGGAGTTTGTTTTCTTGCTTTTCAGACCCTGCTCCCTCATACAGATTACCTAACCAGTTAATTGGAACAATAAAATAGTGACAAATTGGCAACTCTAACAATGACTGCATTTTCAGTTGTGCTGAAGGGAAAGTGGTAAAAGCATTGTAACCAGCCTACAAAAAGGGATGACTATGCTCTCTTTATCGCAAGTGACTTCGGGAAAGCATGGATGCCTTCTCTAAATCATATCCCATTGTTGCACTACTTGCATGATGCTTTATGAGTGTAAGCAGGAGAACGAGTGTTCCATATGCATCATTATTGTATACTTGGCATTACTACAAAAAGAGATCCAAGGGACGCACATTGAACCAGCCTTCCAATTGTGTCCCTCATAATTTAATGTTTGGCATTTTTTTATATTGGAAGCCACTCAGAGTGACTGGGGAATAATAATAATAATAATAATAATAATAATAATAATAATAATGGCATATATGTTGTTATACCTCGCTTTTTCTCAAATGAGGACACTTCTCCCTTCTCCATTTCATCATTGAGAGCCAGTGTGGTGTAGTGGTTAAGAGTGGTAGTCTTGTAATCTGGGGAACCGGGTTCGCGTCTCCGCTCCTCCACATGCAGCTGCTGGGTGACCTTGGGCCAGTCACACTTCTCTGAAGTCTCTCAGCCCCACTCACCTCACAGAGTGTTTGTTGTGGGGGAGGAAGGGAAAGGAGAATGTTAACCGCTTTGAGACTCCTTCGGGTAGTGATAAAGCGGGATATCAAATCCAAACTACTCTTCTTCTTCTTCTTCTTCTTCTTCTTCTTCTTCTTCTTCTTCTTCACAAATAGCTTTGGCTGTGAGGTAGCTTTGGCTGAGAGAAGGTGATTGGCCCAAGCTCACTCAGTAGGCTTCATGGCTAAATGGGGATTTGAACCCTACTGTCCCAGGTTTCCGTAAGAGAAAACACTTGACCATTTGGTTGTGTGTGTGTGTGTGTGTGTGTGAGAGAGAGAGAGAGAGAGAGAGAGAGAGAGAGGGAGGGAGGGAGAAATGGAAGCTTCGGCAATAGTTAATTTAAGGAGGCAGGCATATCTTTTCATTCAGCACTACAATAAAATGATGGTTGAACATGTTGCACATATTCTCTCTCACAGTTGTTGTCCTCCCTGTGCCAGATGTTATCCGCTTTCATCAGCCAAGCCATCTTCAACCGTTTTCTCAACATGAGCCAACCAATTCCCAACTGCCACATGAACACAGCTAGCTTCCATAAAAACAACATTCCAGGGTTACCCCTAGCAACCTAATGGAACTGGGTTTCTTTCTGTGAGCCTCATAAAATTGTTACTGATCAGGTTCGTGCACACCACTACCAATCCAAATTATAGCATTAATGGAAGCCTGTTGGAAAGGGCATTAGTTTGATGCAGTACATTAGCTGGTATGAAATGGATGGACAAATAGGGGATGGGTCAAGAACTATCATAAAACACTGTGTACCAGTGTTTTAGGGATTAAACTGAGACCTAGGAAGATGCTTCATTCGGATTTTTCCTCTACTATGAAACTCACGAGACAGCCTCAGACAAAACCAACATTCTTTCCCCAGCAACCACTCAACACTCACCTACCTCACAGGGTTTGTTTTATTTTAGTTTGTTTATAATATGCCTTTCAAAATAATCCCTCCCAAGGCAGCATACAACAAAAATATTGAATTAATGTGTTTAATTGAAGTCATCACTAAAAATGTATGTAGTGCACAGCAAAGTGGAAGATCTCCAGTTCTCTTTGACCCACTTCTAGGATCTTGAAGTAGAGCAAAGCAGCAGAAGCCATAGACTGTAAGTAGCAAGGTTCAGTATGTATTTACTGATTTAACCCACAGTGTATTCAGCCTACACACGATGGACCTGATTCAATGAATGAAATCTGCTAGCAGAAGCCAATGCAAAGTCTACCATTAACCAATGGGCTTTCCAGCCCTCTCTTCCCTTGTGTGCCCCCTGCACCTGTCCAATTGGCTTGGCAGCAAACCCCAGAATAGCTTGCAGGGGGTGGGGGGTGGAGAGGGGAGATCATTCCATCTGGCAAGCTGAAATGCTTGTACTGATGGAACGATCTCCTTAGTGCTATGCTGATTTCCTCAAAATACCTTTAAAGCACAACTGAAGCACATTCTATTCCTGAAAGAATTCTGGGCACTGTAGTTTATTAATGGTTGCTTGGAATTGCAATTCCATTAAGTGTACCTGACAGTGCCCAGATTTTTTTGCATTTCTCTCTTGATTAGGGATTTAAAAGAAATAGCTTTATAAGTTGTGTGGCTTTCCCAATTTGATGGGTTTTGCATGTATTGTGGTATTTTATGCATTGTGTCTTGAAGGAGTTTTTTTCTTGATCATAGTTTGGTCATTTATTGTAATTGTTAAGAGTAAATTTCTGTTTAATTATCATTTGCTGATGTTTTGAGAGTTAATTTCATTGTGTGCTGTTGTATCCTAATTGATTATTGAATATTACTTTATTTGATACAAGCTGTTCCATTTTAAAGTTATGTTTTACTATAACTTTTTGTATTGGGTTAGATTATTATAAGGTGTGCGTCATTTGCTGTATATTTTCTTGCTGCCAACCACCTTGTGTATGTTGTTGTTTAGTCGTTTAGTCGTGTCTGACTCTTCGTGACCCCATGGGCCAGAGCACGCCAGGCACTCCTGTTTTCCACTGCCTCCTGCAGCTTGGTCAAACTCATGTTGGTAGCTTCAAGAACACTGTCCAACCATCTCGTCTTCTGTCATCCCCTTCTCCTTGTTCCCTCAATCTTTCCCAACATCAGGGTCTCTTCCAGGGAGTCTTCTCTTTGCATGAGGTGGCCAAATTATTGGCGCCTCAGCTTCAGGATCTGTCCTTCCAGTGAGCACTCAGGACTGATTTCCTTAAGGCGGTATACAAATTAAAAGTGAAATGAAATGTGCACACACCGCCTAATAAGTGGCAGTCATGCCACACGAAGGGGAACCCACATTCAAAGAGACTGTGGGAACTGAGAGTGCTCTCTCTCAGCAGGCGCATGTATCATATGCACTGATTATGAGACAAAGGTATAACAGCGACATGGCTGAGTGGGCTTCATTTGTCTAGCTCTCCAAAGCAACATAAATAGGCCCCAGCTGGTCATCCAATTTTGTGTGAGTAAATATATTAGCAATGTAATTGTGGCACAGCTGAGTAAATCAGTGATATTTGCATGCCAGCACAGGTGAGACCCAATCTTTATCACTGCCTGCTCATATATCCCCTCAATCTCGTTTCATCAGCTCATAAGTAGCCCTTATCCAGTAGTCTCTAGTGAGAGCTGACAGATGCACAAAATCAAAATAAAGGGGACCAAGTTCAAAGGAAGCTTTCTCCAAAATGTCTCACCATGGTGGGAAAAGGAAAGGGGGTTCTCCTCTCAAATTCTACCTTGGCAAATGAGGGCCTGGCAGTCACTTAGGCAGTTCCTCATCAATCCTCCCTCTTCGGTCCTTTACCCACTTCCTTCTACAAACTTCTTTGGCCGTAAGAAAAGGAGCTGCATATTTGACCCCGTCTTAGCAACCTTTTAGAAATTCATATTCAAACAACTTTTCCCCAAAGGAAATGGAACTGTTGTTTTATTTCCAAATGCTACAAAACAGCCCAAAGACCGTAATTGCTACTTCAAGCTGACAGTTATTTTCAGAAGAAGCATGCCCCTAATCCTACTGATGGTTTGCAGGTCATGAATAACATACAGCTGTCAAATTCCTATTCAGATAAACATGCAAACACTTATTTAACTACTTTATGACTCTGAGTCTCTCCCTACCCCCCCCCTTTTTTACCAACCATAGACATTTCATCTATATAATATCTTTTGAAATTAGGGCAAGAAATGGAGATTTAGCATACCAAAACAAGTTTTTATTCTTCAAAAGGAAGAGCTCTGCCCCATTGTTATCCTTCCATGATATATTGCAGTGCTGCTGCATCAGAAGAACATGGGGGATGGATGGATGGAGAAGGGCAGCAGGACAGTGAGGTGGAATCAGGATGAATGAGAGGATCAGGATGAGTTGGTTGAAAGGACCAGAAAGGAAAGGGCTGGTGACCAAAAGAGCTTGCTGTGTCAGTTGATTAGGTAGGACATTATATCTCCTTTTTTACTGAGTATTTGCATACTTCTGTTTGTTAAGTTCCATAAATATACACAACGGTTGGCTCAATTAGTGTTCAGTATGTGCTGATTCGGGACTGCAAAGCTTGAGGGAATCTGGTCTCTGCATCACATAGGCAAAGTGGAGGACAACCAAGCACTATCTATTGGCTTCTGAAAGAGCTGCAATATGGGTCTAATGCCGCTGGATGACACTGACAGGTTCTTGTAAACCTCCTTCTGTGGCGATCACTCGTAGCTGAGTAAGATTGTCTTCCATAAACACAGTTTTAACAATGAGTCTGTAAGTGACTGTGGAGGCCAATTCTGGATCCACACATCCTTCCACAGTGAGGACATTGGTTTCCATGCGGGAGTTGATCATGGTGTGGATTTGCGCCTTAAAAGAAAACATTATGAAAATGATATACAGGTGGTACATGACCCCAGTCAAACTTGCAAAGATATACCATTTGTCAGACAATAAATGTTGGAAATGTAAGGAGGCTGAAGGAACATTCTTTCACCTCTGGTGGACATGTCCGAGAGTGAAGGCCTTTTGGGAAATGATTTATAACGAGTTGAAAAAGGTATTTAGGTATACCTTTAATAAGAAACCAGAAGCCTTCCTCCTGGGCATTGTGGGCCAGAGAGTGTTAAAGAAAGATAGAACTTTCTTTTTATATGCAACTACAGCAGCAAGAATTCTTATAGCTAAATATTGGAAGGCACAGGAACTACCCACACTGGAAGAGTGGCACACGCAACTGATGGACTACATGGAATTAGCTGAAATGACGGGCAGAATCCGAGACCTGGGAGAAGAGGCAGTAGAAGAGGACTGGAAAAAATTTAAGGACTATCTACAAAAACATTATAAGCTATATGAAAGTTGAGAATTTGCTAAGTTTTGAGGAAAACATGCTTCAGTATTGAGAATTGAAAATGATTGAAACTAAGTCATAACGGTGAAAAGTTTTAATTTAGAATATATAAACAGATGAAAGTACAAAAACATATGAAACAAGGTATTAATTTGCTGTATAATACTCTTTTATTGTAAAGAATGCAGGGATGGAAGATTTGTGGAAGTCCAGTTGAATATGAAAAAAGATGTGGAAAAGTGAATTTTCTTTTTTCTAACTTTTTCTTTTCTTTGTAAAACTGCTTTTGTTGTGTAAATTGATGATGGATTTTGACTTTGGAAAATAAGCAATAAAAAATATTATTAAAAAAAAAAAAAAAAAGATCATGGTGTGGATTTGCCAAGCGTGCCTTCCTCTTAGCACGTTTCTCCCTTGTGTCCTGAGTTTGAGTGTCTTCAAAGCCCATGACACCTTTGGTAAAGGCTGTTCTCCAACTGGAGCACTCACAGGCCAGTGTTTCCCAGTTGTCAGTGTTTATACTACATTTTTTTAGATTCACCTTGAGAGAGTCTTTAAACCTCTTTTGTTGACCACCAGCATTACGCTTTCCATTTTTAAGTTCAGAATAGTTGTTTTGGAAGACGATCATCAGGCATCCGCACATGACCAGTCCAACAAAGTTGATGGTGAAGAACCATTGCTTCAACACTAGTGATCTTTGCTTCTTCCAGTATACTGGCATTAGTTTGCCTGTCTTCCCAAGTGATGTGTAAAATTTTTCGGAGACACCACTGATGGAATCTTTCGAGGAGTTGGAGATGGCGTTTATAAGTGGTCCATGTTTCACAAGCATATGGTAAGGTTGGTAGTACAATAGCTTTGTAAACAAGCATTTTGGTAAATCACTCCCAGTATGAGCTGCAGTATTCAGTGTGACTTACACGGCAGAGCTGATATGAATCACTCTATTCTAGCCACAGCCCTTCCCAATATAGCTTATGGAGAATGAATTGTATTTGGTTTGGAATTTGCATTAGTGGGTATATACAGTGGTACCTTGGTCCTTGAACTTAATCTTTTGCAGGAGTCCATTTGACTCCCGAAACAGTTTGAAAACTAATGTGCAGCTTCCAATTGGCTGTAGGAGCTTTCTGCACTCAAGCAGAAGCCATGTTGGACTTTCGGCTTCCGAAAAACATTCGCAAACCGGAACACTCACTTCCGGGTTTGAGGCGCTCAGGAGCCTATTTCTGCGGGAGCCAAGCCATTCAAGTACCAAGGTACCACTACACACACACACACACACACACACACACACACTTCACACTAAATAAGAACTCAGTGAGATGGTGAATTCTATTCTTGCTGCTACCTCTGGAAAGGTTTTGAGATGAGGGTAGCACATTGGCACTCCCTCCCACTCACCTTAAAATCATTGAGATCTTTATAAATTCCTATGGACAACTCTTATCCATCTCTGGGGATGTAACTGTGAATATACCTTTTTTAAAAAAAAATGTAAGAACTATTTCATATAAGAAAAGTATGTTCTGCATTCAAACCTGCATCATCAAAATTTGTGAAATTTTAATGTCACGTTGAATATTCATTTAGGATCGTGGAGCTGAATTTCCTTAAAGGCATCACAGAATTGTTTTCATTGTTAAAATCAAGTGTTATGGGGCAGGATGGTGGCAGAGAGAATGCTCAGCTGTTATTCATTGCACAGGCTGATTCTATTCTTGATATTCATTTAAAAACTTTTTAAAGGGTTCAGCTAAAAAGGGGGGGGATAAAGATTGTGTGATGGCATACTGCAGCAAAAGAGGGTAGATATCCAAAATCAGGGCAGGGAGAGAGAAAGCACCAAATCATCATTATAATTTGACAGTACAAATCAATCATTTGTGACCCAGAGCACTGCAGGGGGCTGTAGTACAAGTAACAGAGAAGCCAGATTGCAGATCGTGGAGAAACGTTGCCGAGACAGATTGTCAGGGAAATGGCTGCCTTCCAGTAATTCTTTACAGAATATGGGGAAAGGGAACAAGTATTCATTTTGACAATTATCAGACAGCTGATTTGAGAGAGGAATTTAGCTCTTTTTCAGAATGGGGGAGTGCCATGACATTTGGAAGGTGATATAAAAAGATGACAAAGCATAAATTTCTAAATAAAGCACGAAGAGGACATTTTGCAAACCATGATACATGGAGCAAAAGAGGCCAATGCCACCTCAGAAGACTATCTGGAGTCATAGCTGCTCAGGGGAACAGAAAGAATTGTGAAGGAACTGGGGCCTCTGAGCACATTCCCAGCTCAGATCAGGAATTTTGTATCTGTACCAGAATTCTGACCAGAGCTCCTACACAGAAAAATCTACTCCTTGTCTATCCCAAGTTTTATTTGTTTCAGTAGGCAACTACAGAAACAGAGAGGGAAACCCTTTTAAAAATGTTTATTTATTGAACTTATATACTGCCCTATACCCACAGGTCTCAGGGTGGGTACCTTTTAGTACCTTTAATTTTAGATTGTTGTTTTTTATTAACAGTACATGTGTGCCACGTAGAACTTAGTTTCTTGGGAGGCTTATTTATGTGAAAGGGGATTACAGAGAAATGAATGTACATGTTTCACCCTTTCTGATGTTTATTATGTTGCTGCCCCTTTAAGTAAAAGTAAACAAACAAGTTGAAGTCTGGGAAAGTGAGGGGAAAGAGGTAGACCCCCAAGGGCAGTTGAGTGAAAGTTTTGTCATGGTCCTACTCTGTTTAGGCCCCTGTAGAAATGTTGAAGTGGCTCTGGATCAATAAAAGTTTTTTCTGTTTGCATCTCTCTGGGCTGGACTGTAACATTTAGCAACCTGGGAGGATTTGACTGAAAGGGTCTCACCCTGTGAAGGGCAA
The DNA here is from genome assembly GCF_964106645.2 of Podarcis pityusensis. Classification (NCBI taxonomy): domain Eukaryota; kingdom Metazoa; phylum Chordata; class Lepidosauria; order Squamata; family Lacertidae; genus Podarcis; species Podarcis pityusensis. Next base: position 79,398,763 of record NC_138032.1, on the reverse strand, counting down.
ACCTACAGAGCTGTGGAAGGAACAGCTTTGCTTCCACAATTCCCAGCCAAATAACTGAATGGATCAGAAGCATTATGGCTACTAGAGATGGGCATATTCTTTCCATTTTAATTCACAAACAGATATACTCCTGCATACCTAGGGGGTCTTGTGACTGTGGAAAATCATGGCCATACTTTGGATGACTCCATCTGAGTTCCAAACCAAAAGGCAAGGTGCTTGCTTGTTTTTAAGGCAATGTTTCCCACACTTAGGTTGCCTGCCATTTCATGAATTTTCCCCTCTCAAATTTTGAGCAATTTCATTCTAAGCAACGTGCTTCTTCCCCCTGCCCCTCCCAGCAATGCATCTGGAGATTCCCTCCCACCGCATAGTAACACATCTTGAAGCGACACCGTACCTCTCCCCCATCCACAGCACATGGTCAAGATATTCTGCTTCTAGCAATGAAACCAGGTGAATGCTAAGTCAATGCTATTGCTTACTTTTTATTTGAAAAGGCTGAGACGCAAGCTGAAATGTTGAAGAAGCATATTAAATCAGGAAAACAGGCATGAAAAACAGATGGTCAGAGGGACAGCCTAACTAGCGGAACAATTCCCCCCCCCCCCCAAGTCAGCAAAACCTGTTACGGTGCTTGCCGTACTGTACGAGGCCAAAAAATAAAATAAAATAAATTTGGCTCTGGAAAACAAATGTAAAATGGAGCATACTAATAACAGAATGCAACGGAACTGTCTCTGGAAACTAGTATAGTTTGTCTTTCCTTCAATTTGTACTTTTATAAAATGGATTTGGAGTTGTGGGAGCCTTGTGGTTGATAACTCTGCAGGGAATTAAAATCACAGCTGACATAGGAGCTACTAAACCTGCGGTGAAGAAGACTCCCTGGAAAAGACCCTGATGTTGGGAAAGATTGAGGGCACAAGGAGAAGGGGATGACAGAGGACGAGATGGTTGGACAGTGTTCTCGAAGCTACCAGCATGAGTTTGACCAAACTGCGGGAGGCAGTGGAAGACAGAAGTGCTCTGGTCCATGGGGTCACGAAGAGTCGGACACGACTAAACGACTAAACAACAACAAACCTGCAGTAGCTTTGTAAAGGTTTTGCTAAAATAAGCAGCACGCCTTTCAAATTGTTTGGTTGACCAGACGGTCAATTACTGCTCCCTGAATGAGTTTGTGTTTCAGCTCTCCTCCTCATGGTCAACCCTCTCTAATTCTGCTCCAGAACTCTGCCAGAGTCTTAGCACTGAAAAGACTGCCCATTATTAAGATTTCTACAGTTTTAACATGTAGGAAAATGTCAGCAGACTCATCTCCATGGGAATGTTGATGGTCTTTCATATTTTAAGTAACGATAATATTCCCCACAGCTTGGTGGCCAGAATGTTCATGAAAAGGTCTCACTTGTTTGTGTATGTATAAATTTTATTATTTTGAATATTTGCTCCATGGTTGTCTTCCAATGAATAAACTGAGCTCACACAATAGAGCAATCATGTCGGTAAAAGCAGTACAACTGGACTTCAAAAAAACTCACAAAGCTCTTCATCATCATTTGCCTCATCTTCCATCTTTGAAATCTGCAGAGTTTTGACAGTTCAGCCAAGGATAGTTGCTGATGCTTGACTCCAGCCTCCTGCAGGGTGAATTCGTGTTAATTGGATTGTGTAGTCCAAACCTAACAAACCTTGACAATGCCATTTTGAATAGTTTTACTGATAGTTTCTGTCACTTACAGTTGAATAGTGGAGAATGCCTTGTTAATGTATGTCCCTCTTTCCCCATCTCTCCCCTTATCCTCCTTCTTGTTATATATCCTTGGCTGCTGCTTTGGTGTTCTGGTACCTCTGAAAGTAAAATCAAGATCCTGTGGTTAACAAAAGGGGGAAATCCCTATCTGTTACCAGGGCTTTCTGGAGAAAGAAAATATTCCTGTTAGTTTTTAATATGTTGAAGCTAAAGGTAAGGGGGAAAGGGACCCCTGACCATTAGGTCCAGTCGTGGCCGACTCTGGGGTTGTGGCGCTCATCTCGCTTTATTGGCCGAGGGAGCTAGCATACAGCTTCCGGGTCATGTGACCAGCATGACTAAGCTGCTTCTGGCGAACCGGAGTAGTGCACGGAAACGCTGTTTACCTTCCCGCCACAGCGGTACCTATTTATCTACTTGCACTTTGACGTGCTTTCGAATTGATAGGTTGGCAGGAGCAGGGACCGAGCAATGGGAGCTCACCCCATCGTGGAGATTCAAACCGCTGACCTTCTGATTGGCAAGTCCTAGGCTCTGTGGTTTAACCCACAGCACCACCCGCTACTGGAGTTTAACGCAAGGACTTCACCTGTAACAAAATGTAATGTGGGTTATAACCTCTAAAGCAGTGGTCCTGTTAGCTAGGGATGATGGGAGTTGTAATCCCAAAACAGCTGGAGGGCCAAGTTTGGCCCTCACTGCTCTAAAAGGACTCTGATAGAACAGCGTGTCACTTCCCATAGGCCCATCCCCAAGGAAAGCAGTTGGAATCTCATATCTTCCAATATTTCTCCGATGAAAATAGGGACATCCTATTTCATCATCATTATTATTACTCCCTGCCCATATGCCTGGGTTGCTGGTTGCTCCAGCCACTCTGGGCGCCTTCCAACATATATAAAAACATTAAACATTGAAAACCTTCCCTATACAGGGCTGCCTTCATATGTCTTCTAATGGTTGTATAGTTACATATCTCCTGGGCTCGGGGGTCGCATAACTCCATACCCTCTAACATTTCTCCAGTGAAAAGAGGGACGTCCTACTGTACCCTCCAACACTTCTCTGATGAAAATAGGGATGTCCTGAGGGAAAGTGGGACATTCCAGGATCAAATCAGAAACTGGGACAGCTTCTGTAAATCTGGGACTGTCGTTGAAAAATGGGGACACTTAGAGGGTCTGGAATCTGTTCATCCTGGGGGGCCACTAGGGGGCGCATTGGAAGATGGCCGACAATACCATCTCTCCGACCCACACGGGGTAATTAAGAGGCTGTTATGGGAGTAGGCAGCCTCCCTTGTTGCCCCAAGGAAATGGGGAACACTGCCCTTGCCTGCTGTGCCCATAAATCACCCCCTAAATCGAAAGAAGGGGGTGAGGGCCCTAGGCAGAATGCCCCCGTGTGGACATCGGCTCTCCTGGACGCTGTCTCTGATCGCGCACTAGTTGCAGCAATTTGGAATAATTAATTACAAAAGAAGCAAATGCACATATTTCAAGTGAAGAAGGGGAGTGAAGTCTGCTAATTTAAGTGACCTCTGCGAAAGAAGACGACGGGCTGGAGAAACAGGAATATTTTATGATGAAGATACACCAAAGGCGGGGTATGTTGACAATGGGGCTGAATGGGGGGGGGACCTTTTTTACTTTCCTTCTATGTGATTTACAAGAACCCCTCCTCATTAGAACCGTCGGTTGAACTGACCCAAGCAGGATGATTAAGGTCTGTGTGGAGATAAACTTTAACCCAAAGTATGCTTTATGGAGACCGAGAAGCAATAAGAGCTTTTGGGAATGGTGCAGCAATTAATTCGGAGTCACCATCTTGCCAAAGGATTTACAGCCGGGAGGAAGAACGGATTTGTTTTCAGACTGCATTCCTAGTGAATCTCCTCAGAGGTTTTGAGAAAGGAGGCAGATTGGTGAAGATTAATGACGCTAAGACTGTTTTGATGTATGGAAGTGATGTTATATGGAAAGCGTCTGGATATGGCTACTGGTTAAAAAAAATAATATCCACGCAGGATTACAAACTGTTCTAACCAGCTTGCAGAGACTATCAGAGGTCACAAACAGAAAGGAAAACTATATGAAAATAACAACAAGAGATGTGGAAAAATAATAAGAAAGGACTGGATAGTACTGTGAATATCATAAGGTTAGATTTGTGGACATTAAAACAGCAGTAAGAAGCAAGAAGTTGATTGGATCCCTTCGGAATTTGAAATATGGGTACCCCCAACAAAAATTTAAAATTTGGCTGTGTAATTTGGAATTTATGTAATTTGGTTTGATTTGATGTGATTGGTCGGTTAATAAAAAATTATTCTGGAATCTGTTCATCCTGAAAGCTTCTGAGCATGAATTAGATCCTTTCCACAACCCCCAGTGCCTCCCGTAAATCTAATGGGTCAGAGAAACTGGTCATCCAGAGGGAGTGGTTGGAAAGGCTTGATTTTGCAGCATGGTGTTTGCAACTGGCTTGGAGGCCCTGATTTCACAATAATGGCACTGTTTGTACATCAGAGTTTAGAGCAGAGGAGGGCAACCTGGGGCACTCTCAATTCTTTTGGACGCTATTTCATATAAGCCCCAGTCAGAATAGCTAATGGCTAAGGGTGATGGGAGGGACGCGAGTGGCGTAAAACCTCAGTGCCTAGGACTTGCTGATCGTAAGGTCAGTGGTTTGAATCCCCGCGGCGGGGTGAGCTCCTGTCGTTCGGTCCTAGCTCCTGCCCACCTAGCAGTTCGAAAGCAGTTCAAAAGTGCAAGTAGATAAATAGGTACCGCTTTATAGCAGGAAGGTAAACGGTGTTTCCGTGTGTGGCACTGATGCTGGCTCGCCAGTTGCAGCTTCGTCACGCTGGCCACGTGACCCAGAAGTGTCTTTGAATGGCGCCGGCTCCCAGCCTCTTGAGCGAGATGAGCGTGCAACCCTAGAGTCGGTCATGACTGGCCTGTACGGGCAGGGGTACCTTTACCTTTAAAGGATGATGGGAGTTCTCGCCCAACTAGAGTGCCTATCCTGAACTTTAGAGGCTCCAAGACAAGCTAAGTGTTGTTCAGAATCCTCTGTAGACCCACCATGCCATATCAAATCTAAATTGAAATGGGTCCACAAATATTGACGCTTCAAATCGGTGACCAGGTCCTGAATCTACAGCTGGAACCTGGATTGTTTTCCACTCCCAGTTTTCCGTGGCACTCATAAGGGTCACTCTACATGATGGCTGCCTCTGTGATGCCAGCAATTTATCTGGAGCTACCTGCTACCTCCCAAAAAGCTTGCTACTACCAAATTGAGAAGTTTGCAGCAACATGAAAACAATAGGCTTGACTGCTTCAACAGCCTCATGGTGTTGATTTAAAAGGTGCTTCTTCAAGAGTGCTTGTTTGTTTGTAGCTGCTCTAAAAATTAAAAGTTCATGCAAAATCACTCACAGTTAATACAAAGATCTTGTAAATGTGTGAGGTGTAACGAAAACAGTTCTTTTTAAGGCTGGGAGAAAGTGTTAGAATGCTGGAAGAGCAAACCTGTATAAAAGAGCTAAGAACTGAATTTGTGAGGAAGGATTAAGAGCCTCCAGTGCCACAGCTTGGTTTAGATTGTAAAAGCCTATAGGCATTTTACAGGGAGAACAGGGGTTTATTTAATGATATAGTAATATTATACATGATAGTATAACTAGGAAGAAATGGTCGGAGAGGAAGGAAAAAGTTTTTCTGAACTAGTAGATTAGGATGTAGTCAAATTCCCCAAGGGAAATGGCTGGAATAGAATTGCTTTGGGTTTTGGGTTTTCAAGATTAGACACCATTATAATGAGTGATTTGACACATGAAATAAAATGAATGATTTGGTCTAAGCAATATTAAATGTATGGAAAATTTTCTACATTCCAGTTTGCCCTTTTTGAAAAAAGTGCAATTCTATATCTACTCAAAATTAAGCCCTAAGTATTATAGTACAGATGGGACGCAGGTGGTGCTGTGCGTTAAACCACAGAGCCTAGGACTTGCAGAAGGTCGGTGGCTCGAATCCCCACGACGGGGTGAGCTCCCATTGCTCGGTCCCTGCTCCTGCCAACCTAGAAATTCGAAAGCACGTCAAAGTGCAAGTAGATAAATAGGTACTGCTCCGGCGGGAAGGTAAACAGCGTTTCCATGCGCTGCTCTGGTTCGCCAGAAGCGGCTTAGTCATGCTGGCCACATGACCCGGAAGCTGTACGCCAGCTCCCTCGGCCAATAAAGCGAGATGAGCGCCGCAACCCCAGAGTCGGCCACGACTGGACCTAATGGTCAGGGGTCCCTTTACCTTTATTATAGTACAGAGGGACACAGGTGGCACGGTGGGTTAAACCACTGAGCCTAGGGCTTGCCGATCAGAAGGTTGGCGGTTTGAATCCCTGAGATGGGGTGAGCTCCTGTTGCTCGGTCCCTGCTCCTGCCAACCTAGCAGTTCAAAAGCACGTACCTTGGTTCTCGAACGTAATCTGTTCCAGAAGTCTGTTTGACTTCCAAAATACATTTGGACATTCCAGGACATTCTATACAAGATCTCAAAGTAGCTGTTTTACTACAAAGGAATTTCAGAAATAGACTGGAAAGAGAAGCTGCTGAATTGCAACTCATTACCAAACTTAAAACCATGGAGAGACCTGGTTTGAACAAAGACATTGGATTCTTATCCCATTATACATGACTAAGCCATTTCTCACCTTCTCACCCCTTGCCTTTTCCTGTAAGACCTATTACAGTCGTTAAGAGTCGTCAGCAGGCTCATCTCAGCTATCTGCCAATCTCCCATTCCCACCACCCTTCTGATTAATACCCCTCCCCACCTTCTCACTATATAGAAGGATCTGGCAACTTCTGTTTCAGTGTATCTGAAGAAGTGTGCTTGCACACGAAAGCTCATACCAAGAACTAACTTAGTTGGTCTTAAAGGTGCTACTGGAAGGATTTTTTTATTTTATTTTGACTTCCAAAATGTTTGAAAACCAAGGTGTGGCTTCTGATTGGCTGCAGGAGCTTCCTGCACTCAAGTGGAAGGTGCGTAGGACGTTCAGCTTCCAAAAAACGTTCAAAAACAGGAGCACTTACTTCCGGGTTTTCGGCGTTTGAGAGCCGTTTGAAAACCAAGGTTCGACTGTATTTGCAAAATATGCATTAACCACAGACTAAATTGAAACAAACTATATTTAGCAGTGTGTTGCCACAAAGCAATATACAAAACTGAAACTAGTCATATACTGTATGATACTCTCTTGTTTCCTTTTCCTGTTGGTCTCACCCATAAATGATTCCTCCCATACAACCAAATCACTTTAGTTCCTACTTACTCGTATTATGAGTATGATAGGGTTGCTATTAAAAATATTTACATTATGTATTTAAAATATTTCTAACCCACCCTATATCATAAGTAATATTAGGATGTGCTATAATCATCAACATCTTAAGAATATAATAACAAGAGCAATGCATTGGAGATAAAAGGATGAAATTAACAGTAGCAAAAACAATTGGACCATGGCAGACATGAAATCTTGAAGGTTGAAGGTAGTTGAGATTATGTGCCTGATGAAAACATGACAAATATATTTCCACAACAGGTGTGTGTGTGTGTGTGTGTGTGTCTGAACTAGGGATGGGCAAAGAGGTCAGTTTCAGGTTCTTTCAATTTCTCATTTTTCCTGTCAAATTCTGTTCCCCACATTTCCACAACAGTTTGCATTTTTTTTAAAAAATAATTCCTCATGAAAATTCATCAGTATTTTAGCCAGAACATCTCCTAATAGGCATATTTTTACATGCAATATAATGAATTATATGCAATTTCCCCTCATATAAACATTTTCACAACACAATTTCCTCTAAAACAATTTTTATTTGTGCATATACATTTCTATGAACAGCTTACCCTAGTTTATGCAATTTTGTACGTGTTACTTCGCTGGATAAGTGCATTGAGACATTCGTAATGTGCAACTTTCAAACTGTGTTTCAGTTAATGTATTGTTTTGGAAAGTGCAAATTTTATTAGCTTGCCTTTAACTGAATCAAATTTATCTGCTATCACTCATACTTTATACTTATTTGATGTATAATTAATAAAATGTAAGTAAATCCCTAAAAAAAATTAACGGGTTATAAGTAAGAAGGTTATGAGTAAACTAGATGTTTAATGCACAGAAACTGCTTCGCTATGCTTGGTTTTCTAAAGAACCATCGTCATCAGTAATTGCTCTAGTTTTCATTCCCCTAGAGAAAGATGTTAACCACATCTGTTTTAATTATGCCTTTGCTATTCCAAAGAGAACAGAATTCTTCAGACTGGCTTAAGTAACCACCCCTCCCCACCCCCACCCCCCAAAAATGTTTTAAGTATGCATGATTAGAGCATTTAAATAATCAACTGTTTTCACTAAACCTGCCATCATGGCTGATTGACAAAACATTGTTCAACCGGAAGTAGCAATTAATTACTTGATTGGGCCATTAAGCATCTGCTAAGCCTTTATAACTCAATAAACTTAACAAGTTTCATTAAAAATCAGTGGAACATGACTGGGGGTGGGTGGGGGAGTCTAAAACCAGGTCTGGGTTTTTTAAAAGGGTTTGTGTGCATGTGTGTCTCCAGCACAGCAATGATCGTTTGTGCCTTTTACCAGCAGACATAATTCCATTCTAAAAAATGTGTGTTCTTTTATTTCCACAATAAATCAGACCGTTCTCTTATATTTTGGCTGGCAGGTGGTTAATGAGCAATCTTATTAGGCCATCCTATTGCCCCATTTGTCTGCGGGTGGAACTAGATGATAGAAGAAGAACAGGGCTGCTGCTTTTGCTGCCACTTCCATTTTTTTTGTTTTCCTCAACATAATGCAGCTTTCAATGTGATATCCTTGCACTGTGCGTTTTCCCTCCATGGCAATGCACAGCATTATAATGTTATAATGTATAGAGCAGGGTTTCCCAAACTTGGGTCTCCAGCTGGTTTTGAACTACAGTTCCCATCATCCCTGACCACTGGTCCTGCTACCTAGGGATGATGGTATAGAGCATGCACTACAGCAGCCCATGCACCAAAATTGGTCTACCAGTGGGTTCAGTTTTACCCCTAAGCAATTTCCGAATGCCCACCTGTCAATCAACTGATATCACTGGGTGAGGTCAGCTGATGCGTAGGGGTGGCATTCAATCCTCTGCAGCTGAGCCCCACAGAGAGCAGGACCAAAGCCTCTGTTCATCAGGGGAGAGTGGAGAATTCAACCTTGCTTGGTGTTGCTTTGGCTGGAAATGTGCTGGCAAAGGAGATCCCTGCAAATAGCAGAACTGAACCCTTCATTCATCAGCCAGTGAGCAGTGAGTTCAGTCCTGCTAAGTGCTACCTCACCAGCACACTGGCAAAGCATAACCCACCACAGATCAACTTTGGCAGGTTTGTAGGACAACTCCCTATATGCCACCTGATGTCATCCTGGCATCATATTTGGACGGGTGTGGGGACCCATATATACAGTTCTACATAGTTTAGGGCTGTCGTACATCCAGATTTTCCTGGACATTACCAGGATTTCAAAGGTGGGATTGACACCCAGGGAGAATTTCTGAAAGTTGGTGCATTGTCCTGGATCTTAGGCAAGTCAAACTGAAAAATCACTCAACAACTTTCGAAGTGTCCTGGTTGTTATTTTTTGAAATATGGCAACCCTGACATAGTGCAAACCTTGGTAGTAGGGAAGTGAGTTACAAATCAAAAGTTTAGGCCTAGTTTTCAGCTCAAGCTCAACGTAGGCTCAGTTTTAAGTTATTGAGTGCAACTAAGCTAAAGTATAACTGTAGGCCTCAGTGCACATGGGTGTGAGCAATGCACCAGATAGTGTACTCAGCAGAATGCAGCCTATAAATGCAAATTCTGGTAGAAGACCCAGGGGGAAAAGTGTTATGATATGGATGCAATGCAGCTGCAAACTGCTAGCTTGAAAAGTAAACATGATGGGAATGTTGGGACTGTCCGTGGGAAACAGAGGGACAGTCAGTTCACAGGGCAAAGCACCGGAATTAGCTCAGAGTGTAATATGAGCTCTTCCTCTTGCTCTTGTACAGGAAGTACAGGAAGTCCTTGTCACTCGACTGCTGGAGTTTGAAGAGAGCAGTCATGTTTTCTCTAATGCTGCAAAGACAGAAATAAAAGCATGTAAATACATTTCTGTCTATATTCTTTTCCCTGCCGGGGGGCTGGAGGGAGGGGGCGTGTTCTTCCCACGTTTGGGAAGAATTGCCTATCATGACCTAGCCTGGATCTTGCTGGGGAATGCAGCCAGGGAGGTCAACAGGAGACCAAGCCGGGTGCCTGGGAGAGTTGCCAGTTTCTCCCGATAAAGGCTTGATTTCCGACAGAAAGAAGACCAGAAGAGAGAGAGAGGGAGAGAGAGAGAGAGAGAGAGATCAGGATGGTGTTTTGTGTCAACCCATTCCAGCTGCTAGAGAGTCCATCTGCTGTCATGCCTAAGAAGGAAACATAAACAACCAAAGCAGTATAAGAATTACAATCTTGATTGGTAGTCTGATGCTTTATTCCTGCTGTGCATTAATATGATCTAACTAGGTTGCTTTATGTCTAGTATTTGCTGAACCACCACTAAAGCCCATGGACTTCACCCATAACTGTACTTATTGCCTCTGAATCCAAAAGAACAGCTGCCCTTGGCAGAAAATTGCATGAATTCTTGTACATCTGTCTTCATGGAAAAGGTGTCGAACAATACCTTGTGCCTAAATGAATTTTCACATGAAGAGAGTCCATGTTGGAAAACAGACTTAACATTCACTGTGTGCTATCTGATAAAAGAAAACAATGACGATTATTTACAGGTGGTACCTGACCCCATCCAAATTAGCCAAAATAAAAATAACAGCAATAAGTTATGGAGATGTAAACAAAATGAAGGAACCTTATTCCACATGTGGTGGACATGTCCCCAAATAAAAAAAAAAATGGGATATGATCTATGAGGAACTAAAAAAATAATGAGCTAAAACATACATTTTTAAAGAAGCCTTTTAGCTTTCCTACTAGGCATTCTAACGATAAGCATCCCAAATGAAAATAAAAGAGTTTTTCTTTATGCGACAACAGTGGCCCCCAATTGTGGTTTATCATTAGACACACTTCACCTAACGCCTATGCTAGACTTTTCACATCTGTATTTAATAAAGCTGTGGCCTGTTTGAACCCTAAAACCTCTGTTCTGCTGCCTTGACTGGTTATTTCACCACACAGGGAACGACTGGCTCACGGAGCCTTGGCATGCAATAGGATGATGGATTATGTGGGAATTTGGGCTGATCTAGCAAGGCTCTTAGGTTTTTATATACATGGACATCAGTAGCAGCCACAGAAGCCTGCTTCTATGCATCCCTTGATGGATGGGGTGTCTGTGATTTTTGTTTTTGTTTTGCAGTATGTGTCCCACTTATCCCCAAATCCACCCAGCAGCCATCACTGTTCCCATGTTGTAGATAGGAAAAAGAGGTTGAGATACGTCAAGATATCTCAAACGGGGGGGGGGGGGGGGAGAGAAGAAGTACTTTATAATGCCCTTATTCCAAATTTATGTGCTCTCCCTCCCTTCCTGCAGGTAAAGACACTGGAGAAGCCGGGAGGGTGAATTGTCAGCCCATATTTTAAAGAGCAGTTCTGTCATAAGCAAAATGTTATGTGCTGCAGTACATAAAAGCTTTACCTGTGCATGAATGCAGCAGCACTGGCTTGTCAAAAGGGAGGGGAAATACTGAGCGCTATTAAACAGAATGGGCCTCATTCTGGTCGCTGACACCTGCATATGTCTGAAAGGGAATGGGATTGTATTCGCATCAACGTTGTGTCAAAGAGAGCTGAATCTTCCTGGCTGCCAGTATCACTTCTGGTTTGCATCCTTTTTACAGGCCCTGTTGGGTAAGATTATTGAAAATCAAACAAGCCTATAGTACCATGAATATTTTACTGGGCCAAGGATTTTTTAATACAGGAATCTGGTTCTTCCCATTTTCATGGCATGCCTGCCATGAAATAAAGCATGAAAGCAGCCAAGCAGCCTTTGATGAAATACATCAGGACAAGGTTGAAAGTAGTGCAATTACGAGATAAACCAGGGATGTTTTCCATCTTTTTAATTGACCCTGTGGCTGTCTAAGACTGCAAACCTAGCCACATTTACTTGGGAGTAAATGCCATTGAACATAGTAGGGTTTACTTCTGAGTAAACATAGCTAGGACTGAGTTGTATTTAAAGGTATCAAGATTTGGTTTGATTTCTTTCTTTTTTTAAAAAAAATCACACAACTAAGAACAATTTTAATTTCTGCAGCTGTAATCCTGTGTACATTGCTTTGGAGAAAGGCAAACAGGGATCAATGGGAGCTTTTGAGTAAATAAACAGGAATTAGCTCAAGGGCGGATTTTAAATTTGCTTTGCACTTCGTACAACTGCAGAGTGATGCTGCCAATATTAGAGCCGACTCCGTATTGTCTTGTGGATGCAATTAAAGAAAGCTAGTGTGATGCAATGAGTAGGGTGCTGGGTTCAAATCCCCGTTCAGCCACAAAACCCACAGTGTGTCTTATGGCAAGTCGCTGTCTCTTAGTGTAACTGAACTCTCACATGGCTTTATAGATAAGGCAGCTGCGGGGAAACGTTGGCCATCCAGATGTTGCTGAACAAAAACTCCCATCATCCCTGGTCATGTTTGCTGGCCAGCAATATGTTTTCCTGTGAAGTTGGTTTAAAAGGAAGGGTGTGAGGGGTTGTAAGCTAGGTCCCGGCCTCTCAGCATAACCCTCCCTAAGGCTGCATACACAGTTCTCTCTCTGGCTCATTCCCAACAGGTCTGGAAGGGCTGGGTCTTGACTGTCCCTACTGCTCAAAAGGCTCCTACTGCAGAAGGTATCTAGAGCCCACTTAGCTGCAGGTCCTGCAGGTCCTTGCTTCTTGCAAGAGCCAGGCACCCTCCCTGCCCCATCTCCACTGGTGTAGTGAAGACCTACACCAGGAACAAGCAGCTGAGATGTAAAGCAAAGCTTGTGAATCTTGCTCTTTTGAGATTTAGTGATGAGGGAGATCAGCATTAACTGACCGTGAACTCAAGAAAAAACTTGAGGGTCTTCCACCTTCTTCCACCCTCTAACAGGCTGTGGATATCCACAAAGTGATGGCCCAGGCTCAAATCACATCAGCTGAAGCAACAGCGCTTGCTGCTGAAGCAAAAATGAAAGCATCCTTGCAGTTTGCAAAACCTCCAACACAATCTGCACCACAAGAGGGCTGTTCAGTAGCCAAAAGCAGAGCTTGCAATAGATGTAGAAACACGCAGAAGCCTAGATTGTGTTTAGTCTTCTGAGTATTTTCTTACAAATGCTCTTGAACAAGCCACTTTGCAAAAATGTGGCAGCTCAAAAGTGGAACAGGTTATGAGCATGTTGCTGATAGGTATAATGTCACCTCAGCGACTTGCAGAGTACAAGAATGGTATAGCACAGTTCCCGTAGCTGCTGTAACCATCTTTGTTAAATTAGATAGTGGAGCAGAAACAACCACTAGTCCAACGGATGTAGCGGATGACAGGCAAAATGCATCCAGGGTCAAAGCAAACAGGTTGTTTTGGGAGGTGCACACCTCAAGCAAAAAGGTGCAGTTATAGCATACCACCTTTTCTGTGATAGGTAATGATGAATCACCATTCCTTGGGTGATAAAGACATCACGTTGAACCCACTCCAAAGGGTTGGCAAGATGTCTTGCGCAGCACCTACAAGGAAGGATGGCCTTTTCAAGAACTGGTTGGATGTTTTTGAAAACCTAGTCGATTTCCTAGTACCTACTACCACACATATGTGAACCTAGCAGAACCACAGTTGCACATAGTTGTAGGAATAATCCCTATTCTTACCCTAGGAAAGTTTAACTCCATAACTGAAAACCCCAGAACATACAGGCAGGGCTGGATATAGGTTTGTTGAGGCCCTAAGCTACTGAAGGTAATGGGGCCCTTTATATGTCCAGCTGGCCTTTGTCAACAACAAATTTTCGCTGTTTTTTGTGTTGAATATATGCTATATGGTAATTTATGGACCTAATAGGTACCTAAAGCCATTTGCACATGCAGAATGTAGGCACCCTATATATAGAAATGAGCAAACCAGTGATATTTTAGGGAGCAGGCTAGCAGGCGGGGCCCATTACTTACATCATAGGAGCCTACACAACACAAAACACTATTGCTGTATATAGGTTTTGTTTTATTTGTTCTTTATCTTCTATTTTGGAAATGTACATCCAGTTTTTTTCCTTTAATTTTTTTTTTTTTGGGGGGGGGGCAAGATGCTACCACTATGCTACCACTCAGTGGATTTGTAACTGGCTGACTGACCGAACCCAAAGGGTGCTCATCAATGGTTCCTCTTCATCCTGGAGAAGAGTGACTAGTGGGGTGCCACAGGGTTCTGTCTTGGGCCCGGTCTTATTCAACATCTTTATCAATGACTTGGATGATGGACTCAAGGGCATCCTGATCAAATTTGCAGATGACACCAAACTGGGAGGGGTGGCTAACACCCCAGAGGACAGGATCACACTTCAAAACGACCTTGACACATTAGAGAACTGGGCCAAAACAAACAAGATGAGTTTTAACAGGGAGAAATGTAAAGTATTGCACTTGGGCAAAAAAAATGAGAGGCACAAATACAAGATGGGTGACACCTGGCTTGAGAGCAGTACATGTGAAAAGGATCTAGGAGTCTTGGTTGACCACAAACTTGACATGAGCCAACAGTGCGACGCGGCAGCTAAAAAAGCCAATGCAATTCTGGGCTGCATCAATAGGAGTATAGCATCTAGATCAAGGGAAGTAATAGTGCCACTGTATTCTGCTCTGGTCAGACCTCACCTGGAGTACTGTGTCCAGTTCTGGGCACCACAGTTCAAGAAGGACACTGACAAACTGGAACGTGTCCAGAGGAGGGCAACCAAAATGGTCAAAGGCCTGGAAACGATGCCTTATGAGGAACGGCTAAGGGAGCTGGGCATGTTTAGCCTGGAGAAGAGGAGGTTAAGGGGTGATATGATAGCCATGTTCAAATATATAAAAGGATGTCACATAGAGGAGGGAGAAAGGTTGTTTTCTGCTGCTCCAGAGAAGCGGACACGGAGCAGTGGATCCAAACTACAAGAAAGAAGATTCCACCTAAACATTAGGAAGAACTTCCTGACAGTAAGAGCTGTTCGACAGTGGAATTTGCTGCCAAGGAGTGTGGTGGAGTCTCCTTCTTTGGAGGTCTTTAAGCAGAGGCTTGACAACCATATGTCAGGAGTGCTCTGATGGTGTTTCCTGCTTGGCAGGGGGTTGGACTCGATGGCCCTTGTGGTCTCTTCCAACTCTATGATTCTATGATTCTATTCTATGATTCTATGATTCTAAGAGAGTGGGGCCCTAAGCTATAGCTTGTTTAGCTTATACGTAAATCCGGCACTGGATACAGGAGTCATCACAAAAATGACTGGGTCCACTCCTTGGGTCAACAGCCTGGTGAACACCCACAGAGAGGGGGGAATGGATCACTATGACTCTGCTTTGACCCAGAAAGCTATGCTGAGACGCTTCTCTATCCCCTCTTCGCCTTTCTTAAAAGTACTGTTTGCACATGCAGCAGCACAGGGTTCCTCTCAGAAGTTTCCTTGCTGCCAGAACTTCCTATACTAATCATGTGAGTTTGCATGGTCACGTGGTCATTCTAAAAAGTGCTCCTGGCAGGGAAGCTTTTGAGAGAAGAGCCACACACAGACAGACACAGACCCTACCGCTGCAGCAGATAGAAGTCTCGACACACAGAAAACAGACCACTTTGCACACTTAACGGGGCAAACACAGTGCAAAAATCAAAAGCAAATTTGTCGAAGCTCTTTGCCCTGCTTGCCTTTTTGTAGCTCTATTCACTTTGCATGCACCAGCTCTCGTACAGCTGAAAATGATCATTGTGAAAGGTTTTGCCCAGCTCGACCTAAAATAGTTGCTGAGTCTTCATTTTAAAAGAATCATAGATCCATGATAAAGTAAGGCTTGAAGGAATCTGTCAGAATGCACCCTAAAATTAATCACATAAAACTAGTACAGTGGGAGGGTCATTCTATCTTACAAACATATCAATTTTCTGCTAGTCATTTCTCTATTAAAAGGGAACAGCGGCAAGAACGGAAAAGTAAAATGTGCACATGCACATACTGTATGTACAGAGGACGTCAATTATATTGACCTTGTACAAGAGGGCATATTGACTTTACGAAACCCAAGTGCTTTCCATGAATTTAGTTAATATTTGCAGAAGAGTTTGCCCAACTCCTTGTAAGAATTAGCATTAGTATGAAGAAATATTGCTTTTGTTGTTGTTTGAAGAAGAAAAAAACCCAAATCATTGTCTACTTAGACACTGCCAAAAAAGAGGACAAAAGAGGAAACAAGAGTCAATAAAATTTGTGTTTGCTAATTTATATGTAAAGATGTACATTTAGAACTTATTGCTATAAATTAAACAGAAATGCAATACATTGCACCATAGTGCGGAAGACTGTAAACAGATGACCTGTTTGCCTGTTCAGTCTGGTGTTGAGGTGTTATTGATGGGCAAGTTCAGGGCCTGCTCTTCCCTCTTATAGTTCTATCTTTAAGCCAGGCTTACACCGAACAGCCCTTCAAAGAGAGGACTCTGAAACCCTTTCTAATAGAGCGACTTCTGTTAAGTAGGGCACATGGCCACCCTATTTCCACTTTATTCTTAACATTGCTTTAATGCCTGAGGTTGAAGTAGCAGTTCAAGCAACTTGTGGTAGGATCTGGTTTCCTTTTCTCAAATATTTATGAAGGAATTAGGGTGAAAGTATCAACCATAGGATCTCTCAAGGAGGGCAACCAAGATGATCAAGGGTTTGGAAACCAAGCTTTATGAGGATCAGTTGAAGGAGCTGGGTATCCTTAGCCTGGAAAAGAGGATACTGGGAGGAGATATGACAACCACCTACAAATATCTCAAAGGCTGTCACATGGAAGAGGGAGCATTGCAAGCTTGTTTTCTCCTGCTCTGAAGGGTGGGACTCGAACTAATGGCTTCAAGTTACAAGAAAGGAGATTCTGACTAAACATCAGGAAGAACTTTGTGAGAGTAAGAGCTGTTTGACAGTAGAATGTTCTCCCTCAGGAGGTTGTGGACTCTTCTTCCTTGGAGGTTTTTAAGCAGAGGTTAGATGGCCGTCTGTTATGGATGCTTTAGCTTAGGCTTCCTCAGCCTTGGCCCTCCAGATGCTTTTGGCCTACAACTCCCATGATCCCTAGCTAGCAGGACCAGTAGTCAGGGATGATGGGAAATGTAGTCTCAAAACATCTGGAGGGCCGAGGTTGAGGAAGCCTGCTTTAGCTGAAATTCATGCATTGCTGATTCTTGTATCTCCTTCTTTTTACCCCTGTTCCCCACCTCTCTTAATTCCCCTTCTTGTTTTCTTTTCTTCCAAGTAGAACAGGGGATGGGGAGACAAGGGTGGTATGCACAAAGGAAATGCCATGTACACTTTTTCACATTTATATCATTAAACTAATAGGCAGCTGGTAAAATTGAATTGGGCATAATTCCAGAAAGTTTGTAACTTTCTCTTTCCCCCCAATATTCTTCTCTCCATCTCCTGGAGCCATAGACATCACAGCCACCATTGCCTAGTCTTCAAAGCTCACCCATGTTAACTCTTTTCTTAATGAGAGACCACTGGGTGCTTTTCTGGGAGAGCCATTGCAGTTAAAACTGAAATCCAGCTACTTTGGGCCTCGGATCCAAAACCCCAACATTTTTTATGGGTGAGTTCAAGCTGTTTGATGTCCTTCAGTGGAGACCAAATGAGCGCTTAGCAACAGTATATTGCTTTGATGTTTGAAGGATGAGCTGGCATCTCCCCCACTGACTGAGGCTCTGTGTTCTCTGAGTTAGGGTGATGAGTAACTTAACACTGCATGTGGTGTTGAGTGTTGAGCTTATGTGGGTTTAAAGTAAGCGAGTTAACCTCCTATTTGCTGGAAAGTCAGCTGGTGAATTAAGAGTGTTCTAGCTCAAGAAAGGGGATGGCATATTGGAGGTCAGCTGGAAATAGAACTGGGATGAGTACTGAAGAATTGAGGGGGAAATTGATGACATGGAGACTGAGTTATGAAACAGAAACTGGAGGGGGAAGACTTTTGTAGATCCCCAACCCTGATAATTTTAATTTTAGTAGGCATCCCCTGTAGCTGTATACTCCTTGTAGATCTCCCAACACAAATATGTCTGGCCAGCTCTCTTCATAAGTCCAGAAGACATATTATCGGTTTTTTTATTGCATTGAATTAAACTGGTTAGCCATTGTGGGAGCCAAGGAAAACTATATTTTAAAAAATGAGACACAATTCAGCCCTCATTAAACACATTTTTACATGCCATTGATTTCAGTGACAGAGTTAGCAGTTTCCCACTGAAATTGCTTGGGACTTAAAAGTCCATTCCTTTGTCTGAATCATGACCATAATAAGTGAAAATGAAGGCCCAAAATAAACAAAATGATATGGTTAAAGAGGGAAAACTGAGGCATGCAATATCTCTCTTCAAATATGATTGTTATTTGCTGCCAGCCAAACAGATGGCACATTCAACTGGCTGCATGGAACTGCCACATCTCAGTATGCTTTGTTGTCCCTGATAAACGTGACTAGCATTAGCACATGACCCAGGGTCTATGGATGATTGACTGGCTCATTGAGCCATGGTCCAGTGTCTTGGAGAGCAACAGATATACTGTCCTAAGGTATGTAGCTAAATGGGAGAATAGTAGGCAAACTTCTACCATGTTCTCTAATACAGTGGTACCTCGGGTTACATATCCTTCAGGTTACATACGCTTCAGGTTACAGACTTCGCTAACCCAAAAATAGTGCTTCAGGTTAAGAACTTTGCTTCAGGATGAGAACAGAAATTGTGCTCCAGTGGTGCGGCGGCAGCAGGAGGCCCCAATAGCTAAAGTGGTGCTTCAGGTTAAGAACAGACCTCTGGAATGAATTAAGTACTTAACCCAAGGTACCACTGTACATTAAACAAGTTCACTTCTGTTACATCATGACATGTCTTCAGACTATCTCCTCCCAACACATTATTGCACATTATTGAAGTTCTCTGAATTTTCACTACAGCAAGCTCTTTGTAGTTACCCAGTGTGTAAATGAACATGGGGAAGGAGGGTTGGAATCCTGTCCCCGATGTGCTACTTGCCACACACACACACACACCTCTGCACATTCCATTTCTTACTTCCAGTGGCCTGCGCACATATGAGAAGTGATCCATACCCTACATTTTTGTTCCAAGGCTCTGTGTGTAGACCTCTGTGTGAATGGCATCTCAGCTGCTTGAGGGTCAGGAATACGGCCAGCACCCAGAAGGCACAACCCCACCCCAACTCCAATGAAACTTTCCTATCATTCATGTCCATTTAATAATGAATGTGGATTGACACAGTCTTCCCAAATGAGTCGTGAAAACTGTTGAGTACAACACAGGATTACATTATCTTTCATGCAGAAATGAAAGAAAAAGAAGAAAAGAATTGTAAATCATGAAATAAGACAACAACAAAAATGGCTCATCAAACGTAGTCTGAAATGTATTTGGCCATGTGCTAATTGAGATGGGCTGTTACAAGCTGCAGAGCATGATATTTAATTAGATGAGTAATGAGTGACACATTTTTGAAGTCCTGGAGTTTTGGTTAAATGGGTTTTTTTATTTTTTACTTCTGTGTTTCTGAAAGTGAAAGAAAAGGTCATAAGGAAATGAGACCCCCCAAAAAATCATTTGACAGCAGCCTGATCCAATAAGATGCTAGTGGAAACTGTCATAAAGCCCAGCAGCAAGGTGTCTTGCCCCTTGGGTTCTAGTTCCCCATTGTTTGATTTTACCCTTTACCTTGGAGTCTGAAAGTTGGAAGAACCCTGAAACTTTAAGCCAACATATTGAGACCTGATCAATGCTCACCCAAGAGTTTTGTTCAATAATATTTACTGATCCCTTTTAACTTGAGTTACCGGGGATTGTACCTAGGACCTTCATGCAAAAATATACTCTGTCGGTGAGCTATGATCTTCCTCCTGTAGAGTATAAAATTAGTCAACAGCACAGCACCCATGAGAACACTTACTCACAGAGGCCTTCCACAGAGTCTCATCCCCCGCCCCCACTGAAATTAGGGACGAAATACACATTCTATTGTAACGATTATAATGGGTTGTGGTATATGTGTCTGTAGTGGCCATGAAATTTTGTCCAGTTTGCAAATGTAATCATGGGCCTCCAAAATGTTCACTGCCCCTGTTATATTGTATATGCTTTTTGTAAAGTCATTCTTTCATGGAGTTGTGAGTCACCACCGTAGAAGAGTTAATCTTAAAGAGCTAAACACAACCCCAATGGCATTTGTCTCTTTTTCACTAGCATTTGCCCAATGTTATAAATTATTTTTTAAAAAACATTTTTATTGATTTTTGACATACAAAATTAAAAAACGTACCCCACAAAATTATCACAAATACAATCTTATTAGACTTCCATCAGCACCTCTGATAATCTTCCGTTTTACATCACTTCTTATGCATTTCCTAACTTAATACTGCCTTTATATCTCTTAACCTATTTTCTCCTTTTCCATTTTAAAAATATTTCCATTAATACTCCTCACAGAACTTCTTGCACACCTGGCCGTGATCATATAGTGGTTAGTACTCTGCGTTGTGCCCAATGCTATAAATTAAATGATTTTGGACCACCAGGTTTGCTGTAGAAAACCTTGTGTAAGCTTGATCACTACCTAGATAGAGAAACCACCTGAAAGAAATCACTCTGAGTCACCAAAGAAAGAGCAACATAATAGAAAAATAAATAACAAATATTTGATGATTCGTTATAACTGCTAATTCCAATACAATACTTCAGCTCAACATTTCTCTCACGTTGTATCTGCATATTTGTTTTCAACACTCCTCCAAGTGTCAGCTGCATTCGTGGACCACCTTGTCTTCCTAACGTTCAAGAGAAGATAATTGTAACAAAGTGTAACTATCTTGAGTCAGGAGCAACCGTGGTATCAGATTAGTGTTTTCTGGTTACTATGGAAACAACAGATGCACCAGAACGGAAGCTTCTTGTGAAAGGGGGTGGGTGTGGAGAGAATGCAATTGCTCCTAATATCATCCATGTTAAAATATCGCCACAGCAACATCAGTAAATTGGCTCTTCTGGCTTTGGAGATTTCTCTTCATGGTGATTGAAAAGCCTTATTTGAATATGCAAGGACATAACTTTGATGTGAATGTAGAGATGGGGTGGGCAACAAACAGCGTTTTTGTCTGGTGGCTATGGGACTGTTATGCTGGGAAAACTTGGATTCCAGGACCGGTCTGGGATCACAAACCTACAGCTCTACTAGTGCTAGAGAGTTTGTTCTCCAGTTCATAATCAATGATGTTTCCAAAACTCTCTCCTCATCTAGATCTCGCTGCAGAATTTGGCTTCGCAGTTACACTGACTTGTTTCCAAAGTGGGAGTGACATACAGTGGTACCTCGGTTTAAGAACTTAATTCGTTCTGGAGGTCCATTCTTAACCTGAAACTGTTCTTAACATGAGGTACCACTTTAGCTAATGGGGCCTCCCGCTGCCGCCGCACGATTTCTGTTTCATTCTGAAGCAAAGTTCTTAACCTGAGGTACTATTTCTGGGTTAGCGGAGTCTGTAACCTGAAGCGTCTGTAATCTGAAGCCTCTGTAACCCAAGGTACCACTGTACAGTATTAGGTTTTCTCTATTTTTTTCTTTAAATTTTTTTTTCTCTCAATTAATTTAAAACTTTTCTACCTCACCTCTCAGTAAAAAGCAGTCAAAGGAGACTCACACTAAAACCATCAGTAGCAGCAGAACAGCAAGAGTTCTGTTCCTGTTGTTCATTGTGCTGTTGGCAGCCACTACTTCTCCCCTTCCCCACAATGTCCTCTTGAAACAGTGTAAGTCATGAGGACTCTCACTATCAGTTGCCGTTTCATAGAATTATAGTTGAAAGGGACCCCAAGGGTCATCAAGTCCAACCCCTGAATTGCAGGAATCTTCCCCTGCAATGGGAATCTGTTATAAGAACAGTGTTCTTATAACAATGCTATGTCCCACAGGCTTGCAACTATTTCCTTTCCAGGTCCATATCAGTGCATAAAAGCTTTTATAGTAGTACAGTAGTACCTCAGGCTACAGACACTTCAGGTTATAGACGCTTCAGGTTACAGACTCCGCTAACCCAGAAATAGTGCTTCAGGTTAAGAACTTTGCTTCAGGATGAGAACAGAAATTGTGCTCCAGTGGTGCGGCGGCAGCAGGAGGCCCCATTAGCTAAAGTGGTGCTTCAGGTTAAGAACTGTTTCAGGTTAAGTACGGACCTCCGGAACTAATAAGTACTTAACCTGAGGTACCACTGTATAAGCTTTCAATTTATACTAGGAAACCTCTGCACACAGGTTTGTAAAATGTTGTTTGCTCCACTCGACCAGCATTTTCAACCTAGCAAATTCCATGAAAGATCAGCTTTCCACCTCCCTAATTCTGTGCTGCTGTTTCTGCTGTCTCTCGAGACAGACGGATGCCAAAAACAACTTGCTCTGTTGGGCAAAGCTGCAAGAGATACAAAGTTGAAATTCTCTGGTCCAATATTTTACAGTGGCGGGGAGAGCAGGATGTTAAAAGTATTACAACCATGAGACCAGGGTAAGGCGAATTATTTTCAGGTGCTGCTTTAAGAATACAGGTTCTGTCTCTTCTCATGAATATTAAAGGAAAGCCAGTCACCCGCTCTCTGCGTTTAAAAGGCATATAAAAGAGGAGTACGCGCACTATGGAGAAAAATCTTATGGAGTGTTGCTACCCTCTCTGTGCAAGTGATGATTTTGTAGGAATTTCTTTTGTGCGCATGAAAAAGATTCTGCAGTGGTGTCATGCAATAAACTTATGATTGACAGAGCAAATATTAGGATTTCTGCCAACACAGAGAAGTACTGTTTTGACAACTGTGTCATCGTGAATAGGAGTTACGGAAAGAGCAGACTGCAGCATCTAGCTTGGGCCTATGAGGAGGTCTGAACAGGTGACTCATTCAAAAATTAAAAAAGGTGTTCCTTTGCAATGATAATTCTGTGGAGGGAAACTTAAGTCCATGCTATCCAATTTGTGAAATGCTGTTGTGAACTGCCTTCAGATGAAGGTTGGTATACAAATGCAATTAATAATAAAGGAATGTCCCCCTTGACAATATATATTTTGCATAGAATTGCATAAATGATTTCTAACTCAGCCATAAAGCATGATATTATGTGAATGAAAAGCTCTCATTGGGTGCTTCTGCCAACTGATGATGAAAGGTAGTTTGTAGAATAAGTTAAACATAAACATTTTCAGAAATACAGCTTGACAAACTTTCAACATTTAAAACTCCTGCAATCTTTTAAATTTATTCTTAAATCCTCCTAGCAGTAAACACTGTTTTGAGTACAGTTGACTCTCAGCTTAAGCAAGGGTTACATTCCAGGGATAATGCATAAAACCAAAATCATATATATATATATATATATATATATATATATATATACACACACTCTCCCTGCACCTCCAAATTCTCTCCCAAGGTGGGTACTATGGCAGGTGGGATTGCCAACTCCCCCCGCCCACTTGATGTCCGTCCCTTTTAATTTTTTTTAATAATAATACATTTTTTGGCCCTGCACATAAAACTGAATTTGCACAAGTTAAATGCTGGAATATTCTGAAATGAATAGCAGACTCTATTCCTATGTGGGTTAGCCAATTGCTGCCATACTTTGTGCAACTGCTATAGCTTATAAAAGGGTCACTGATCACTGGGATCACATGGCATGGCTGAGTTAAAAGCCCACCAGTTCCCCTGAATTGTTTGATGGTAGGTGGGGAGGCATTTGAACTGAGCTGGCTGTTTCATGGAAGAAATATTGCTGATCAAACACCACCCCAATTATTATTGTGACTATTTCTGCCTTGCTGAAAAGAAGCATCACATGCCCAAGACAAAAATCCACCAAAACCAAGCAAGGGAATCTTTCTAGGGGCAGAGGCAGGTTTTCAAATTACGTTGTGTTTTGTATGTTATCATCTTGCTCTGTTTGGAGAGGGATCTGGAAGTTCAGCCACATTTTGATATGTATGATTCTCCGTTGATCTCCCGTAATGACACCTTTTTCTTTTTTATGCCCTATCCTTCAGTCTCCGGATCGTTTCTTAATCCATTCTTTACTCCCAATGTGAAATATACGTTAGTCTTGCTTATTCAGTCATGTGGAAAAAATGGATTCCATATGTTCTCCCTTTTGAGCTACGGGTTTTTGGTGAGTCAGCAGGAGCAATGTTTGATCTTTTGCTATTTATAGGTACTTATTTTGCATACAGTTTAGCATCCCAGCAGAACTGTGCATGACTCCCCATTTTAAAGCCCAGGAGTTCTACTGGTATGACCTCATGTCCCATTCAAAGAAGAAGAGTTTGGATTTGATATCCCTCTTTATCACTACCCGAAGGAGTCTCAAAGCGGCTAACATTCTCCTTTCCCTTCCTCCCCCACAACAAACACTCTGTGAGGTGAGTGGGGCTGAGAGACTTCAAAGAAGTGTGGCTGGCCCAAGGTCACCCAGCAGCTACAGGTGGAGGAGCGGAGATGTGAACCCGGTTCACCAGATTACGAGTCCACCGCTCTTAACCACTACATCACACTGGCTCTCAAAGCAAACATGTAGCCTTGCACCATTTTTATTTGCTGATCAAGATACAAATTCATGTATATGCACACTATTCCCCTGGTTCTCCATTTGCCGTCTCCAGAGAAGGGTCTCAAGGAGTGGTGAGGATGCCCTGTAACAGAATCAAGGGTAGCCTTATATTTGGCTTCAGATGCTACATATTGACTCCATTGCCCTTGGTAGAAAAGAAAAAATAAATGGAAATGGAAAGCAAATACAACTGATCAAGAGAGGGACAGGGCAGATGGGGGGAATTAAAGCATCTTAGTGTAAAATACAGGGCTTCAAAAAGAGCTGAGTAAAGATCTACACAGGGAAAACAGCAAGTCAACGAACCTCACCGTACAGTACGTGGATGTCACATTGCCAAATGAAAGAAAGCAATTTGGGAATGGACTGTTGAGTGGGTTTACGGGCAACAGAAGATGAGGAGGAGAGAACAGGCTGGGAAGGAGGGATACGCCAAACAAAAAGGAGAAACTTAGTGCAGCAAATATAGACACAAAAAGGAAACATCATCCATATGTCTTCCCCACAATGGATGGCGTCCTTGTCTTTTTTAACATGGGAGAAGGAAAATTGAAACTGATGAACTAATGAAGGTGATTTGTTTGTGCTTTAATATTTCTGGTCTTATTTGATCACTGGCCTACTTTGGGAACTTGACAAAAGTACACACACACACACACACACACACACGCACACACACCCAAAGTAGGGGTGGAAACCTCTAGTACTCACCCATGTCACTTTATCATGTCTTCACTCCTGAGCCTGTTCCACCCTGTTTCCAGTGCTGGATTACCAAATAGGCAGAGTAGACACCTGCCTATGGGTCCCAGGCCTTTTAGGAGCCCCACGACAATGGGTCAAAATAATAATGATTTGATCTTGAAAGAAAATTACATCAAGCTTTCTTAGTTCCACGTGTCAGGCAGAAGCAATTTTTATTTTTAATTTATCTTTTAAAACATTTATTTCTCACCTTTTCCTCCATGGGGCAGAAGGTGGTGTACATAGAACCATAGAATCACAGAACTGTAGAGTTGGAAGGAAACACAAAGGCCATCTTGTTCAGGAGAGGGGGGTGGCCTCTAAAGACTCCTGAGGGCCAGATGGAGAGTGTGGATGCCATGGGCTTCAGATTCACATCCCTGCCCCAAGCCTGTTATTTCCCTTCACAGCAAGTCAAGGCGTTTAAATTTCAGTTTGACAGTGAATGCCGAAAAGAGACTCTTCACAAATTAGCCTACATAACAAGAAAGAATCTGTTGTTGAAACAGATTCGCCAGTCACTCTTCAGCTGTTGTGGTGGGCTATTTGCAAGCATGCAGTTGCATTTAAATGCGGCTCCTTCTTACAGATGTTTTCTCAGGAGGAGCTCGAGGGAACATAGAGCCAGACTACACATTAATGCCTCTCACATGAAAAGCTGCCCAGCCAGCTCTTCCTGTTCGGAATTTTGAAGCCTTTTTGCCACCAGGTTTTTTTTTATAAAAAAGAAAACTAAACAAAGCTGGAGGGGATTGAAGTCATATACACAGGAAAGGAGGAACCGCTGGCTGGCTTTCTCCTCCTCCTCCTTCTGTGGGTGTTGTTTATCCCCAGATCTCTCTTTCATCACAGCTAACCTTCCCTAGGAGTTGGGGGAAGGGGAAGCAGCAGACTCGCAGGAGACTCACATGAGATATTCACCACATCATTCATAATATTCCAATCCTGATTTTCAGATCAAGCTGCATCGTAAAGCAGTCTATGATAAATCATGCTAATGATGCAAATAAGGCGCTCCTGATACAAACTGCAATTCTGAAACGCTTCATATTATTTTCTTCCTGCTGTAGGTACACCATTTAGAGCAGTGGTGGAGAACTTCAGGCCCGGGGGGGGGGGGAATGCAGCCCTCTGTAGACTCACCCAAATTTCTAATTGTCCTGCGATTTCTAGGCATGGGTCGGAAAGTTTTTCCTTTTTCTTTTGTAACCCCACTTTCCCTGGGAAAATTCCCTGTTTACTGCTAATTGGAACTATTGTGGATTAATGTTTGTCAATTGGGCAGTAAACCACGGGTTTCCCTGAGGAAAGCAACACCCCCCCAAAAGAAACCCCAACCCCATCAGACCCCTGCCTAAAAATAACAGGACAATGAGAAGTGTGGGTGAGCCCTCTGTTGTGTATTCAGTGGTCTGTGTTTGCCTGAGCTTAGTCTAGACTAAGGATTCTGAGCCCCTGTGTTCTGATTCGATACATTATATCCAATCATGTAGCATTATCAGGTTTGGGGCTACTGGCATTGGCTCTTAAGCTCTGAGTTACGATTTGCAGCTTGCAGGTTTAGACAGCCAATCACATTGAGAATGGGAGTGGTCCAAGCCTTTAGAAATACATATAAGCAGTTGCTTTGCCCCTGTTGTTCAGTTCTGTTAGCTCAATAAAGTCTCTTACTGTGATTACTGTGTCTCACCTCACACAAACCCATATACTCTTCACCCTCTGTCTGGCCCTTGAGACTTTCCACCAGGCTACACCCCTGCTCAGCTACACCCCCTACTTCATACCCTCCTTGAGAGCTTCGGGTCTTCCTCCTCACATGAATCCAATTGCATGGAAGGGGGAAGGGGGGTCACATGTTCCTGACCTGCCCCCTGTATTGCATCATTGTTGCCTGATTAACATGCTTCTCACATGTTGCAAGGGTAATTTTTGCCGTGTGGCAAAATGGAAGCATTTCAAATCCTGATCTCTCAAAGTTCTCAGTTGCATGAGGAGCCTGCATGCTTACAGCAAGATCCCCCCTTGCAGAAGTCACCCTTTTCGAGGTGCACAGATCAGGCAATGGTGACACGACAGAAGGGAGTGGTGACCCCACTCTCCTCCCTCATGCGATTGCAGGTGCACAAAGGGGGAAAGCTGAATAAGGCCAATGCCATGCTAATTCATCTGGATTTATTGGGAATCACAAAGGCCACAAGAGTCTCCATACTAAATGTTCCACTACAATTGCAGCAGATGGGTGAAATCATATCCCAAATGCTCCCCAGTGTCTGGAAGCAGCAGTTCACGGTCTCTTAACATGAAGTTTTACCAGCTGTTTTGGAGGCTGTGTAGAGATAGGGAAGCTGTTGAAACCTCTGGCAGGCAGACTTTGGGGGTTTCCTATATTCCAACATAGATGTCCAAAGTTGCACAAAGTTAACTGAACAAAGATTTCTACTTCTGAATCTACAGCACCTGCTCTGTGCTGACAAATCATTTTCCAGGCTCCATGATAGCAGATCATTATTATTAGACAAGATGTATTAAGGAAGCACTTAGATTTTCAGAGAACAGATTTCTCATCCTACTGCATTACATTGCAATGCAGCAACAGAGGCCATTCTGGAATTGTGGTAACACTTGCTAGGTAAACAGAGTATAGTAGTACCGTATTAGCTTTCAACTGAGAGTGTTTTAATGGTACCGCCTCACATACCATCTGTTTGAATGATTTAAAACTCTATACTGGGCTGGCTTACCTTATGACACCCTGAGATGAATTGACTACAAGTTCAGTGAAGGGGAGATATCTATATCCATCCTCTGGCAATCAGTCCCATTGCCCACAATCTTGCCATATACAACACAGCAGAGCCTGGGAATAAAAACAGAAGAAGGACCCTGTTAGTTCATACCAAAGACATATCTAGTCCAATGTTCTGTTCCTGACTGTGGCCCACTAGATGCCTCAGGGAAGCAGAACATTCCTCCTCTGTTGCCTGGTATTTAGATGTAGGCTTACAGGTAAGAATAGATATGGGGCAGGAAACCTGCAACCCTCAACTCCCATCACATTTGAGTCCTGGCCATGCAGCCTGTGGCTGATGTGAACTGGAGTCTGAAGGTCAACTGGTTCCCCACTCTGTCAGTAGACCTATATCCCATTAATTAATTTAAAGTCATTGAATATGGTGGTTATCACCACATCTGGTGGCACTGCATCCCATGTATCCATTAGGGATTGGGTGAAGATTTGCTTTTTGTGGCTGTTGCTGTTCTGTTATGAACCTACCACCAAGCAGTTGCCGGTGTTCTGCAGAATTACACAACTGTGATCATAAGGACCAACATCTCTGCCTGCATGCTTTGCAACTTTCCATGGAGAATCATTGCATTGGTGCTGAATACTCAGGTACACTGGGGTTGTCAGCCATTAGCAGTGCTATCAAACAGTGTTCTATAGTGGCAGTGACAGATGTCATGGCAGTGATGACCAGAAGGAGAAAGGCTGCAGGGAGCCAAAAAGCCCATCACCTACAGTACCTCCTGCTGTAGGCATATGTAGCAGCAGAAGCAATTGTATGGATGAAGTAATGCTCCATTTACAACTCAGTCATCTGTCTCCTTCACCTGCTCGCACAAGAAGGCATGCAGGTGTGTTATGCAGCAGGCAAGGATGGACTGATAAGATCACTGCAGTGAGAATGTACAGGAGGGTCTGTGACTATTCTGCTTCAGTGAAGTTGCGCAAGTGCAACGTCTGGAGTCAGAAGTGACAGCCTTAACATTCAATACTGAGTAGCATTGAAGGCTCAGCTGCAAAATACTGCATCTTGGTGCGATATATATTTTTTAAGTCACACATGTTTGCAACTAGCTAGCTGACATATAGAGTTGGTAGGCTCTCACTCAGAGACCCACTTGTCACTTCAAGGCTGCAACCATCTCATGCAAGCTTCCCTAGAGATGATCCCACTGAACTCTATGAGCCTGAGTAAACAAGCTTGGAGTATCAAATTGTCATTTTAATTTCCCCCTCACGTGCAACCACACTGATTTGCCACTTTTACAAAATGGAACCTCCAGGTTTAGAGGCTCAGGGCCCCTGAATAACAAATCTTGGGAACAAGCAGCAGACGAGGGCTGCTGCTTCCAGGAACCACTGGCCAGCTTCTGAGAAGTATGTGGCTGGTCACTGCAAGAAACAGAATGCTAGACTAGCAGGGCCTTTGATCTGATCCAGCTGGGCTTTTCTGATGGCAGCTAAAAGCCTTTCTTAGTCTTTCTTTGAATTTCAAGAAAAACTTGAATTTGTGTGTTTTGGCTCCCTTAATCAACTCCAAAGTTCCACTCCATGCTTCTCTCCCGATTTTAGCCAAATCATGCTCCACTGTTAGCCAGTAACTAAGGCCACCGTCACAAAAATTAGAGGACTAGGCCAGCCTGCAATGCTAACACTGCTTCTGAGCCTCCAACAGACACATATCATTTACTAGATTTGAATGAACTGTAGGGGTTGAGCTCAGGCAAGGGGACAAAATCCTTAAAGCTCCATGTAATCCTTTTTTTAATCCAAACTGCTCAAGACGAATCATTTGGGGACTATGGTTTCGATGTAAAGTATAAATGCCAGCCACATAAATCATAGATGATACGGAGCCCTGTTCAGGCTGCATCTGTGAGGCCTCCAACAATTTGCCAGCAGATGGAACTAAAAAGCAGAGAGTGTTTCCTTCAAGGAACGTTATGCATCTGGTCATCTTATGCATAAAGACTTGGGAGGCGGGTGCCCTTCGGTCTGTTTGTTTTAAAAATTCAGCTTCTTGCCCATCAGGGTGCTTTTGTGTGAAATACCTTATTCAGATTGTAGGTTCATATTTTATAGGGAAGAAACCCAGGCTCTATACTTCAAGGGTACAGAGGATCCATGGCTATACTCTGCATAGATAAGTTCCCAAGCCTAGTTAGTCATCACCTCTGGCTAAAGCATCTCATATTTCAGGACCAGGGAAAAATTCTGCCTGAAATCTTGGAGAGCTACAGTCGGAGAAGTTACTGGGCAAGATATATCTGTGATCTAATTTAGCATAAGCCAGCTTCCTACAGTCATAATCATGTTGTTCCATTAATATATACACTTATGGCTCTGCTGATGAGTGACAAGTTAATGCTACAGTCCTAAACACACAGACATGCACACACCTTCTTAAATTAGCACTGTGATTCTGAGTACACATACCTGAAGTATGTGTAAGACTAAGTTAAGCAATTGTCCAGAGTGGCTCCCGAAATATAAAGGGAATATTTGCTCCACAGTATTAGGTTAATAACAGTTTCACTGGCATGGTTTCCCTCAGAGAACCTTGAGAATTGTATTTTGGTAGAGGCGCTGAAGATTCTCTGTTAGAAATCCCTAGTCTCCCTACCCTTTGCAGAACTACAGAACTACACCAAATATTTCACTGTAGGCGTGGGCTCCATCAACACACAGCTGATTTTATGTCAGCGTTTAGATTCATTAAGTTGACGTCAATAGACCACTGCAGCCAAGCCCCCTTTTAAGCATTAGATGTCAAGAGCTTCCATTTAAGCCACATCCTTATTGTTCCCAGTCATAATGCTTGAGTCACAAAGGCCAAACGCGCAGGTGGGATCCAAGTGGGTGGGATTTGTATATCAAATGCCTAGAAGTGTTGCCGGACAAAGTGCCTTGTCTTTCATTGAATGGCTTTTCTTACATAATTTCACCCCTTGCAAAATGTCTCATGAGTCAATTCAAGCGCTATGCATAAATCTCAGCATGGTTCTGACGTGAATCATTTTCCCCTACTATCCAATATTAAACTCAGCACTTAAGGCAGGGAGTGGCGGGATAACATTTTATTGAAAACAGTTTGCACCTTGGCAAATAAATTACATGTTCCAAAAATTACATACTGAAGAAGCCTGTTCCCCCACCCCCTAGCTCTGGTACATGGTTTTAGTCTGTCATTGGGATCCCTTGCCCCAGTGGCGTAGCGTGGGGGGTGCAGGGGGGGCCGGCTGCACCGGGCGCAGCATCTGGGGGTTAGGGTTAGGGGGCGCAAATCCACGGGTTAGGGGGCGCAAATCCATGGGTTAGGGGGCGCAAATTATTTGCCTTGCCCCGGGTGCTGACAACCCACGCTACGCCACTGCCTTGCCCTGCTGCCTAACTGATTTGCTTAACTGATCAGGACATTGTGGAAATTCATCACGTATGGATGGAGGTAGAATTCAAACATATCTTCATCTAGAATAAACAGGAGTGGCATGTCCCATTTTACTGCCAGAGGTAAAACAGTAATGTGCTGCTATGCTGCCACAGAAGCCTCCCTTATCTGGTGGTGCCCGCAAAGCAGAGGCAATGGCAACAGGTTCTGGCAAGATCTCATGAGATTTCACAAGCTCTCACAGGCCAGCCCTGAGCAGAAGCAACATATAATGGTCATTTGCAGAGATGTATCACTCTAGAACATAACTACCCCAGTGCCTAGTAGCTATTAGAAGATACACAGTCCACACAGAGATCCAGCTTGGCTGTGTATTACATTGGGAATGGGGGGGTCATGAGAGTGCTACTCACACATCCTAAGGTCAGTGTGGGCAGGCTTCTCCCAAAGTTGAAGTCACATGCTAAAAAATTCCTCTAGGTTTGTGCTCCCTTATCAACCTACAAGACTTAAAATTGACTTATTAACAGATTGACTGAAATTGGATTAAGTGCTCTTGAAACCTGTTCCCCCTCTCAAAAAAGAAAAAAAGAAGTCTATTTGTGGTAAGCTAAGTGATGGCAGAATGCACCCAAAAGCCTAGGATAACCATTGCTTGACAAATCTCTCTGCAAACAAACCAGAGTAAATGCTCAAAAAACAGGTAATCTGGAAGAGGCATGCATCATTCAGACCGAAGGGGAGAAGGGTTTATATATTTGCATTCTTATCCATACATCCATTATTTTAAAAAAGAAGCCTCCCTATTCATAGGGGGAAAGTTTATTGGGCGGGTAGCCTAGCCATCTCCCTTTTTCCTCAAGGGAATTTTGGTGCCAAATGCCATCTGCCAACTGTTTGGAGGGTTTCTGTGCCAGCCCTGGACCCCTGGCAGAACGTCTAGTGCTGGTGTGAGACCGGTGGCACCCACAACCTCCCGGCAAGACAGTTTAACTAAGAACTTGCCCCAAGTTCATTGTGTGTCCCAGGTAGGGATACGCGGAATAGAACCTCCCCATGGAATATATCTGGTCTTATCAAAATACTTTGGGCTTCCCTCAACATTTTTTTTGAGTGGAATTCTCCTCAAAATTTCACTTTTGGTGGGGATTCTACCACACGCCACTGCAGGAAAACTATTTGCCTGCCCTGTATTTAAAAGTTAGCATGTTAATATACACCTTTTTAAAGATCCTTTCTTAGGCCCACGTGAAGCAAAAAATAAGATCCTTACTCCCCCCCTTTAAGGTACTTGCTTGAGGAAAGCTGGTTACATATGGGTCCCCCCCCCCATTGCATTCTCAGTGCTTTTGTATTGACAAATGCACTCCACTGGCACCTTATTTGTTTTTTTATTGGATGCCGAAGCTTGTGTTGCGTCCCCATTCCCACTTCATGTTGATGTCAGACAAATTTACATGGATGATTACTCCCTTAGCATGCTTATCCATCATCATAATGGCAAGATGTCACCATCCCAACAAACTCAAAGAGATCACCTAAATTCTCTCAGTTTGTCTAAAGGCTGCATTAACCTTCAGAGCTTGATTTATTCTTTATTTACACAACTTCAGTCTCCCAGGTGCTTGCTGTATGTTTTTACCTCACCTTTGTCTTTGAAGCAGGTGAGTTTTCATTGTTTCTAATACCTCATTTTTCCTGAGCAGCTGGAACATGTCATTATAAACCATATCAGCCTGCCACCATTTTGTTTTCGGGCCAAAGAACCACCCATCCCTTTCCTCTTCAATTCTAAATAGTAGTAGTAGTAGTTGTAGTAGTAGTAGTAGTAGTAGTAGTAGTAGTAGTGTTATTAAGTCTCTGAGCAGCAAACTCAGCACTTATCCAGGGTTCAGTTTCCTTGAAATGAAGGTCAGTAGAGACTGTGGTCTTTTTAGGGTATATGGTTTTATTTATACAACCTGAGCATAAGATGGAGGGGTCCACGGCATTAACACCCCAGCATTTAGTTTTACCCTAGTACCTCTGGCATCTGCTTTTTAATGTGCACTGAGGTTTTGGGAAGGAGCAGAACTTGTGCACCCTTAACAGATGTCTAGAATAGAGCATTCCAGCATGGGTCCCTTGCACAACAAGCTACATTTGCTGAAATTCCCTGAAATTCCCACACAGCCATTAAAGGTGAGGAAGCCCTGTCCTCTTTTGCATCTGCCTTCCTCTCCTCATTAGAACTCTGTTCTCTGATATTTAATCTCCTATGTACATCAATTTTTGTTTTGGACAGAGTAACATTTAGATGAGGAATGTTCCCTGCTGCCCCTCCCCAAATCTATCACACAGACACATAGTTCCCACCTCATGTTTGGGCTGTATGTGCAGACTACATTAATCACTTGCTAGCTGCATCCCATTGATATGACCATATGAAGGTACCATAATACTAAATCAGGTCGTTGATCTATCTCGCTCACTTTTGTCTTGCTGTGCCATCAGTGCCTTGAACATTGTCAGCCCTGCAACTTGAGAATCTTTGAACTAAAGGACAGAATCTGGGACCTTTGGGATGTGGGTACGTTTTGCACATGATGGGTATCTTTATAATGAAAGGGGTACGACAGAAAAAGGCAATCTGGTGGCTATATTCAGGACCTTGGACACTTCCATGCTGTCACTATTTTTGCAGGTGTGATTCAGTGGCGCACACACACACACACACAAATTTTCAAGCTGTGCCGTTAAACTGGATCCCACGGTCCTGCACATCAAACTTGCTCACTAAACAGGTTTTCTGGAAGCACCCCGAGACAAAATTTGTTAAGCAAAATTTTCTCTGCCCACCACCATCTCAGATAGCCTCAGATTTATGGCTTTGCTTGCTTGGATATTGTGGCTGTGCTTTTATATCATTTATAACAGAATGACATACTCATAAGAGAAAACTCTTGATTTATCTGCTTTTTAGTCTGTTGTACTTCCATTGGTTCTCTAATGAGTCACCACTGTTGCTTGCCAAAATTATGTTGTTAATACCCATCGCTTGGAGTTAATTCAGATTACTGGCTACTGAATGAAAGTGGGTTGAATTTATCAATGCCCTTTACCAGATAATTTCTGGTAAAGATAATTTCTGGTTATATGTTGTCTCTAAAAATATAAATTGCTCTTTTAAATGCTTACTTGTGCAGAGTACTTCAGGCATAACTTGTAAGATGTACGCTGCTCTGTGAAGAATATTGTCTTGTTTGAGTCAAAATAGTGATATTAGTTGAATAGAAATCCCCGCTACACACACAAATTCCTTGTCTTTTTAATTCTTACCTTTTTCTGTGCCATTGTTTCCTCTGGTTTGTCCTTCTTTGTCTCTACATGGATCTGTTACATGAGTGATCCAAGCCTTTCAGGGATCCCATACTGAACAGGATGACATCACAATGCTACCTAGTCAGTCAGATTAGGCTACACAGTGATATCACAGAGGTGAGGTGAAAACAAACCTAATCAGCCTTGCCTGTCTCAAGGGGCTGTTGTCTCGTTGAAGGAAATGTGAAATATAAATGTAATAAAATAAGTCATGATAAATAATAGTTAGATATGCTTCTCCATGAGTATATTTCTCTTCCTCATGATTGAGAAACTAGTGGATTAGACATAACCATGACTGATAGGTGTATCAAGGGCTATTAGCCATTTTCGGTAACTGAATCTTCCCTGTTTCAGAGGCAGTATACTTGAACACTAGCAACTGGGAATGGGCAAAAAACAGAGATTGTTTTCATCCCATTCTTGTGGTCTTCTCAGAAGCAACTGGTTAGTCAAAATTGGGAAAAGGATGTTGGGCTAGATAGACCTTTGGTCTGATCAAGATGCAGGGCTGAACTCAGGCAGTAGTTGGGTGGGGTGTTCTTGTTAAGTTGCGGGTGAACATACCAGACGACACAGCGATTCTTCAAACAGCTCTTGTTTATTCACAGGCCAGAACAGAACTGAACTGAACTGTAGGGTTCAGCCAGCCTGCTTATATAGAGCTCCAGTACCACGCAACTGTAACAACTTTCTGTAACTATCCAATCGCTGAACGTCACTTTCAATCCCTTATTTGCATATGCGGACCCAAGTGAAAACTATCTACAGTATCCCCCTGCTGGCCCAGGGTGAGAACTTCAGTACATAACAGTTCTTGACTTTATATTTCACTGCAATGTCTATTTTGCATGTGTCCTTCCAATAATAAAGTAGAATTACTGAGTGAGTTGGAAACACATATAAATAACCATAGGCATCTTCTGAAGAGCAGCAGTGAATATGAGATTAATCATTATTATGCGGCAAACAAATACTGCTGCATAATGACCATGCAGACTATCAGGTAAAACAAAAAGTGTTCTGGAACTTTTGAATTGTATCTCTCTCCCCCAGCCCCCAGGGGAGAGCACTTAGGTCAAGGGTGAAATTTGATAGTTAACATAGGAAGCCCAAGGATAGCATTAAAATATACCTGAATGTTAAAAGAACAGCAGGTTACATTTTTTACCCAAAGTGTGGTTTAGTCCAGGTGGTATCTTAATTTCATGTTGGTTTTTTTAAAGTCTCCTTACTGGGTCAAAAGCCTTCAATGGAGGCAGAAGTGAGCATTTAAATAAGAGTGGTCAATAGAGGAAGCTTTTTATCAAGTAAAATGCTGTTTGTACTATGTCTTGAAGTGTGGAATCAAATTCATTTTCATCATTCTCATGCTCACTAAGGTTTTGCAGCTCAGGACGACAATACAGTGGTACCTTGGTTTATGAATTTAATCCATTTCGGAAGTCCATTCTTAAACCAAAACCATTCTTAAACTGAGGCATGCTTTCCCTAATGAGGCCTCCCACTGCCGGTGCCCTTCCACTATTTGGCTTCTGTTCTTAGACCAAGGTAAAGTTCGCAAAGTGGGACATGACTTCCGGTTTTGCGGAGTTTGTAAACTGAATAGTTTGTAAACAGGGCTGTTCTTAAACCGAGGTATCTCAAGGACTGCCTCTTTCCATAGGAACCTACCTGGAACCTGAGATCACCACCTGAGGTCCTTCTTCATGTGCCTCCTCCATGAGATATCTGGAGGGTGGCAACATGAGCATGGGCCTTTTCTGTAGTGGCTACCTGCCATTACACATCTTTAGACACTAGGTGAATATATTTCGCTTCAACCAGGCCTTGGGCTGATCAACGTCAGGTACCCTTTTAAATGTGTTGTGGGAGGGGGGGAATTATTGGTTTGTTTTTGTTCTTATTTTTATTAAGTATTTTGTTGGGGGTTTGTATTGTAATTTTCTTGTTGTGAACTGCCCTGAGATCTACAGATAAAGGGTGGTATACAAATTTAATAAAACAACAACAACAACAACAATAATAATACTACAGTGGCATGTATTTCCTCATTGTCATCTTGTTGAAGCAAACTTCACCAGCCTGGTGCCCTCAAATGGCTGTCTGTGGGTGGATGGGAACTGTCTTCTAAAACACATGGAGGGCACCAGGTTGGCGAAAACTGTCAAAAATCTCTCCTACAGGCAACATATAAGTTTTCTCTTTGCTTGAATGGAGGATGCCATGGAAGTCTGAGAGCACAACTGGGCAGACTAGGATCTAGTTTGGGGGCCCCCCTAATAGAATCTCAAACTTAGCTGGAGCCAAGTTGAAAATAGCACCTTAGAAAGAATGGCACACATACACCTAAAATTAGGGCTAATCTGAGTTGGGATCCAACAACATCTGGAGAGCCAAAGGTGTCCCATCACTGTACTAGAGGCTGCATTTTGCTTTTTTAAAAAAGGGAAAACGCAAGAGAAGAGTGGCAAACAGCTGTGAATATCATGTAGTTTGATCATAAGAAACGATGTTTAGTTTTATTTGCTTGTGCGTTTGGCGAAGTGTCATTGGGACTTCCCCAAAGTGTTCTTCGTATGTTTTGTTTTTGCATTAAATGTTGCCTGTCATTTGGAAGGCGTCTTCCATCCGAGTCGCTTTATAATTTGTACATATAGTCGACAGCCCTGGAGATAACAGGAAAGCTCCATTTGTGTCTGTCTAACTGCTGAGTAATTTCCTCTGAAGAAGAGCCTTCCTGTTCAAAATGTGAATGGATTCAGCATGGAGCAGCACATTTAAGAAAGTTTTGACACCTGATGGTTTGGGCTTTTCATATTTTCATCTCAAAAGCTCAAGAACCCAATGCATTATCTCAAAATACGTGGGACAGGAGTTCCCAGTTTTGCTATGAATGAAACTTATGGCAATTCTAGTGCACAACGGAATGCCAGTAAGAAAATGAATGGAAGATATCAGTTATGCAGAGCTTCCACAGAGCTATGGGTTGGTTAGAGAAGCTCCCAAAATTCTTCTCATCCTGATTTCTTCCTGAATTATGGCATTCCAAATTAGCTGGCCTTATTTCCAGAGTTGGATCCAGATCTAGAGAGCAACTCATACCTCCTTAGCACCAGGCAGCGGGGGGTTGGGGGTTGGATTGGGTCAATGTGTCCTTCCACACTGCCCTGCCAGTCTCTACTAGCACAGAGCTCCCCCTTTCATCCCACCAAATAGATGAGCAGTCAAAAATGCCACTGGCAGGACCCTCACTAGTGGAAGTCAACAGAAAGTCCCATTGGATCCTGAGCCAGTCCTAATGTTGCCGCATGATCTGATTTAGGCCTGATCATTGTTCCACAATTGTGTTGCTGTTATTTCCAGCTAACACAGATTCCTGAGTATGCAGATTTTTCTGCAATTTCCAGTTCCTTCCATTCATTCATGCACCCTCGCCCCCCGGCCCCGCATTCTACATTGTTAATCGGCATGCACAAACAAATAAAGTACTGCAACAACAACCAGAAAAAAGCAACCTTAATGTAGACATGATTGCACCAAAGTTCTTTTTCTTGGGTGTTTGACATCTGCACTTCAGCATATTAAGA
This sequence comes from Podarcis pityusensis, assembly GCF_964106645.2. Classification (NCBI taxonomy): domain Eukaryota; kingdom Metazoa; phylum Chordata; class Lepidosauria; order Squamata; family Lacertidae; genus Podarcis; species Podarcis pityusensis. Next base: position 79,360,186 of record NC_138032.1, on the reverse strand, counting down.
GACTACAAAAAGAATCGTGATAAGACAGGTATTCAAATTGGTACTATTTTTCTAGAATAAGAGGTGCTGGAACTCACAATGAACACCTCCGTTGCTTTCTTAGAATGGCAATGGCTCCCACCTGAGAGGTGCCGGGACTGAGTTCCTGTGAGCTCCCCCTGAAAAAAGCTCTGTATACAATCACACCTTTTGTTTGCAGTGTTTCATGAGCGCATATTGCTCACTGGGGAGGCAGAAAGACCACACAAATGAAATGGAAGCAGCAGTTACAAGTCACTCTGCATGCTCCAATTCCAAATGTAATTTTAGAAATTATCCAAGTTAAATCAGAATCCAGGAGCAGTGCAAAACAGGAGAGCAAACCCATGGAACAATAACGCAATAGGGGGAATTCTCTCATCCTTAGGCATGGGGGGGCACCTAACATCAAGTATTAGGGAGCAGGCAGGAGCAATTTTTTAAGATTACTCAGGAATTTTAACAGGTCTCCTTTAACTGAGCACGCTTCACAGCACTATCCTGTGTCTGTCTACTCAGGAGTAAGTCTAACATGCATTATATACATTTTAAATCAAATTATTCCACTAACAAGTCTTCATGGCTGTGAACTTAACCACCAAGAAGCCCTTGTAACATTCTAGATTGGGGTGGCGAACCCTTTGAAGGTCAGAGGGTTGAATTCACCTTGGATAACCCCACGGGGGGGGGGGCTGCATGCCAACAGTTCATGTGACCACCCTACATCCTTGCACACATGCACATAGACATACACAGCCCCCCCCATTAGCCATGTAGGTCAGCTGGGGGAGGGGGGAAATATCTCCCCTCCTCACATCAAATTATCCTCTCCCCCTTCCCCTTTATCCTTCACACATTGCTTGGGAAATTTGCACATTCCTCTAATTTCTCATCTGTGACAAAATGGCTCCTTTCCACATTAATTGTCATATAATTTAGGGCAGTAAATCCCCACCTTCTAAAAATGACATTTTAATCTCACTCCTAATTTGTTTGTTATCGAATCCCAATAAAGCAGTACATGAACTGATGGGGAGAATCTTCCATCTGGCTTTCTCTATAAAGAAAAATACAAGCCCAAATAGTGCTTGATTTTTTTCTCAGAGATAAGAACACATAGCAAATATGAATTTATACCAAATAACTTCATTTCTAACCATGTTGTAGGAAAGCTGCCCTAAATCTCAACAAGAAGTGAAGCTCCTGCCCTCCCATTCCATTAAAAATACAAATAATTCTCATATATTACATACATTATGTGTTATTATATACATTATTATACATTATTATACATTATTATACATTATTATACATTATATACATTCTTATACATTTAATCTTACAGGCATGCATATACTCCAGGTTTCTTAAAAGTAACTAGCACATACACCGATAAATGCAATATAAATCCAACAATGCATAGAACTGCATAAAATGCATATAATAATAATAATAATATTTATACCCCGCCCATCTGGCTGGGTTTCCCCAGCCACTCTGGGTGGCTTCCAACAAAATTTTAATATACAATAGTCCGTCAAACATTGAAAGCTTCCCTAAAATTATGTTGTGGAAATATAGTACAGCATGGGGTTTCATATATATATATATATATATATATATATATATATATATACATATAGTCATATTTTTATTCTTATTGCTATTTTTGTAGAAAAAGAGGTGCCAGAACTCACCATGAACACCTACCTCATTCTCCTAGAATGGCAGTGGTGCCCACCTGAGAGGTGCTAGAACTGTGTTCTGGCTGAAAAAAGCCATTATTGTTGTTGTCATTTTTATTTCAATTTATTTATTGCCTTTTATCAAAAGATCCCAGGACAGTGTACAATAATAAAAACATAATACAGAGCAGGCTTTTATCTTTTAAAGGCCAGTGTATGAGTGGCTCAGACATAAGCAGGCACTTGAGACTGGTGATGGTTCAATGCAGGCAAAGCTTAAGTTGGTCCAGAACTGCCAAATTCGATGTGGAAATCCATTTAAAACAGATTCCCCCTCCATTCTGAGGCAGAAAAAACTCTGATCAGCTTCTCTTGAAATCATCCCATGATGAAATCCTCTGAAACCGCCTAAAAACGTTGCTTGTGTTGAAGTTTGGTAGCCCCTCAACAGAAAGAAAAACAAACAAACTGAAAATTCTGGAGGCTCATAGAAAACTGCCCTACAGGAACTATAGTTCCAGTATCTTTGAGAATTTTCAGGTTGCTTTCCACTGGGAGTCACAGCTTTTATTTTTGTTAAGTGAATCTTCTTGAGATCGCCTGGCGCTCCCCCATCTTCCTCCCAAGCTCAGATTTCCTATTGAAATGGAACCATGACTGTACGCATTGTCTGGACCTGACTATCCAGGCAGGCAAAATGGATGGCCATTTGGCTAGATGGTCCGGATGAAATGTGTGCCTTAGCCACACTAGACCCTGGAAAGTTTGCCAGGATTAAGGCTTGCCTTCCTCTTTTCTAGCTTTGAGTCAAAAGCATTATTACACTTGTGTATGGAGTGAATATTCATTATTGCTATTATTTATTTGCCTGTTTCACCAGCTCCTGGAGAAATTGTTCATTTTGAGGGGTCACAGAGTCGCTTCCAAGTGTGAGCTTTGTAGGGGAGCAGCTGCAGTTTGCAGGGAGGGGTGGAACCAGCCCCCAACACCCCTCACACCTTATTTCAATGGCTAGGGAAAATAGCTATACAAGACCTTTTGAGCTCTTGTCTAGCCAAGTTAGGGGGCTTCCTGTTCAGGAAGTCTCCTTTCCTCCATCTCCTAAGCCTGGCAAACTTGCTCCTTAAGCAAATGTAACCTTAGGTTTCCCAACTGCAAAAGCTGATAGGCAGATAGAAATAGCCCAATGAGTTCCATCTTCTTGAATGAGCAAAAATTGAAACCTAATTTGGCTCACGAATTAGAAAATTGCATCCTCAGCTTCTCATATATTTCTGATAACTTCCCACTTACTGGTCTTTAGCTCACAGCATTTGGGGATATAATTCTGTACACCATGAAAGAAAAGGACCCGTACCTTATTTTTTATTAAACGGTCACAGTTCCCTTTTGACATCCAGACTAAATTCAATCACAACGAGGTTATATTTAGCCTTCAGAATGTCACCACTTTGGTAATTGCTGGAGTAAAGAAAAGATAAATATAAGAGAGAATTAATAAGATGGATTTCTTAAGCCAAAACCTTTATACAGCAAGCGAGATAGTGAGTTGGAATCTCTTTATTATTTTCCTTTCTCTCCCCTTATGAGACATCTAACGAGAGTAATATTACCACCTGAGACGAAAATGACATTATATTTGAGTAATATGTATAAGCCATTTAAATGCAATCATCCCACTATTGGAACATAATTTAAACACAAATGGGAAAAAATGTTTTGTGGGAATAATCCATACCAAATGGATGAAAATGAATATAGAATATTGTTAGATTTGCATATATACACAGAATATGCTGGGAGTTAGCTTTCTAACTAACATCCTCAAGAGAGTTCTTTGGCTTCAGTAATAGGTCTGTCAGATCTCACCAGTGGGGAATCTGCCCCATTATTTAATTTAGTAGTTATGCTCTTACCAATATTTTTTTTTTTTTTAAAAAAGGAATGGGCCAAAGCCTGATTCACAAGTTATTGGTGTTGGGTTTTTACTGGAGGCACACAAGGTTACTTATACCCAACAACTATTTCTGTGTGGCAGCTGTTTCTTCTGGGCTGGCTCTTTATAATGTCTGTAGACTGGATGAACCATGATGTGATTCTTTCTCACCCCTGTTGTGTTCCTGTAAGAGTTCCTACACATATCCTACAGTAATACAAATCAGCATCATGTACACAAGTTTGGAAATTTCTTTGCTGGTTTGGAGGATCCACAAGAACACAAGACTGGACACAACACAGGCATATAATAATAGTAATAAATAATAATAATAATAATAATAATAATAATAATTTATTATTTGTACCCCACCCATCTGGCGGGGTTTCCGCAGCCACTCTGGGCGGCTTCCACAAAGACTAAAAATACACTAATATGTCATACATTAAAAACTTCCCAGAACAGGGCTGCCTTAAGATGTCTTCTGAATGTCAGGTAGTTGTTTATCTCTTTGACATCTGATGGGAGGGCGTTCCACAGGGCGGGCGCCACTACCAAGAAGACCCTCTGCCTGGTTCCCTGCAGCTTTGCTTCTCGCAATGAAGGCCCTCGGTGCTGGACCTCAGCATCTGGGCAGAACGATGGGGGTGGAGACGCTCCTTCAGGTATACTGGACCGAGGCCATTTAGGGCTTTAAAGGTCAATGCCAACACTTTGAATTGTGCTCAGAAACGTACTGGGAGCCAATGTAGGTCTTTCAAGACCAGTGTTATGTGGTCTCGGCGGCCGCCCCCAGTCACCAGTCTAGCTGCCGCATTCTGGATTAGTTGTAGTTTCCAGGTCACCTTCAAAGGTAGCCCCACATAGAGTGCATGTATGAGGAAGCTGTCTCATACAAAGCTGGCCCATTAGTGCATCAAATTCAGTATGTTCAGGGATGACCTCCAAGTGGTGTTGGACTACTATTATCACCATCCCATTGACCATGCTGACTGGAGCTTCTGGGAGTTGTAATTCAACAACATCTGGAGGGCACCATGTTAGTTACCCCTGTTCTGCATTGGCTGCCCGTGGCTCTCCAGGCATTCAGACAGAGAATATTTCAAGCTAACCTAGAGATGCTGGGACTGAACCTGAGACCTTCTACATGTAGAGTTGAGTTATAGCCCTTCCCGGGACTGTTAGAATCATGCCACCACAGCTAGGAAAGTCAACTTGGGCCCTCAAGTAGAGGAGGAGGCCCATCCAGGGGATATTTCCCCTCAAATGTAGAGCTGACCCTGTCAAATGGGAACAATATACTGCTAGCTCTTCAGACTCTTCCAATTAAGGCTGTGTAGGAAAAGGGAAATCTTATGTTTAAGGGCTCTCTTGGAGGCGCGCCTCCCCTACACATAGAAAACTAACATGTCAAGGAGAAGAGTTTAGATCTTCTTAATGGATTTGTGGGGGTTTTGTGGGGGAGGGATAATGCAGTTCCTTGCTGGTGCATGAAGTAGTAGAATCCTGGGGGGAAAACAATTATCCTGCTAATTTGCTAAATGTATATATACCCTGGCCTTCACAATGCGAGCTGTTTACATCAACACCATTCAGCACGGTTGTGAGCATTTTCACTTAGAGGCATAGAGACAGCAAACTGGTCAATATAATTAAACATTTATTGGTTTACAAAGCGACCTGTGAACTGCAGGCATCTTCCTGATAAAGTACATCCCACTGTAATATATAAACACAAAATTAAGTATTAAACAATGCTCCTGTCTGGAGTTCAAGCAGCAAGTGCAAATACAAGCATAATTAGGGGTTGACTCTGCTTCTGCTGACTTTCCCTGCTCCCGAGAGCATAAAGATTGCACAATGTACGGAATGCAAACTCCCATCACCTCCTTAGGACCCTGCTTTAAATCTCTTCTCTGGTTACTGCCCTTCCTTTTACTGGAGGATTTTATCTTACACTGTTATTAAAAAAACATGTTGCTCATTGAAGTAAATGTACTGTATTTAAGTCTTGTATAAACACACAGTTTGGATGGACTAAATGTGTAGTTAGGGATTTTAAGGCATACTCAATTAAGCACACATTTAGGCATGTGAATTATTTTCACAATAGCCTCTGATAGTTCCCAAAGAGCACTTATAATATGCAGTGAATATAGTTTTCGTTTTATGGGTTATTGATCCAATGGATCCTTTGAGTCCTCAATGGTTACCCCGTCAATGAGGTCACAATACACTACACAGATGCCCAGAATCACTGTTAATTCTACCAAATGAACCAGCACCAATGCAAAACAGTTGTTGTCACGGAATAAACCATCACCATAAAGGGAAAAAAAGAAAACTGGAAGTTGTGGTAAGTGGGTCTGATCTGAAACTACCACCAGTTTTCAGGAACATATTCAGCAGAATCTTGGGGCGGGGGGGGGGGCGGAGAGTCCTGTTTCAATGGCCTTTTATTTTATAGTGGTTTATTTTTTATTTATCATCTCTCTCTTGTGTTCATGCTTCTCATATGAAATCATCACATAACTAAAAATGATTCGCTATGTAGCATAGTGATGCCATTATGTTTGCTGTGTGATCCCTGATTGGCTGGGATAACCCATATGATCAATCTATTGTCTTCACTTTCAATTGTCTTAATTTACCTTCAGTGGTATCATCATGTAGCCAAATTGTAATGGCTATGTAGTGCAGCAATAGCTACTCATTCATTACATAATCCTCATTTGGCTGGGACACAGACACACCCAACATTCACACACATCAATACTCTTGGAAAGAAAGGGTAGCAGTAACTGTGACAGAAGAAATGATTCCACGGCGATTGTAAAGCAAGGACTAAGGCAAAAGAAAAAGAAAAGGAGTGAAAAGAGGGTACATTTGCACAGTCAAATGGCTTTTAGGGAGATAGTTCGACACACCCAAATCACTATTGATTTGTTGTTCCGCCTGGCCTTTGGCTTGGAGCCAATTTGATTCCCTCCCTCTCTTTCTTTTTTCTTTTCCTTCTCCTCCTGTGATGAGGCTACATTTTAATATTTCAAAATTTTAATGTTGTATTTAAATTTTTTTTTTAAGTTGTAATCATTCAACTTGTTTTTATTATTGCTTGTAAACCACTCTGAGCCTGGCCTTGGCTGGGGAGGGCGGGGTATATATATAAAAAAATATTATTATTATTTCACACACCCCCATTGAAACTGGAGAATATTTGGTACAGCCCCAATGTCATATGCAATGTTACACACATAAATTTGTTTCATTTTTTAAAAAACTCCCATCAATTTTCAGGCTTAATTGTGAATGCAATGCCTATATTTTAGCAGAATTTGAGAGATATTATTAATTTTTCTCTGAATTGTCTGCTATTGATATCAAACCATATCACTTTGCAGAGAGGCACAAGCAATAAAAGATTCCTGTCCCAAGGAGCTTGCTTCCACATTGACTACGTAACATCTCACCCACTGAAATCAATAAGGCTTAAACATGCTGAATTTCAGCTCGTGTACGTTGCACTTTTTGAAATGTATCTCTTGGGATTCTTCGAAATAAAGTTGACGTACAAAATTCTAGACACATTGCTAAGGAGGTGGGGTGGACTCTCTAAGCTTTCATATCTTTGCATTGGCTTGAAAACTAACGACTGTATGGTTTTTGAGATTATAGTCACTTCACAGGAACAAGCTCGCCACCTGTTAGAAACTGCCAAACAAACAAAAGTGAAATTGTTATAATGCACCTGTGTTGCTCCGATGAATCTGTCCAGAATGACGGAAGCAGAATAACATTGGCAGCAGCAACCTCAAATCTTGACTATCCCTTGATGCACATCTGGGCCTTGCTAGGTCCAACTTGACCACCAACTTGAGTAAACATTGGAGCAGCCATGCTGGGCCAAAATGGATGACAATTGAAAAGTGAGCTGCTTGGAACCTTTGCTAAATCACAGTGACACATTTTGGCACCTTAGGTCTCAGGGATAAGGTGCTAAAGAAAACAACAATGGGCACCTCAACAAATGTGAAATTATAACATTACTGGATTGTTTTAAAGACTATGCAAGAATATGAATAACTGCCAAAAAGCAGTGATTTCATTTACGCTTTTCCTTAGATTATGGCCGGCCTTTAGCAGCTTCTGTCATGGGTTTGCTTAAGTGATGAATTTGAGAGGCAAGATGGAAAAACCTGGTCCAGTCACTGATCAATATAAAATATTTCACAGGCTCATTTTTCTCTCCTCCTTTTTAGCCCTTGGTCACACACACCTCTCCTTCACCTAGCAGAAAACAACATGATCTGGACCCACACCATTGATTGGGTGACAATGACCTTTATTCTAAGGTGCTAAGAATGATAAAAAAATAAAGAAATCTAGGTTTCCTAATAAAAAAAACAAACTAAGGCAGCTCGGGAAGTTCTGAGGACAAATCTTCAGCTAGATAAAAAAACAGCAAGCCTAAGCTTCACATTAAAACAACTGATTGCTTTGACAGCACAATTATAATGCTATTCTTATGTCACTCTTAATCTATATTTTCTAAATGCTATATTGCATTATATTCTGTTTTACTAAGTCTTTATTCAAAGCTCACAATATGATTTTCTATATGAAAATTATGCTGTTCTCTGAATGAAGCTGTGCATATAGAAAAATTGCTCCCTGACACATCAGGACCAGATTAAATCATTTGTTTTATATTTTATGATTTTATAATTTATAATGATTTAATTTAAGTATTTTTTAATGAGTAAGTGGTTTATAAATATCTCTTTAAATAAAAACAAATAAACTGCACCACCAAATTAAACATGGGATATATCTTTTCATCACTTAAAAGTCAGAGGAGATATAATTAAAGTGGCATTGTGTGATACTGATCTGTATCAAGTTATCTAGCCACACAAATATTTTGATATTGTTGAAATGCAAGTGAGAGAAACATATCTATATAATTCTGAGATTGTCAAAGAAACATGTTATTCAAAGGATAGCAGCCTGACAGAGACACAAAGATTTGTGTGTCTCGAAGACCAAGAGGAGTGTATCTGGGAAAGGGCAGGCCTGATCAGGAGAGAAACCATTTTAGTAATTGAAGGTCTTAATTTTATTCAGAAGGCATGGCTTCATGATACTCATTGACATCAGAGAAAACCTCAAGGGGCTCAACATCTGTGTGCTTGCTGTTGTTCGGGGGCATGTCAGATTCACATCACTGAACAACACAAGCAGATAAAATGTTCAGAAACACACCTGCCGCTAACCAATTTCCAAGAGATGGTATCTCTGCCGAGTTGCCCATTCCAGTTGATTTTAGTCCACCTCAACCACACAAAGCTGCATTTCTGCTACACAGAAAGCTCATGGATTATCCTGCCACAGTGGTGCTGCTTCTTGACAACTTGTGGCAGTTGCTCAAGAGTTCATGGATGCCAGGAGACAGGTGCCTAGCTTGAATAGTGCAACCAGAATTCTCCCAAGGTAAAATAGTTGGGCTTGAGACATGGGGAGGAATTCAATATTGCACAAAGGTGATCGGTCTGTCAGGGCAAGCATTTAGGCTTACTAGATGGAATAAGCCCACCCTCTCATCCCTCCACAAACTGTTCTGGGGGGGGGGGAGTTCTTACTGTTGGAGAAAAGGAAATGCATTTAATCCCCGTGTGCTTTTAGCTAATACATATGTTACTTTAAAACACACATGTCTAGTGATGTAGCCACCTCCTGTTTATAGCTTCTTTGTCTAAGTTAACTCCACCCCTAAAAGCTGAGACATTTTGAGATTGGGAGATGTCTGCCATTTTTCTCTCTCTAATCACTCATTCTGTAAATAGTTCCTGCATGAATAAAGCCATTGAATTCCAGCAACTATGATTATTCAAATCTAATTCACCCAAGCTGCAAGGTTTGCTAGCACTTCCAACCAACCTCATTCACAGTTGTTGCTGCCACCAGTTCACGAACAATGCATAATTGATTACTTTTCTTCCCATTTGCACTGTGTTGCATTGACATGAACGGAGTAGAATAATGTAACTTAATTAATTTGCATATGGAATTAATTTACATACTAAATTAATTTAGTTGCATTGACATTATGTAAAGTACATCATTTCATCACAGTGGACAACAAGAGAAATAATATTTTTGGCAGAGAACAAACTGAAGCGGAAGGGAAACAGCGTTACATGTGACAAATACAGGTTGGAACAAAAAGTGATGCCTTCTTACATCCCTATGCACCACAAACATTTCTGAAGAACAGCTCAGCATAACCTCTGTGCAAGCTTCTTTTTTTTGCAAGCAAATCAGGATGAATGCTCAATAAACAGGTAACCTGGAGAAGACTGCTCTCTTAGGCAGAGCCTGTGTTTTGCCATACACATACACACACAGAAACAAACACACATACTGTGCATGGCTACTATAGACACTTGAGAAAGAAGAATAATCCACTGTCACCACTTTCACATTATGTGCAAAACAGCCTTTCAACAAGATAACCACTGTGTATTTTCAGGTCACAGAGGGAGCAAGGCAGGCATAGAAAGAACAGGAGAATCATATCCTTTTTCTCTCCTGTAAGGTAAAAAACAAAAACAAAACCCTGACAGGGTGAAGAGACAAGATGACAGCCCATAAGAGACAACATTAGCACATTACTATTTTAGACTGCTATTTGATTTTGATACCATTCCTATTTTACTCTTAGAATGATATGTCTAAAAATGATGGTTGTCCTGGACATCAGGTGAGGCTGTCAATTCCTGTTCTCTCCAGGTCATCCCTGGACATCTGGCAACCCTATCTTAATGTCACTGCAATCATGCTTTGCTGGCTTGCTACATCCCTCAAATGAACTGTGCTCCAGATGATATTTAAAGGTCATCGCCGAGGACTGCGCTCTCTCTCTCTCTTACCCTTGACTAAATCTCCCATGGCACAGGATCGAAAGAAATTCTCCAGGTGATGTTAGCACCCATGAGAAAGGGTGTGTGATTTCTCAGTATGTCTCTAAACTTCTTTTTCTGGGAGCAGGCAGTTGTCTGGTCAAGGGCACAGTTCCTTTGCTTTTTAATACATGGGTATTTCCACCACTACCACCTTCGGATGCTGAGGTGTGGGGAGTAGACAGAGCTATGAGCCCCATGTAGCTGACCTGCACCCACTACACAAGTTTGCTGCCCCCAAGTGTAGTGAAGGATACTGTCTATTCACTACCAGTTCAAATGGTATGTGCCATCTTGACCTTCTCCTCAGGCAGCAAAATGTCTTGAGCTGGCCGGGATACGTAAGCTATTGCTAATCAGTTCCTCATTTAAAGCACAGATACATCTAGCTATATTGTCCCAAGATGACTGACAGGGAAATAATTCAGACAAGTCTGAAAACAAATACTCAAATTGTCATGCAAATAGACCCATGGGCTATTGATTTTTCTTCTTCAAATCAGGAAGACAGTGTGTTAATTGTGACAACTGTGTCTATTTTCTGCAGAGAAAAGGGCTGTTTATTCCAAGGTTATCCATTCTCTTCCTCTGAAGATCTGAAAAAGAACTTAAGATACTACCATACAGATTCTGTAGGCCTTATACCAATATAAGTTCAAATTGTTTTTCCCGCCTGACCATGTTCTCTGTCCTAAAACAAGGCTGAATGACAAACTGATTGTGAAGCAAAATGCTTTTGTTTTGTTTGTTTTTTCCTTTACGTGCTAGAGCTTTGAAGTTGCAAATGGAGGCAGGGAAATGGTGCAGCTGTAGCCCCAGCAGTGAGCTGCTTAATTCACTGCTTTGTGCTGTTTTCTGGTGAATTCTCTGAAAAATGAAATTGAAGTGAATTCAGAGAGAGATTCAGATAGAGAAGTGTTCATGTGGGCGAAAGTGGGTGAATGTTGAGGTAAGAGTGTGTTAGTGGGCAGTGGTGTAGGAAAGGGGGTGTGGTGGGTGCGGTCTGCCCTGGGTGTCATCACTGAGGGAGTTGACAAAATGGCAAAAATATGTGTTTTTGAAAAAATAACTCCCGCACCCACCTCATGCCCCTTCCTATGCCACTGCAGGAACACTCTCCCCTCGAGTGATTGCCAAAAACCAGAAACATTGCTGTCTCCAACTTCGCAGGCAGAGCACGGCCTTTATGGCTAGTAGCCTTCAACAGCCCTCTCCTCCATGAATCTGCCTAATTCAGAGGCGTAGCTAGGTAACTAGGAGGGCCCTGCGTATCACACTGCAGGGCCTGTAGCGTGCCTGAGCCACACATCTCTCCTGAGGGGGAGGCAGTGTGCGGACTGCCTGCAAGCTCTGTGCTGCTTTTTCGAGCAGCCTGGGGCTTGCCCTACAGCTGAGGGGGAGGCTGCAGAGAGGCTCCATGCAGCATGCCCTGCCTTGGCTCGCCCCACCCCCATAGGCAGCTTGGGCCACCCCAATGGGCAGCTTGCTCTGCCCCCGGCTGCAGGGCGCGCGCGCCACCCCAAGCACCCAAGCGGCTAGCTACGCCGCTGTTAGTGGGTACAGAATTTGTGTGCGTGGAATGGTATTGATTGAGTACAATTTTAGTTTATGGATTTTGAGGTTGTGGGCTCACCCACACCTCTGCTTGTCCTGTGCCTAGAAAGCATGGGCCCAATAGGCTTTTTCTAGGCACGGCTCAGATCAGTTTTTCATTTGTCCTGCCACTTTCCCTGGGAAAATCTACTGTTTACTAGGGAAAATCAGAATAAACATTATACACACACACACACACACACACACACACATACACATACACTCACCAACAATTAACACCTGTTCCAGTTCAATGGTAACTGTGGGTATTCCCAGGCAAAAGCAGCAAGACAAACAGAAGGGTGGAAAAGCCCCGTATTTGTTTTATCGCTTTACATACAGACAACTCCTAATTTTTGTGGGGTTGTGTTCTGCACTTCCATGTATGTAACTGAAATCAAATATATTGGGAGCACCCTGGAGAGTCCTTCTGGCTCCTGAGGAAACTCTCCCCAGAGCCCAAAAAGGGCCCTGGGGAGAGTCTCCTCAGGAGCCTGAGACGCAGCTGTGCCTGTGCTTTGCTGAGGCTTCCTACCTAGCATCTGGTGTGCAGGATAGAGTAGCTGCTGCCACTGCTTTCCCACCTGTCAGCTGTGGAAGCCATCTTGTATCTCTGGCACATGAGCTGGAGGGATAGCGCAGCTTCCTTGACCAGCACAGCTGAAGCTTCGATGGAATTTTCCAATGTTAAACCTTCAGCAATACACATACAGAGCTATTTTCCATTACAATGCACAATGAAACAATTATAATTAACACAACTGACCCAACGAAACTATGTAGAGCTGACTACTGAACCTTCATTAGACATGACTAGAACAAAACTGGGATGGCAGCCCTGCAGCAGGGCCAACACAGTACATTTAAGTTATGTGAGAACAAGGTCTCCACTCCATTCTACATATGGAAGCCAACAGGACTGGCACCAGAATTTTGCCTCAAATCTTGTGACAGGACAGCATGTTCCACTGCACCCGAGGACAGCAGGCTAACTTATGGAGGGTACAGGACAGGCTACATGGTGCTCACAACTTGGTCTTCACTGTCATCTGAGGAGGCTGCTGCACTCTGCCAAACAGTAGGGCCAGGCCTGGGGTGACTGGTATTTGCAAAACATTTAATTTATTTTATTTGGACAGTTTGGATACCATTTATATTTAAGCAAATCTTAAAGTGGAACAACAACAAAGCAACTCCCGCATACCCAGAGAATTCCCACACCTTATAAGACACAATCAAGCAGAGGGCCTTCTTGGTAGTGGCACCTGCCCTGTGGAACGCCCTCCCATCAGATGTCAAGGAAATAAACAATTACCTGACTTTTAGAAGACATCTGAAGGCAGCCCTGTTTAGGGAAGTTTTTAATATTTGAGCACAGTTTTTTATATTCTATTGGGAGCTGCCCAGAGTGGCTGGGAAAACCCAGCCAGATAGGCAGGGTATTAATAATAATAATAATAATAATAATAATAATAATACAATCAGCAATGAAATAGAGCATCCTCTTTAGCATCAAAATAAGAATTTGCACTACAAAAACACAAGGGAAGAATTCACACTGTAAAACGCAGCTTTAAAATATCCTCTAAACATAAAAAATGGAATGTTGCAAATGAAAATCAACTAAATGTATGAATTCCACAATTTTCAATAGAGCGATTAACAAGTAAAAGGAAAACCAACTCAACCATATGCCAAATCAATCATTTAACAAGCCAGCCTAGTTAAATCCCCAACACACCTATACAACAATAAACACAACTTAATCTAACTACAGCTAAAAATACATCCCATTCAGCACCTCCCAAAAACATTCTTACATGATTGTATCAATCAGAAACAAAAACACTCTGGACCCATATATGCAAGCTTACTATTCTAGTATACCTTCGCAATTGCATTCTCCACACTCTGAAACCACTCCCATAAGTCCATTTCACATCAATCAACAACCCACTCACATGTCAACCCAATGAGACTCAGAAAAACCTGGAAAAATACTGACATATTAGCAAGCAACAATACATACCCCCCAAGCTTTCTCCCTCATCTCTCATTCTGTTGGGGCAGAAGCTATCCTCCATGCCACCCAAAGGGTATGGAAACCACTTCCTACAGCTTTCTAACAGATCAGTTAATGATGTCTATTCTCTGCCCTCCCCCCCCCCAAAAAAAAAGCAGGGAAAGAAAAGGACCTTGAACATTGCTCTGACTTGGCCTTCTTTTGAAACACAGAAAGGAAACATTTCTGAGTTCAGGCACTTCTTGCTCTCGACTCAATTAAAAAAGCAAACCTTTTGTAGCCAAATGTGATTCCACAAAAATACAGGCAATGCCTTATGTAGTATAGCACAAAAAACGGAAGGAGAACTATGTGGAAGGAGAACTAGGACAAGGACTGAAGCACAAGTAAGGTCTGCATGAGGGAGTTTGTTAGGGCTGCGTAGTCACTTTTAGGCAATAAAAGTGTTACTACACTCTCTGGCATTCATAAAATACCTTTTGCACGCATGGACGTCATTCATGTGAAGCGGCGCCACTGATTTTAATTCTGAAAGAATACATTATAATTCTGGGGTTCTAGAGTTCTCTTCCCCCACTCGGAGATGTGAGAAAATGCCCCCTGCCCCCCCCCAAAAAAACTGAGGCCTCTTTCTCCTTCCAAATCAGGGCAACATATGCTGGACTCATTATTATTTACATCCTCTCGCTGTGCTTTGCCATTAACTTTCCTTTCCTTTGCATGAATGAGTGCCCTTGAAAGCCTACTAGTGTCACTATTAAACTGGAACCCTATTAGTGTCGAAGCTCAACTTTTGTGCATTTACGGGAGTTCCGATAATTAATATCTAGCATCTACCAGCCCTCTCTCTTTTATTATTAGATTTTTATTGATTGCCAGAATGGCTTTATGAGTATTCTTATCCTTGATCTTGTGTTCTGACAATGTAGCAATGTTGCAGCAAAGCAGGAACAAAATATCTTTCAGGGGAATAATGGAAAACAGCCATAAACAATTCCCCCATATTTTTAGCTGAAATAATGGAATGACAAGATGTGCCTTTAAAGAATAAATGGGGAAGCTTCTCTCTCTCTCTCTCTCTCCCTCTCTCTCTCTCTCCCTCTGTGTGTGTGTGTGTGTGTGTTCAGATTCTGCCAGTTCTATCCTTCTCACACAATAGCGGTGCTTTTCTAAATGAAAACTATATTTGAAAATAGTAGACCAGTTCCAATCAAGCAGCTGGAAAGATGTCATACTATAGAAGGCAAGTGGGTGGTTTAAGAGGACTGACAATTAACCCCTTCTTGATGATTCCCAAGAAACCTGAGGTCTTTCTGTTAGGTATAACTGGACCAAAGCTTATGAGGGAATTGTTTAATTTGTTTATGTATGCTATGACAGCAGCAAGAATACACTGTGCGCAAAAATGGAAAGAAGAGGAAGTCCCGACGAAAGAAGAATGGCTTATGAAGATAATGGAATATGCTGGGATGGCTAGACTAACTGAGAATTACAGAACAGAATGAAGAAAAAATTATTGAAGAATAGAAATACTTTGTAGATTATTTAAAAAAAAATCGTGGTTATGTTAAAACGTATGCAGGATTTGAAGAATAGCAGCTGATGAGAAGTGGTAGTTTAATGATTTATAATTAACGTATATAATGGGTAAAATATAAGTGATATAGCAGCTTTATAAGGTACGAAAAAAATACCATGGAAGGGTAAATAGGAAGTCAGTGGATATAAGATGTATGTTTTGATGGTTGCTGAAAAATATTTGTAAAATTTGAAAAGCACATATATATGTCATATATTTATGACAATTAACCCCTTACACCTTAGCCCTTCTTTCTAGTATTGGGTCTTTCAAGCTTGGCCACAGTCTGCACCACCAGGAAATGATCTCATCTGTGGACCCTGGTGGACTGTTGTTTGAGACAATGATGGAGAAAGGGACTTGTGGAACCGTGGTGGGTGTCTCTAACCTTGTGTAGGATTTCTAGGCTGGAGGTCAAAAGGAGTCCGAGGGGCGGTGATGGGCACTTAGAATGCTGTCTCTTTCCCAAAGACCCTGTACAAGAAGTCCAGTAGAGAAGTATGCAGGTCATGGTGGTCCTCAGAATCACTAAAATGAATCATAGTCATTTTAGGCAAAGGGTGAGTTTGAGAGCCTGTATCTGCCTCCAGCAGCAGTGGGGAAACCCAAATCAAATCTACCCCAGCCAGCATGGGCAATGGTCAGGGATGATAGGAATTGTAGTCCAGCAGCAGCTGGAGAGTCACAGGTACCCATCCCTGTATTGGTCCTGGAAGAAAAGAATGATTAGCTTACATATTCTAAGCAATTCTTTGTATGTATGTCTATAGGTACTTGAGGTAGGATGAAGTGGCATTAACTGGTCATGTTCTTCCTAACCCATTCATACCTTAGGAGAGCAGAAGGAAACACTAGTACAAAATGGTTTGTTTTGAACCTGGAATTAGAGGAGCATCTTAAAAGTCATGTTTTATATCATATGATACCATTAGTCTCTGACATGGGTTTTATAAATATTTTAAAAATGCTTTTGAAATGTCCTTAAAAAAATACATTCTTTTCTACTGGTTTTGCTAAGGTCAAAAACAAAACTTTCACTGACACCAGTGCAGCTGTGTTTGAAGCAAAGGGAAGTTCTCAGGAGGCTTGAATAGGGAGAAGGGAGTATTTATAGCTCTTTTAATTGCCAATTGTGTATTTCTAAATCAATCACAGGATTTTTCCACTCCCAATTTTATTTGAATGGGTAGACCTGGAATGCAGGAGTTGCTGAAGATCGTGTTATTGGAAAAGTCATTTCCCTCATATTTGCCACTTCAATTTTCACCTTGAAGCTTGATAGATTAATTTAGCTCTTCTGGATGCATGACCAGTCAGACTTGAATTTCTCTTACATTACTAAACACTGAAGGTCATGTCTAAGTCCTTGGTTAGTTTATGAGAGAGATCCCAACCTCTGTGTTACTTCTGTTTCCACTAATCTCTCCATACTGCTTGCCTACCATGGCTGCCCAGAACATATCTCAGGTCCCCTCCATTTTGCAAGAGGGATGAGGTTGTATACCAGAAATGTATATGTGCAATTAAACTGGATTAAAAGTTATCTGTTGCAACAAATCCACTTGTCTGGGTTCTGTATATGCATATATGCAATATGTCGAATCTCCTGGACAAGTCAATACTTATGGGGCGTTCGATTTTGATTTAATTTGTTTATGATACTTTTCCAACACTATTGAGCTCAAAGCAGCTTAAAATCGAAACACAGCATGAAAAGTTAGCGAGCAACATTCCTGACAATATAATCATTTCCAAAAACACAACAGCATATAAACAAAGCAAAAACAAGCAATCTAACAAACCAGTACAAACTCATAATTCAAAAATAATCCATCAGAAATGGCTGCTGAGCATTTGCCTGATCTCAATTGTCATAATCTCCCTGAGGAGGGTCTTCTCCACCCAGTACAGCAGCAGAATCCCCCACAGCAGATTCTTCCATAGTTCTAGCCACAAATGAAGTGGGGCTGGTCTCATTCAGCCCTGGATGAGAAACCATTGGCAGTCTACTCAGCAGAGAGTGCTACCACAATCCCATGCTGTCCGGTGTCTATTTCATTTGCTAGGGAAGCGGGTGGCGCTGTGGTCTAAACCACTGAGCCTCTTGGGCTTGCCAATCAGAAGGCTGGCGGTTCGAATTGGCATGATTGGGTGAGCTCCCGTTGCTCTGTCTCAGCTTTGGCCAACCTAGCAGTTTGAAAGCACACCAGTGCAAGTAGATAAATACCGTAGGTACCGCTGTGGCAGGAAGCTGAACAACATTTCCGTGCACTCTGGTTTCCATCATGGTGTTCCGTTGCTCCAGAAGCGGTTTAGTCCTGCTGGCCACATGACCCGGAAAGCTGTCTGTGAACAAACGCCGGCTCCCTTGGCCTGAAAGCAAGATGAGCTCCGCAACCCCATAGTCACCTTTGACTGGACTTAACCGTCCAGGGGTCCTTTACCTTACTATTATTATTATTATTATTATTATTATTATTATTATTTGATTTACACCCATTAAACATTTGAAAAGAGCTGCTGAAGCTAGAAACAGGAAGGATTGGCTCTCTTCTGGCTACCCCCTGCACTGAGCCACTCAGGGCTAGAGAGCGAAAGGTTCCTAGGGCTATAATGTGCTCCCAGGATCCAAGTCAAATCTGTCCACCTAAGCATCCAATTGGTTTCCACTGAAGATCCTACCTATAAAAGATTTAAGTTACCTAGAAAAGATTCAGAACTGGGCTTTGCCAGGGCAACAGTCAGCATGGGCCTTACCTGCTTGACTACTATACATGCTTCCCCTGCCTGCTGTATTCCCCTGGCCCTAGATAATCATGTCCTCTGCTCTCCACCCAGCTGTCTCTTCAGGCTGCTGATAACACACCATCACAATCAGATCAAGATACTATTTATCTCAACAAAATTCTGAGCAATGGGGTAGACATTGCTTGTCCCTTTGTGAAACCTGTTGGAAGATCTGACAACTTCTGGACTTAACTTCCTATTTGGACTATTTTAATACTTATTGTCTTGTGTCTTCTTAATGACTGGCAGCTGATCCACCATCACTGATCTTCCATTGTAACCAAAGGGGAGGGAGCGTTGGGGGCATCCGAGGCCTGGCTGACTGCCTGCGTAAACTGACAAGTGTGCTCTAGAATGTGCCCCAGAAGAATACAGTGCAGATTAGATCCTTGGCAGTCAAATATGGAAAGGGTTCCCTGAGGCTAGGAAGTTTGTAAACACTGCCATAGCCAATTGATTCAACTGGTTATGGCTAATTTGGATATGTGTCATGTCAGCTGCATTCATTATATCCCACCAACTGATAACACCAGGGAAGCAGTGTGTAAATAGCTCCCTCAGTATCAATGTGCATTACGTTGCTCTAGCCCAGGCTGTAGCTCATACCAGAAAAATTTGCATGAAAATATCATCATTCATTTGCCTGGATGCTAGATTTGCTTTTCTTTCTTGGGTTTCCACTCTGTTTACCTGCCTCTGGTGGGCCTTTGCCCTGCTGTGCTCACAACGATATTCACCACGGCAGCTAAAAGTTAGAGCAAAAGTTGTCAAACATTTTAGCAATACAAGGGGAATATGGGCTGCAGAAAAACGAGCCAGGCTTATAGCTGGAGATCTTACAATGGAGAAGCCAGGGGAGCATTACGCATCAGTGTGCAACAGCACAGGTTGTCTAACCGTGCATCCCAAACCGTAGATCTCCCAGGATGAAAGAGTTTTGATTTGGTGGGTCTTGGGCTTTCCATGGTTCAGCCATCAAAACTTAAGAGCGCATAACTTATGCCGGTTTAAGTCCCCCAAAAGGGCCTTTCTAGGGTTGTGGTGGGGGCAGGTCAAGGAGAGACTTGGTACCTATTCCAAACCCTGTTCAGCTCAGCCATGTGACCTAGGGCCAGCAGTAGCCAAAGACTCCTGAACAGAGTTTTGAGTAGTTTTTATTTAGTTAGGATTGCTCTGTAAGATTTAGTTTATTAAACAATTTGACAGAATACAACCACATTTTAATAATAAAAAAGCCAAGTGTTTGTCAATTAGGCCCCTAGCCTTCTCACTCAATGGCCAGAACAGTGAACAATGGAGCTTGAAGGGTTTTTTGGAAAAGATATGGGCTGCATAGATTTTTCTTGTAGAGCTGGAAGGTGTTTATACACATGCACACACAGGACAGAAAGTTCAGGGAATGGGTCCCACAAAGGGCTGCTCTAGATGTCTACAACTCTGGAACAATGGTTTTAGTAGTTTAACACCGCAATGACATTTGCATTAGAGATCGTTATTTCCCACTATGGTTTTTTTTTAAAAAAAGTATATGAATTTTAACTCACAATGCTGAAACCAATGAAACATCTTTTGAATTATACCCAGTATAAGTTGGCATTTTTTCACCATGTACCTCATCCCTTGAGAAAATAGCTATTTTCCTACGATCACGCTATGTGAAAATTGGCATTTGCATATAGCTGCAGCAGCTAATAATGAGTGGGTTGTATGCAAAAGATTATGGAAGTCCCAAATTGCAATGCTTTGCAGGAGGAAATTATACACAATTGGATGTGTTATTAGCAGAGACTGTTGTTTTAAAAGAACCTCCTCACAGGATCAGATTTCGCCTAAGGACTGGATCTGTTCTGCAATCATCCAAGCAGCAAAATCCAGGGTACATGGGCTCTGAATCTGCAAAAAGTAGGGGTGCTGATCTCATGGAGAAAGCTTCTACATCTACTCAGAACTTGTTAATAAAGCCACTTACATAATGCAGATGGGGTCCCCAGAGAAATGTGATAATAGATTACCGAGCAAACTGAACAAAATCTGTATCATTTAAGGAGAAAGGAATAGAGGTTTTGTCCTTCTTAGTCTTAGGCCTTCTACATAACAGGAAGACATTCAACCAATCCTATAGACACTCAAAGCAGCTACACTCCAATCAGGGTAAGGGAAGAGACACCACTGGCCTGCTAAGGGAGAAGAGCTTATGGAACTCCACCAGCAATCCAGAAATCATAAGAATTACAGAGTCATAGAAGCAGTCTGCTGACACCTCCTTGATGGAAGCTGCCCAACTCCTCCACTTGGTCTTGCTGGGTTACTTCCATGGCCCTTCCCCACATCTGCCTGTGTGTCTGTTGTTCCATGCACCTCACACTCTCATGAATTTCTACCTTGCCATTGGCACTTTTATCTGCTCTAAGGCTTTTTCAACAACCAGCTTCCTCTGCCACGGTTGTCAGAGCTTGATCCTGAAAAGATCTAAGAACCAATCACATGGCACTTCTGCACAATATTTCAGGAGATAGTTAGGTCAGAATGGGAGGGGCCTGCATTGTCATGGGTCTTCCTCATTGTATCTAGGCAGACATGGCAGGCCACACAGTTTCCGAGATTCAGAAAAGTGTGGAATTCTGGGACAGTGTTCTTCAACCTTGGGTCACAAGAAGTTGTTGGACTAAAACTCAAATCATCCATGACAATTGCTGGCTGGGGATGATGGCCGGTGTAGTCCAACAATATCTGGTGACCCAATGCTATAGAACGCTATTGTTATCTTCAACCTATATATGAATATATAGCTGAAATAACTCCAGCTTTCTGACAAGCTGACTGCCTGAAATCTCTGTTTTCAGACACCTGTTTCTCCCATTCTTGATTTACATTTGTAGGTGTACAGTGTAAAAAAAAAAAAAATTAGGTGTACACTGACAAAAATAAAATGTAATGTGCAAAGAGGCTTTAAAATGGAACCCAGTTTGCATGGAGCTTTTGTTTCTGTGTCACTTAAGGAACACATCTGACTGCTATTTCCTATGAGTTTTCCTGATCCACGTCTGTTCCAGGTCAGGAAAAGTGCAACCGAAGTTCAAGTGTGTAGATGTCTCTGGGGGATTTTGAACATCAGCGTGCTGCCATCAAAAAGTGCCCAAGGACTCAAGAAGACAAAGGGAGGTGGGAGGGATGAGAGAAATTAAGTTCAAGGAGCTTGGCAAGAACTGGGAAAATTCTGCTCTGTTGGTGCAACATCAGAAAGTGAACAAAGAAGCAGCAAAGTAACATAAGACTGAGTTGGATGTAGGGATAGAAGACAGCATCAACTTTATTTGCATTTTAATGAGAAACTGTCTACATCACACATCCCAAGCCAATATGTGAACCGGAAACCATTATCCTTTGAAATTCTCTGACTTTCGTAATGCAGTTCTCCAACCAAACAGGGTGTACGAAAATATGTATACTGTTAGTATACATGCATGATTCATCCATTAGTGAAAAATTACATGCAAAGATTATTTGGGGAAATTGCTTGCAAAAACATGTAGTCAAAACTGCATATCTAGTTTGCAGCCTTTGATAATATATCTTGGAAGTTTATGAAGAAAAATTTGGAAGGGATGGGAGTGGGAAGGGCGTTCCAAAATGGTATTGAAGCAATCTATTCAGAGCAAAAAGCTAAATTGATAGTAAATAATGTGGTGACAGAGGAGTTTAAAATTGAAAAAGGAACACGACAGGGGTGCCCCTTATCACCCTTGCTATTTATTTCTGTCCTGGAGGTGTTGCTTAACTTGATCAGGAAGGATCAGCAGGTGGAAGGAATACAGGTCGGAGGAAAACAATATAAACTGAAGGCTTTTGCAGATGATTTGGTTTTGACATTACAGGAGCCAGAATCTAGCACAAAAAGAGCTTTAGAACTAATTTCTGAGTTTGGTCGGGTGGCGGGATTTAGGTTAAACAAACAAAAAACTAAGGTCTTGGTAAAAAACTTGACACCTTCAGAAATAGATGGGTTTCAAAAGGAAACAGAATTAAATGTGGTTAAAAAAGTGAAATACCTGGGGGTTAACTTGACCGGGAAAAATTTGAATCTATTTAAAGACAATTATGTAAAATGTTGGACCGAAATCAAAAAGGACCTAGAAATTTGGTCAAGATTGAAACTTTCCTTGTTGGGAAGAATTGCTGCCGTTAAGATGAATGTATTGCCAAGAATGCTGTTTCTGTTTCAGGCCCTGCAGATCGTGGACAGAGTGGAGTGTTTTGGAAAGTGGCAGAGGGATATTACGAAGTTTGTCTGGCAGGGCAAAAAGCCCAGAATAAAATTTAAAATATTAACAGATGCAAAGGAAAGAGGGGGATTTGCCCTGCCGGACTTAAGGTTGTATTATGAAGCTGCATCCTTCTGCTGGATGAAAGATTGGTTTTTGTTAGAAAACACTGATGTCCTAGATCTGGAAGGGTTTAACAATGCTTTTGGATGGCATGCATATTTGTGGTACGACAAGGTGAAGTCTCACAAGATGTTTAAAAACCATATTGTCAGGAAATCTTTGTTCATTGTCTGGACTAAATACAAGGACTTAATTGAAAATAAGACTCCGAGGTGGTTATCACCGATGGAGGCTAAGGCCACAAAAATACTTAATATGGGGGGTGGCTGGGCAAAATATTGTGAAATAATAGAAAGAGAAGGTGACACTTGGAGGTTGCAGAGTTT
>NC_138032.1:79156929-79336695 GCF_964106645.2 Podarcis pityusensis | reverse complement strand
AGGGACTGGCAGGACACTGAAAAGTGTGCACCAGGGGAAAGGGGGGCTGGAGTCTAACTCAGGAGAGGGGGGCTGTGGTTTGTGGGGGCCTGTACCAGCCAGGAGGCAAGAGTTGGAGGCAGGGGGAGCTTCAGAGCTGGAGTGTGGAGCAGAGGATAGGTCGGAAGAAGTGCAGGGAGAGGCAGGTTAGGCAAGTGAAGGCCCAGGTGCTACTCCAGCACCACTGGCTCCCGGAGCCAGGGGGAGATTGAAAAGAGAGGAGCAGAGAAACGGATGAACTATGCTGAGATGGCGAGACTAACAGGAAAAATTCGGAGCCAGCAGGACCAGACTTTCCTAAAGGAATGGAAGAAGTTTTTGATATATTTGGAAAGCAATTGTAAACGATTGACATCGCTTGTAGGGTTAAGAGAAGTTTTGTAAGGAGTAATTTATAAATTATTGTGAAAAGAGTTAAGAATAGATGTATTGGAAATTTGAGTTTATGGCAATAATTATAGTAACAAAATGCATAATTTAGAAAACCATCAGTCGAGGTTGAAGGAAGTCTTAGGCTGTGATAGCCAAAAATTTCTGAATGATGCTTAAAAGGATGTTATGCTGGAAAATATGTGTAAAAACTAATAAAAAATATTTGAAAAGAAAAGAAAAGAGAGGGGCAGAGGAAGTTTCCACACAGGAGTAGTCTATGGCTGTGTGCAACCAGCCTCTTGGGGGTAAGTGCATAAACTGGTGGTGGGGTTCCCCTGTTGCTGCAAGTGTTCCATAGAGTGCGGATCTGGGAACAGCTGCCTATCTGCTAGAATGGGAAGCATAGATATCCAGAACTTTAGAAGCAACTGTGTAAGTATTATCTTTGACAATAAGTAGTTAACTCCTTTGGCTGGGAAGCACCCTTGAAACTATACCATTGCAATTTCACCTGCTATTTAGAAACGAGGATAGATCTTATAACCTCCTGAAAATCATGTCAATTATATCATTTGCTGGATTATTATTTTTTTTAAAAAAGGATGGTAAACCTTTATCTATATTTGACATCATGATACAGTTAGGCTCTGAACAACTTCCATGGCTCCTAGGATGGCAGTTGAGATATTTACTAATTGGAGCATGCGCACACACACACACACACACACACAAAGATGCCACTGAAGAGTTCATTTTGTTTGAGCAAATATTTCGGGGAACAACTATTCCAAAGGGCCTGTTTTTTTTATTATATGAAGTCTTACACAAAGGCAAATGCTGAATGTGGTTGAATGCTGTCCTCCTATTTATCTGTCAACCCACAACACAAAACGTTAAAAGTGCTAATTTTTCCATTAACTTATTCTACTATCTGGTATTCTGGCCCTTTTATAACATGTTTAATTTGTGGTCTTTATTTTATCAAGCCCATTTGCCAAATCTAGAGCATTGCTCTTTTTCCCCCAATACCTAGCAATGCAAATTCTTGCAATTGTCAGTAAATTTCCTTGTATTTCTAGTAATACGTGTTTCAGATATCATAAAAGTATCTTTTTAGCTCTCAGGGTAACATATAACCTGTCACTTCTGCAATAGTTTATTCTAACTATTATCCCCCCAAAATTGGATTGTCAGACACTTCCAGAAAATACGCATATACTCAGCATTTCCCAGTGTCCCCTGTCAGTTTTTAGCCCATTTTCTTTTTGCCCCTCCACCCCGGTGAATGGTCAGATTAACTGCTCAGCAAAATATCTGCCCAGCTTTACCAAACACACATTCCTCTTTTATTGAGGAGAGAAATTCTACAGCCATTAGTTTTACAATGCTAGCTCCTTCATACCTAACACTGAACAAGCACGGCAGTAGGAGATATGTGAAGCCTATAATAATCCTGGCAGACACCAGCAGAAAACTCAACTTCATAAATACTGTTTTTGTCGAGTGGTGGGAAATTCATTTACAGGGTGAGTTTCGTGAGAGAAGGAAGGTATTTCTGCTATGTACAATTAAGCCAATACCCAAGCCTGTTCAACCATCAGGGCTGCCAAGCTAGGAACTTTGGGAACTGTAGTTCTGTGAAGAACTACATTTGCTCTCTAACAAAACTACCAGTCTCAGAGTCCTTTTGGGGGAAGCCATGCCTGTCAAGTCTATTTCTAACAGTTGATAATGTTGTTATATTTTGGGTGGTAACTTTTTAAAATAATAATGATTTGCTTCCACACACACACACACACACACACACACGTGACAAATTCAGACTATAGGAAGATTAATGAAACCACATTATTTTCAGTTTTTAAAAATAAATTCATTGGATTTCCAGTTATCTTTAAAACCACATGAAGGATGGTATGTGGTACTCCATATGTAAGCTAAAAAGGTAAAGGACTCATGGACAGTTAAGTCCAGTCAAAGGCGACTATGGGGTGCGGCACTCATCTCATTTCAGGCTGAGGGACAGGGGCGGAGGAAGGGGGTGCGGTGGGGGCAGGTCGTACTGGGTGTCACCACTGAGGGGGGTGACAAAATGCCAGGAGGCACTCACTGTGGGGCCTGCAGTGCGCCCAAGCCACACGTCTATCCTGGGAGTGACATGGTGGCTTGGGTACCCGCAGGCTCCGCGCTGCCCCAAATGGTCCCGATCCGCTTGCTCTGCCGCTGCCGAATGAGCCACAGTTCATCCACAGCCAGCTTTCTGGGTCATGTGGCCAGCATAACCAAACTGCTTCTGGCACAACAGAACACCATGATGGAACCCAAAGTGCACGGAAACGCTATTTATCTTCGTTGCACTGGCATGCTTTCGAACTGCTAGGTTGACTTGAGCTGGGACAGAGCAACAAAAACTCACCCCATTGCAGGGATTCAAACCGCCAGCCTTCTGATCAGCAAGCCCAAGAGGCTCAGTGGTTTAGACCACAGCACCACCTGTGTCCCTCCACTCCATATGTAACTCAGTTGGTTAGACCGTGGTGCTGATAGCACCAAGGTTGCACGTTTGATTCCTGTATGGGCAGCTGCATAATCCTGCATTGCAGGGGGTTGGACTAGATGATCCTCCGGGTCCCTTCCAACTGTGATTCTATGAATTCTATGAACTTCCAAGAACTCCAGTCATCATAGCCAATGATTGGGGTGATGGGAGTTCTACTTTAGCAACATCTGGAGAGGCAAAGCTGCCTTATATCAACTGTTACAATCACTGACTTCAATTACTTAAATCCACTGATTTCAGTGGGTCTACTTGAGTATCAATACAATGACCACTCTGAGTATGCTATATGGGTACAACAACACAGGACACACTGCTACCATATCACATACTCTGGTGCAATAACAGAGATTTACAAGCAGAACACTATCAGCCAAGGCAGCAAAAATGTCAAGTGGAAAGGTTAGATCATAGCTAAAGTGGTCTCCTATTGGGCTATTGTGTGACCAGGCGGTGACAGCCCCAGCCCCCTGGGATCATAAAGAAGGAATAAAGACTCTGACAACGTTATAGGGAATTAAAATTAGGCCACAACTTATTAAACTTCTGAATGTAGGAAGACCTTGGTTTAGGCCTTGGGCGTGTATCCCTCCCAGTCCCCCAGCTGGGGGGAACTGGGGCTCACCAGGGTAAATGTGATATGGGGGTGCTCTGCAAGATGTAAGTGTAGCAGGCAGCCCAGTCCATATCCCCACGTGCAGGGTAGTTCACTGACGACCTTTCAGTGTATGGCCAGTGACACCCATATATATAACCCCTTTAAGAGGGGGACCCTGGAATTGCCGCCGTGTGCGCGCACACACACACCCCATATAGGGAAGAAAAGGCAAAAGGATTCTACCCAAAGCCATAACTGCCGAAGTTGTGACAAATTTCTACGGGGAAGACAAAACCTGCCAACGCAGGAAAATTTCTTCCCGGTCCTTCAACAGCAACCAGTCAAAGACCGTAGCAGCACCCGCTAAACAGGAAGAAAAAGTTAACCTGCAAACAAGAAACATTAAACAAAGGGAGGGGAGGGAGGGTGAATCTCCAGAACCGTCTGCCTGGCTAATATCGGCTCCTCCCCATTTATAATAGGTCTGGCCCCACTTCCCAGGAAAGCTGAGTCTGGGCATGAACCTCTGAATAATACACTGAGAAGCAGGCCAGCCCTTTCTACTAGCAGGTTCCCTGGGAACTGTAGTACTGCATGTGATCCCGCAATGACACCCACAATATAGTGTGAGTGCTCATTACCAGGTTTGTGTAAACTGAGTTGTCATTTATTTTATTTTACTTTGTTTGTAAAATGATCCTAAGCTAGAGCAAAGGGCTGTCATCATGGCTTTTTCACTTCACCTGCAGAACCCACACTTAAAACTAATCTCAATTTGGTAGCAAAAAGCAGGGGGAAATTATACAGTAACTTGCTGCATATTTTTTTCAAAAGCAATGATTTGAAAGTCCCAGACATAATTGATTAGTTTCCTTGCTTGTGAACAGGTTACACATCAGAGTGGGCTTGAACTGTTCCAAAATCTAATTATCTGCTCCTCCATTTACCTTTTGGTTTGGGGTGTTTGCCAACTTGAATGTGGTTTATATTTAGCATCTTTAATACTCTCAATTGATGAGAAACCACAGGGGGCGATGATGCAACAGAGCACCCACAGCAATTCAGAAACGACTTTCTTTATATTTATACTTTTTTGCTGCTCATGTTCAGGAACCGATGCCAGGGACTACACAAGAAACAGCTCAGCTCCCCCCCCCCCCCGCCCCAGAGAGGATAAATGAACAAGATTCCCAACACTGCTACCTTTCTACAAGTCTGAAACCAAGGAAATGCTGGCTGTAAATGTATGTGAACTCAAATTAGTGATGGAATCTAATGTTTCATTTATATTCAATTACTCCTGCACATATTGGCTCTAATGGACATTTATGTATACGCCGATGAGCGCATGGATTATGTGCTATTGATGGGAAGACCTAAATACCTGATGGGCCCTCTGTAAGCTTAAAAGATTCCACAAATACCTCTTGCCAAAATAATAATAATAATAATAATAATAATAATAATAATAATAATAATAAATTCCCCACCACTAAGAGAGGCAGAGGGAAAAAATTCAAACCCCCATCATTCTGCCCAGACACTGAGGTCCAGTGCCGAGGGCCTTCTGGTGGTTCCCTCACAGTGAGGAGCGAAGCTACAGGGAACCAGGCAGAGGGCCTTCTCGATGGTGGCACCCGCTGTGATGGCTTGTGAACGCTCTCCGCAAGAAATGCCTCTGCTCACTCAGAGATACATATGTACAGTCTTTACTTTACATATGTACAAGCAGCACGTTACAATCATGCATCCGAATCCTCCGGCTCAGATTCTTGGAGTGCCTTACGCCCGACCCTTCTCCAACAGAAAAGACGTGGAATTTTCATGTGATGTCTCTGTCCCCTCTTCTTTAACACTCTCCTTTCCTGGGCAGACGGAACAGGCATTGCTTCACTGTCTGTGCCAGAACTTCCTGTGCGGTGTTGAGGCTCTGTTCCAACATCTGTGAGCTGTCCCTCATTCTGGCTTTCCCTTCTTTCCTCCACCGCCACTTCCTGCTCTCCTTCCTCTGCCTGTCTCTCCTCCTCCCCTTCATGCTCCATCAATACCATGACACCTGCCCTGTGGAATGCCCTCCCACCAGATGTCAAAGAGAACAACAACTACCAGACTTTTAGAAGACATCTGAAGGCAGCCCTGTTTAGGGAAGCTTGTAATGTTTAACAGACCACTGTATTTTAATAATTTGTTGGAAGCCGCCTAGAGTGGATGGGGAAACCCGGCCAGATGGGCAGAGTATTAATAATAATAATAATAATAATAATAATAATAATAATATGATAAGAACCAGTGTGTTCCATGAGGAAGAAAGCAACTCTGCTGAATTTTCCTTGGAACTCTTGCACCTTTCAGTGGCTTTCAATATTATTGAACATGACATCATTGCAGGTCACTTTGTTGGACCAGGTCTGGAAGAAACTGTCTTTCATGGGAAATGTGCCCGTTCCTTGACTTGTAACACTTGTAACCAGAACATTATCTAAGAAAAAGATTGATCTGTTCCTTCCTGGAGGGTTTGATCTCAAAGTGCTGCTGTCCCACCACATTATTATTATTATTATTATTATTATTATTATTAATATTATTAATTAATTAAATGTATATACCACCCTATACCCACAGGTCTCAGGGTGGTCCATGGGATAAAATTCCAATATACAAGCGCAGAATACACAATCAAAATACAACCGAATAACATGCCCTCCCCCCAAAAAACCCACATTTTAAAAGAATATTGGCAGTTGACTCTACAGTGCAGAAGATGTGGCAAAGTCCT
Source organism: Podarcis pityusensis (assembly GCF_964106645.2). Lineage (NCBI taxonomy): Eukaryota > Metazoa > Chordata > Lepidosauria > Squamata > Lacertidae > Podarcis > Podarcis pityusensis. Next base: position 79,330,353 of record NC_138032.1, on the reverse strand, counting down.
TCACTGCACTTGAGGGCAAAAGGCTAACTTAAAGGGTACAGAGCAGGCTCAAGGCACTCACAGCTCTGTCCATCTTCCACCCCTCACTCTCTGACCAGCCTTGTGCCTTAGTCATATCTAGATTAGACCACTGCAGTGCTCTCTATATAGCCTTGCCTTTAAAAGTTGTGAATGCAATCAACAAGTGTGGCAGCATCTACTCTTTGGAACTCCCTGCCTATTGAGACCAAAGCAGGTGCCTTCTCTGTGCTCTTTCCATTGCCTGCTAAAAATGTTCCAGTTTAGACAAACCTATCCAGATGCCTAGAAAGCTGAGGTAATTTTCATCTGTTTTAGTATTGTGACTTTTGCATGTTTCAAAGTAGGGCTGTGAAGGTTTCTCGATTCTACTGTTTTATCTCTTGCAAGCCGCTTTGAAGGTTTTGTTTATAATGCATCAATTTTGCAAAGCAAATACATAAATAGAAATTGCAACCGGGGTGTTGACAGATTCGAGCTGCATGGAGCGTATAGCTTTAAGTTTGCAACAACTTTGTTGGCTCTGTGAAGAAATCCTGCATACAGTGGTACCTTGGTTCTCAAACTTAGTCTGTTCCAAAACCAAAACATTCCAAAACCAAGGCACGCTTTCTCATAGAAAGTAATGCAAAACGGATTAATCCGTTTCAGACTTTTAAAAACAACCCCTAAAACAGCAATTTAACATGAATTTTACTATCTAATGAGACCATTGATCCATAAAATGAAAGCAATAATCAATGTACTGTACTATAAAATAAATAAGACAGTATTGTAGATAATAAAAATTAGAATTATTATTTTTTTCTTACCTGCACTGATGATAGTGATTGTTGGGGGGGGGGGGCTTTTATCCATTTCTGCAGTCACTCAATCAATCAGCAGCTGAACTGGGTTCCACACAGTCACAAAAACAAATTAACCAAAAAAGCCTCAAAAACGCAAAATAAATAGCAAAAACAAAAGTGCTAAACTTAATCCATTCCAGAAGTCTGTTTGACTTCTGAAATGTTCGAAAACCAAGGTGCAGCTTCTGATTGGTGCAGGCGCCCCAGAAACAATAGCCGACAGCAGCATCGGATGTTCAGCTTCCGAAAACATTCGAAAACCGTAACACTTACCTCCGGGTTTTCAGCGTTTGGGAACCAAGGCATTTGAGAACCAAGGTACCACTGTATTTTGATTAAGTTGTGACGGCTATTGATATGTGAAGACTTCAGCCAGCTCAGGGGAAAGCTGGTTTAACTGTCACTGAGGGGAGTTGGAGATAGAACTCCCACAAGCAACGGAAAGGAGAGGAGAAGCACGCATCCTGATTGGTGGCTGCAGGCTTAGACTTCTTAGTCAGACGGTGTGATTGGTTGAGGCTAGGCTGAGGGTGGGGCAAAAGAAGTGAATATATATGCTGGGTGCTGGTCAGTCGTGGTCAGTATGTAGTGGCTGGTGCTTGTGGTGGGCAGCCAGGAGGAGGGGGAAGTGAGAGGACTGAGGAAGAAGAAAGAAGACATGAGAGAGGAAGGCAGAGCGGCTCACTTGCCCAAGACTTGCTTTGGTAGCCAAACCACTTGGCTCTGACTTAAGACAAGAGGGGGAAACTTGCTAAAAGGCTTGAGGGAGAAGAATTGAGAGGCAGTTTGGAATGTTGGGCTCTTTGGTGCCTGGTAAGAGACACAAAGAACATTCCGGAACAGGGCAGCCAAAGCAGAGCTGCGCTTTGATAGGTCAGTAGGGATTGAAACAGGGGCTTCCAACAAAAAAAGTCATCAGCTATAGTGTTGGTGAGGTTTACCCAGGGCTAAGTACATACAAAAGTGTTTTAACAGGGTAACTAACTAACCCACCTACTCTCAGCAGCCAAAAACATCATAGCCAGACACTGGAGAGACCTGTCAGGAGTAAGCATGGACCAATGGTACCAAATAGTATGGGAAACAGCCTTATTAGAAAAACTAACCAATAATCTGAAACTGACACGGGGACAAATGGAAGAAGATGCCTTCACTCCAGTATGGCTCCCCTTTATCACACACACACACAGCCCAACAAGACAGCAACAAGAATCCACCAACAGCATACGAATGAATATGGCTAAGCTGATTCAAGCACACACACACCCCCCATTCACATATGAAAACAAAGTTCACCACAGCCAATCACAAACAAGCAACCACACCCTGGGCCAACCCCAACCTCTCTCACCACCAAAGGAAGACAGTGAATAGTAAAGACAACCTGCACAAGCGATGCTGACACAAAACCCCACAGTACATTAAGTAGAATACAAACATCGGGACACCTGATCCCACTCCCATCACCATGGCCCCCTCCACCTCTCCCCCCCCCCTTTTCTTCCTAATGTAACACTAATGTCTCAACAAATGAAACTGATCTGTAGAAAAGGTAACTTGAAAAAAGAGACATTGCACACACTTTTGTAAACAAAGAAATCTTTATTATTATTGTTAACAACAACAACAACAACAAAACTAACAGCTTCCTCAAAGCTGTCTTGGTTTAGTCATAGAAGTGTAAAATGAGTGGCTGGTATTTGAGGTGACAACAGCAGGTTAACAGAGTGTGTGTCCGTTTAAAGAGACAGGCGCATAGCGTAAGCTTGTGCACTGCTACATAACCTTGTCATCAATAGACAAGAATGTAATAGACAAGAATGTAGAATGTATTTTTTTAAAATATAGTAACTATATCTGACAGGCTTTGTACCATGCCTACACACCACAATTACTAGGGTACAGGGTAAGTTAAGGGTGCAAAGTATATAAGTGATAATATATGGTGGCAGTGGTATAAGTTGCCTTGCCACAGACTCGAAGATAGTTTTCACACCCAATCTGAAGTGCTGTGTTTTTTAACCCTTAAAACCCTAAACTTTGAAGCTGCGGTCCTCCAGATGTGGCTGGATTGTGACTCCCATCATCCCCGATCACTGCCCATACTTGCTGGAGATGCCTTAAACTGCCTGGATTCAGGGTACCATAAGGATCATTTAATTCCATATGCACCCATTTATGTGTTGAGATTTCCCTCAGAGGCCCTACTGGATGTGCTGCCCCACCCACATATATGGTGGGTGGCAATATTGGAGAAGGTCTTTTCTGTGGTGACTCCAAAGCTGTGAAACTCACTCCCTAATTTGCCTTGTTCTACGGTAATGAGTTTTAGGCACCAGGCCAAGGTGACCCTATTTTCAGAATGCTCTTGGGCTCCTGATTACCTCCTTTTCTCAATTCTATTGCTCTGATCAATTTTGCTAGTCATGAGAAACTATGGGTTTGTTTGTTTGGTTTTATATAAAAAAGAATGTATGTGTTTATCATATTTTATATCATTTTCATATGCTTTGTTAGAGATTTACTTTTAAAGGCAGTGTGCAAATATTAGTCAAATATTATTATAAATAATAACATAATTTGGTAAGACTGTGCATAAGGAAACTAATTAGCTTCCTTCTCATTCATTGCAACTTTGCAGGAATCTTTTCAATATAGTTGAACTATGTTTAGATGCTTCATTCTGCAACTTCATTTGTGAAAAGCTAGTTGCCTAGGAGATTTGACCTTCATTCTGCTCATCCCAGCAAACATTAGCTGTTGATAAATCTGTCACCCACAAATTTGTCTAATCCAGGAGTGGCAAACCTTTTGCCCTCCAGATGCTGCTATACTACAACTCCCATCATCCTTGACTTGGGCCATGCTGTCTGAGCCTGGGGCTGACCATATTCGGAGCAAGCTAGTGACCATTGCAACACATTGTAGAAGCAAATTCTATAAGTTAATGATGTGCATCATTTATCACAGCAGTTTGTGTGCTTCTTTTCCTTCTTTGCTGTGTGTCCTGTCAATTGACAGAGAAGCCTCTACTACAAAATATGAACTCACATGCAGTTGTTAATGCATACATTAACATATTTTTTCCACCCTAACTTCTAACTCCTCTTTCAAAAGCTGTTCTTTGCAAGCTGAGCGTTAGCATCCATTTCCTCGCAGCTATTGCTTCCTTTGTTACTTCCACTGAGTCTTCAAACTGGGAAAGCTGTGACAGAGATATTATGCTAGCCTGCAATTCCTGTTTTACATTTTCCTGACAAGTGATAATTCAATTTCTGAGCCAACACAAAGTGTTCACATTATCAAGGGCTGTATCTCTATCTTAATGATTTGACCATTCATGTGAATAATGTTCCAGTAAGTGAGATAGCGTTGCTTGGAACTCATAATGGCACTGCTGATGTTCTTCCTTCCTGTCTTCCGTTTAAGGGTTGAATCATTTCATTGCTTTCACACCGCCTTTCACATTACTGTATATTACAGTACAATAGTTCAGTTTGATTTGTGTGCAAAATATGTGTTATCTTTTTTTTTTCCTCCAGGGAAAATCAGCGTGAGTCTGGCATATGGAATGTTGCCATTGGACCTGGAGGACACCCATGCTTCAAAAACAGCACACATGAAGCTCATGACTTTGCTAGTCTCTCCGGTGAAAAGAGGTATGGCACAAATCTTCTCCATCACACAAATAACGCCACGTGACACAGATGTGCCACATGGATGTCTGACTGTACAGATAACCAATTCATTTGAATCTTTCCCCTTAAGAAAAGCTGAGTAGGCCACACAAATTGACTACCTGTATGGAGGATTTGATTCCCATTTGACATGTTTTGCATTGTAGAGGGGAGTACAGGTAATTTGAAGCCTAGGGATGACAGGATTTCCCAATTTCGGTTCTGTCAGTTTATCATTTTTTTGTTCTTAAATTCAAATCTCTGCATTTCTGCAGCAATTTGCATTAAAAAAAAAAATTGTGAAAATTCACTAGCATTTTAGTGTAATTTTCTCCCAATAATGCATTTTTTCCTAATATACACATCTCTGCAAGCAATTTAACTTAATATAATGCATATTTGTGTGTGTGTGTGTGTGTGTGTTAGATATTTTCACCAATACATTCATTTTTAATCCACATTTCTCCCCAGGATATGCATTTTTGTGAACACTGGTTGGTTGGAGAACCTCATGACAAAACTGGGTAAGTGCAAATATTGAAGGTTGGCTGTGTTTTATTTTTATATCGCTTTGGAAAGTGTAGATTTCATCATTCCCACCCCCTTTAAGTGGAAACAGAATCAAATTTCACCCCCACCCTAGTCCAAGCTCTAGTCACAGATTCACAGGGTGATCTCTGTAAAGTCACTATCAGTAATATTGGTGTAAATGAGTTCATCCAAAGGATCATCTCAGAATGCTGTTTTATACACATTAGATTATTTGTCCACATAGCTCAGTATTTTTTACTCTAGCAGTGGCTACCCAGGTTCTCAGAGGCTGCATGAATTGAACCTGGGAACTTCTGCATACAATGCATGTGTTCTACTGCTCCAAAAAGTTCTTTATGTCACATCGTGGTAACTGTTAGAATTCCTGCTCCATGGTTGCAGTCATAGGATTTTTGTCTATCACATGACGGTATATGTTTTGACTCCACAGAGTGGGAAGTAATGAAGACAGGATGTTTGTGTTACTGTGTTCCATGAAGTGGGACTATTGTTCTTTGTTCTTTTTCTCTTGGCTGTCTGATGCTAGAGAGAGAGGGAGTCATGTTGCAGTGCTCCGTGTGTGTTTATTTGTAAATAAAGTTGATTAGCCAGAATGCTGAGTTGCTGGGGTTCTGTCATGCATGGTGCGAAGACTCTGCGGATTCCTAAGTGTGCCGGTGTCGGTTGGCATTGGTCACTGTGATGTTCAGGCTGAAGAAAGCTTATGAAACTCCCAAACGATCGACCAGGAGGGAGGGAACATGTCAGTCGGGCATGTGTCTCTGCCAGGGTCCTACTCGAGTGTAAGCTGAACTCCTGACAGTAACAACATTGAGAAAAGTAATGACTATGAAGGGGAGAGTTGGTTCCATGTGCTGTTACAAATGGTTCGTTCATCCAGCACAATCATTTTGCATAACTTGATGTCATTAGATATGTTTCTGAGCTTTTCTTTCCCCCTTTTTTATGTGATCTCCCATTTGTTCTCTTACATTAGTCACTGTACAAAATCCTCAGCTTTATGCTAAACTGACAAACATTTACCCCCATATCAGCCTCAATGGAAGAAAGACCTTTACAAAAACTCAGCATTTTCCCACTTCCCCTAACTTTGTGTGCAAGTGGCAATGTTAAAAGGTAATTTGTTTGGATTAGTAGTTGGATCAATAGGTGTAGTGGTTAAGAGTGATAGGCTCGTAATCTGGGGAACCGGGTTCGCGTCTCTGCTCCTCCACATGCAGCTGCTGGGTGACCTTGGGCCAATCACACTTCTTTGAAGTCTCTCAGCCCCACTCACCTCACAGAGTGTTTGTTGTGGGGGAGGAAGGGAAAGGAGAATGTTAGCCGCTTTGAGACTCCTTCGGGTAGTGATAAAGCGGGATATCAAATCCAAACTCCTTGTTCATACAGGTGGATGCCATTCTTTGTATGGAGAAGATACTCATATCCATTTCTACAATGTACTTAATCCCGCGTTAAGGAGACTGTGTTTATTCTATGTCTGTGCAATGCAGAATTAACACAGAATGCCTTTCTCACACACATGACAATCTGTCTTCTACCACATAAAGGGCAACATGGCGAGCGTATATGCCAGGCCTCTCAAATGGAGATAGAAAAAAGAGATGGGTTAATTTACAAACACCTCAAATAAGTGCAGAGGCTATAAAATAAAATGGAGAAAAAATGGAAAGAGGAAGGTTTTTTAATATTTTTTTTTTAAAAGAAGAAGCAGCTCATAACCAGATCAATATGGCAAAAAGCTAATCTTAGGGATTGAGCTTTATCAATAAAGTTGCAGAAACCACTTGTTCATGTGATAAATTATTGGCAGTAAAAATATAGAGCTTGCCTTTTTTTGGCCTTAAATGACCAAGGCCTCAAATATCTGATAGATCGCCTCCTTCCCTGCTGACCCTCTTGGGCATTTAGATCAGCAGAAGGGAGCCTTTTGTTAGCTCTGCCACCCTCTGTGGCAGAATGGTACCCTGGGAGAGGGTATTGACTATGACAGAGCCTAAGCTGGGGAGCTCCCTCCCCATAGAGATGCATCCGACACCTTCACTATACAGTGTTGTCTGAACCTCTTTACCCTGCCTGTTGGCACTAAAGATGTATATTTTTAGGATCCACTCTGTTCTTGTGGTGGTTATTTGTTTTAAAATGTTGCATTGTCGTGACCCACCTGGGGACCTTGGGGTAAAGAGCATAACATAAATACAGTTGCAGGATGGAATTCAATGTAGCGCTGAAGAGGTCGTGACATCGGAGCAAGCATATCTGCTTCTCCAGTGGAATGATCTCCCCCCAATTTCTCTGCCCACGATGAACTTTGAGAGGCCACCTGTGCACAAGTTTAACTCGGAGCTTCCTGAAAAGCTGTAAACTGCTCCTGAGCTTTCAGCAGTAATTTATTTACCGTAATACTGGTCAAGTGTGAACAGTGCGGTAGTCATAGTAAGAGTACATCAAGCAGTAAGTTCCCAGTGGAAGTGCACCGTTGTCATGGCAGACTATGATGATGGAATACAACAGAGTGTTGAGGAGAGAGCGTGACGACAGGAGAACGTTGGGAACTGGCTATTATAGAGAGATTCTTTTCATGATGTATGCATAATATCAATGGCATGTCGATGTTTTCATAGCGCTTTTCCTGCCATCACGTTTTGAGTCTCAAGCACTACAACGAAACATTTTTTAACTTGCTTAACGGTATGTCTGTGTTTGCAAAAAAAAGAAGCCGAGATATTCGCACGGCGGAAAAACCATGAAGACAGTGAAAATTGCCTGTGACAACTACAAATGTATGGAAATTCAGGAGGTGATGCTTCGCAGCCATTGCAAAGAATAGCACAGAAATGGCAAAATGTTTCACCCCGGAGCAAAGACATGGATGCCCATGAAAATCTCAGTGTTTACACATGACTAATCGCAAAGCAAAGACCAGCAGAGCTGTTCCAGGGGATGCTAGTCAGATGATGAGCTAAAAGGATGGGGCGCACCAAACATGTGACATTTGCCAAAAGAGAAGATGGAAATATTTCTCAGACTATTTCTAGTGCAAGCATTCATGACTAAAACAGAATGATACAATTAGATGGAACTGGCTCTCTGTAATACACTCCTTTTACATTGCTGACTCCGACAATTTCTTGCTGTGGAAACATCTATTTGCACTTTCAGTTCAATTACATTTGGTATTAAATGCATACTTTAGGGGAGCATTACCTTACTATCACTTTTCAACTTGACGTAGGGAAAGGGCATATTTGCTAATTTCTACTGTGTACCAATAGCTCGAGGGTCGTCAAGGTACTGCCCTCCTTCTATTGTCAGGACTCCAGCTCTAAGCAGCCCCAATAGTCAGGAATGATAGGAACTATAATCTGACAATATCTAAAGGGCACCATGTAGAAGTTAGGCGCTAAGATGATGATGTGACCAGCAGCCAATAACTTGGACTCTTTTTTAAATTTTTAACTTTTGCTATCGACCCTTTTATCTACCACCTTTTCCCCTCTTTTTCTCAAGGCTGAACTTTGGAGGACAACAGGGTAACTTTCTTTCTGAATTTTAAAACCTAAAGTTTTTCCTGTGACTCTTACCTCCTCCGTTTGGCTCACTTGTTTTTACTTATGTGGGAGACATGGATGCAAGAAGGCAACTAACTAATACAAATCTATATTATACCTCTGCAAAGAAGAAGATATAGAGGGAAAGTGGGTTATAAAGGCAACTACTGTTGTCCCTTCAATGGGTCAGTATTAGGAAGGGAGTTATGTGTTCTAGGACAAAGCTGGGAGCCTAAAGGGACAATCCTATTCTTGAGGATTCATTGTAGGTCCCATTACTCTAGTGCAGGCTTCCTCAACCTCGACCCTCCAGATGTTTTTGACCTACAACTCCCATGATCCCTAGCTGGCAGGACCAGTGGTCAGGGATGATGGGAATTGTAGTCTCAAAACTACCAAGGTTGAGAAAGCCTTCTCTAGTGGAATATAAGTTATGCCGCCACCATGGCAGAGTAACATTAGGATTCAAACATTGCTTGCATAAATACCTAGAGACTAAAAGTAGCAGATTTTTTGCTAGTTGTGCCACTGGAGCTTAAGTTTGTTTGCCTATTATATGTTATTTACAGGTTTTATTACTTATGATTTATGCAGCTCTTTAAAATAGCTTAATTTCATTCCTGAAAATGCTTTTGCATTCATTATATGTGTATATGCCAAACAGCACATTCATGCAACAGTGACCACTGAAGGAAAAGTTCTGGTCAAAATGCATTTGGGTTTTTTTAGATTTATGGTTTTTTAATAGATTTATGTTATAAATCTTTTTTGTTACAGCACTGTATTTCAGCATTACAGCACTGTATTTCATTTTTTTGTGATCCCAGTTTGCTTGTTATCATTGTATGTGTTGTGTTGGGATAAACATCCTTTGTCTAGGCATTCAAGAAAAAACAGCAAGCACCATGTTTTGTGGGCAATGGGATTAGACACTTTCCCAGGGAGTTGGAGGAAACAGAAAATCTCTTGACTGCAAACTCCTGAAAGCAACTTGTATAAATACAGTACACACACACAACAATTACTATCCCTATGGCATACATTTCTTTTATTATTTTTAAATTATTAGTTAAATTTATATGCCACCCTTCATCAAAAGACCACAGTGTGGTTTACAACATAGAACACACATGCGGTTAAGTAGCATAGTATCTACACAACATAAAAATCAGAACAATTATATATGTACAATTCTAATACAAGCGACAATTGATTTACATGTGTCCAATTGATGTGCAACTACACTCTCGTGGTGAGCCGGAAGTGGCTGGAAAAGGGGGCAGAATGGGTTTATGGGTGTTTATGCGTGCTCCACCGTCACGTGAGATGACCCAGAATGCAACCTCCACCCAAATCAGGGGTTGCCTATAATGTGAAAAAATAAAATATGTATAACATGAAGCTTCTGTAACCTGAGATACCACTGTAGCAGCAACAGTGGAAAAAAATAGAGAAAATCAGCAGGAGGGTATCTCAAATACAAAAATAGTGCACAAATGCAGACTGTTCTCTCTACCCAAAGACAGCTCTTAATCCCAGCCTCTACAGAAAATGATGGACCTTCCCAGCTCTCATTTGGGAGCTTTCCTTTCCTCTCCCAGTCTCTCACCTTGGGCTATCTTCACTTCCCTGCCTCTTACTTGGGGCTGTTCCATCAACTACCTGCCACTTTGACATGGGCGAACTCACTGGCCATTGATGGCATTTCAAGAAGATGGCAACCGAGGGGTAAACTCCCTGTGGTGTCTCCCCCTTGTGGTGACTCCCATCGGCATTGGCCCATTACCAATTGGCTCCCTGCCTGCACTTTGCCTGACTTTTCTCCCTGCACAGAAACTGGCTGAGTGGCTGTACATAGTTATAAAATCCCTGCCCTGCATGTGCTTGGGTTGGGTGATGCTTTCGATCCATTCCAACTTACAATTCTTCTTCCAGCATTTTTTTTTTCATTGTGGGAAAAAAAGAGAGGCCTGTCTTTTCACAAAAGGTAGCATTTTGATATCATCCCTCTGAAAGAAAGAAATAGCTGGCTGAGGAACTGGGAGGAGGAGAATCTTTATGTTCGCTGTCAAATCACATGTCTGCTGCAGCGAAGCATAATGACACCTCCCTCCCTCCGCTTTCATCATAAGCATTTCACATTCCTCCTGCATGCGGGTACGTGTGAGTGCACAGTTGAGGCTGTGACAGCTGCAAGGACTCTGAAGGGGCCTAAACTGATTGAAACATCACTCTCCCCTCAGTTCATTATTCTGGCTTGTTTTGTTAGAACTGTAGCGCTGCATAAAGGAATCACATGCCTGCGCGCTGGTGAAATAAAAATGTTTGTCATGAACTCGCAAGTGAACTAATATCTCTGCAGAAACATATTACCTCTGGTTCAGACAGCTACAGTAGAAGCAAAGGCAGGGAAATTCCCATTTGCCGAAGTCACTTGACTTGAATTACCCACCATTCAAAAGCAGCTTTCTTTGCCTTTGCCTGGGGTATTTATTACAGACAGTGACGGACAGAAACGACTCAATACCCACGGGCCCAGAATCTTTTCAAGAGGCCCTTCCATTCGAAGGCTCTCAAGAAGTGCCAGTGGAGACCTTGGATGCTCAGCTGGGCCTTATGCCAGTGACACCAGCTTGTCTGGTTTGAAAAAAGAGAAACCAAAGGGACCATTAGGAGCTAGTGTCATGATGTGCCTGAAAGGCTAACATCTGACCAAAGAAGTCCCTGGTTCAAATCCTGCCTGCACTATGAACCCTGGCCATGATTCTTGCAATGATTTCTACAATTACAGGAGCCCTGCGCTCTCCTGGGACACTGTTTGGGGCACCTGTAGGAGCCCCTGAAAGAACTACAGCAACCATAGCCCCTGCTTCCTATCAGGCTGGTGAGACAGATGCGAAGGGAGGAGGAAACCTGTCCCACCTTTGTTTCTGACTGTCCCAAAGCACTGCAAAGCAAAGGGAAGGCTGTGCATTCAAGCGAGTTCTTGGTGAATTGGATGAAGGCTTTGGGGAGTTGGACAGTTATTGGGTCATGATTAAAATGCATCTTGTATCAAAAACATGATTTTAGTAAGTTGGCAAACCCTAGTAAGCAGAAGACCAGGGCCAAATTATGTATCTGGCAACCTGGTACAGTGGTACCTTGGGTTAAGAACTTAATTCATTCCGGAGGTCTGTTCTTAACCTGAAACTGTTCTTAACCTGAGGTACCACTTTAGCTAATGGGGCCTCCCGCTGCCGCCGCCACCACATGATTTCTGTTCTCATCCTGAAGCAAAGTTCTTAACCCAAGATACTATTTCTGGGTTAGTGGAGTCTGTAACCTGAAGCGTCTGTAACCTGAAGCATCTGTAACCCGAGGTACCACTGTAATTTAATGTTTATTAGAAATGTTTCACATATAATGCTTTTCAAATATTTATCAAACCTCCCAAATCCTACACTATCCTTTCATTATTAGTAAATATGTGTTTTGAAGCTCAGCATTTGACAGAACACATTCAGCCCTGCAGTTTTCATTTACTTCTAAATAATTTAAGTCTTAGTGACTGCATAGGAACCAGAACAGAACCCGTTACATTTGTGTTTGTGTGTGGAAGATGTTCCCATGCATGTGGAGAGTGTCAGTATCTTCAGCTCACAGGCAGAGGTACCTGGCCTCCCCCGAGGCAATTGAGCGAGATACTGTGCTTACCGTCCGTCTGCGACCCCGGCAGGCTAGGTAAACAAACCCGGCGATTCTTCTCATTAGTCGTGAGAAGAACACACCCTCTGCTTCTCTGTTTCTCTCTCCCTCCCTGCATTCTCCCAGGGAGGAGAAATGAGACAGACAGGAGTCCTTTCTACGTGTTTTATTCCTGTCACTCAACAGTACATAGAAATGTGACTGCACCCTTCAGTCTCCATCAGAAGAGTCACACACTCCTCCCCTGTACTTCCAGCACAGGTCAGATGACACACTGAGCTAACATCCGGTGCTCAGTACAGAGAATAGGCTCCACCTTTTCTCCAACAGTACATCTGCAAAACCACAACATCCTGTTTTGCATTCCAGCCATCTGGAGCTGGCTTTTGCCTTGGTGCTTTTTCCTGACATCCTCCCCCAAAAGCATCAATTGGCAAAACATGATCCAGAGAAGAGAACAAACAGTTGTTATACATATAACAGTCCCCTGTTGTTTCAGTTCCACCCTTGGAACTCCCCACCACTGGTTTCACCAGTGTACCTCTCTGGTTGTCTGGTTTCCAAGGAATGAGTGCTTCTGCATTACCTTGGCTAGCTACTCTCTGTTGTGTCTTTGTCTCTGACTTAGACACTGCTTTAACCTGCTTTGAGTTGTTAACAATAGCAACACATGCAACAGCTAAGTTAGCAAACTCTTTTGAGTACCGCTTTGGTGGTACACCCTTTGTAACTCTCTCAGACCTGCGTATGAGGTTCTGATCCTCTGTGCTCACTGGTTCAACCTTTGGACTCTGTTGAGAACCAGTAGCAATCAGTGGTTCTTCCTTCACCTGTGAAGGTCTATCCAATGTGTGAGATTTCCTCTCAATGACTGTTACAACTGAACTCTCTGAGCTATCACTGTCATCATCATCAGTACCACTGTAATCTGTGACATCAGAAAAATCATCATCATCATCTGAATCGTTTCCTGTGGGAAATGTTTGTTCTATAACCCGCTCTTGCTCTGGAGCACTCTCTAGAAACTTTGTGAGAATCACCTGACCAGATTCAGACAAAATTACTCTGTAGAGACCTTTTTCATAACCCACAAAAATGCCTCTGGCATTCTTTACTCCACCTGGAGCTTCTGTTCTCACATGAGACCCGAAAACCTTAAAATAGGCAACAGAAGGTTTTCTATTGAACAGCTTCTCAAAAGGAGAACATCCCAACTCTGTTGAGACTTTTCTCAACCACACATGAAGATAGGACGCTAGCGATTCGGCCCAATATTCATGTGGCAAATGTGAACTCAGCAATTGCGCATTCATCCCCTTTTGCAATTCTTTGTTCACTCTAACACAGACCCCCCTGTTCCACGCTTCTGGCGAAACAGCAACTTTGTGGTCTATCCCTTTTCCATCCAGGAACTTCTGAAACTTCTGTAACAGAAAAACTTGCTTGTCATCTGTGAAAAGACAATCAATGTTAGCATCATGCATATTTTTAACCTTGTCACAAAACTCCTGAAACTTTTCTAAAGTTTCTTGCGGTTTCTCCATCATATAAACCCAAGAATAATTAGTGAAACAATCCACACACAAAAGGTAATACTTTGCACTGCCCCTAGATGGTTCTAGAGGACCAATCACATCAGCATACACCCGCTGAAATGCTCTGTCGACCTTCTTGGTCAGCTTCCTGGTGCTCACACTGGTCACACCTGCGAGAGAGATTTCGTTAGAAACAGAAGAATTACATTTCATGTAATCACTTTGATCAAAAGTCAACAAATACAGTCCATCTTTCTCTTTGGCAGTAAGAAACAGTTCTCCATCTTTGTAGATCTTGCAGCTTTTAGCATCATAGGACAGTTTCAGTCCTTTCTTTGCAATCTGCGACACGCTCAGCAGATTAAATCTCAGTTCTGGAACCAGGTAAACATCACTTATAGTCAAGTTCAGACTCTCAAGATACACAGTCCCAATTCCAGTTGCTTCCAGCTCTTGACCGTTGGCCTGTTTCACAGTGAAGCTTTGCTTCTTCAACGTCGAAAACAGTTGTCTGTGTGGGCATAAATGAACCGTTGCGCCCGTGTCAAGTATGAAGGAGTTCCCAACATCTGGCGTGGTTCCTTTCGCCATCATAGCCTTTGCAGGTTTCACCTGGCACTTGGTACGGCTTTTGCCTGACGCCTCAGGCTTCGTAGAGCTGCTCTTTGCTCCTCTTGACTGGCGCGGCTTCTTACAGTTTCACTGTAGATGCCCAGTCTGTCCACAATTGTAGCATCGGACAGCACTCAATGCTACTCCATGCTCTCCAGTAGATTCATCAGTGGGGAGATTTGAACTCTGTTCTTCCCTCCCCCTGTCAGCAACACCCATTGCACCTTGTTCAGGAACACCAACAGTTCCAACAGCCACAGTTCCTGCACTCTCCCCTCTGGGGTCAAAGCTCTCCTCAGCTTACGTTGAGCTCTTAGGAACTTGGCCAGCATCATCTTGGCTCACCCCCTTCTGGGGTAGTTATCCATCCAGACCCTGATGAATAACTGTCTCTGGTAAGGAGAGATGAGTTAGGCAAGTCTCCCCCCTTCTTGGCATCCATTTTGAATCCAAGCCTCTCTCACTTTCAAACAAGCTGTAAAATCCAACAGCTGTTTTTTTCTTTCTCACGCAGGCAAACTGCAAGTTGTTTACGCTTTTTGCACCTGGCAGCTAAACTCAGGCTGCTATTGAAAGTCCCTTCCAAGGGCACGTGAACTTGTAGCCAAAACATTCTCTGGTTTTGTTTCGCTTTCCCAGGCTCACACTCACAGTCCAGCCCCTTTGCCAGTAACTTTCCAACTTTCCGTTACTTAGCAACAATGCATTTCAATAGGACTTCTTATCTTAACCACAAGAATTTGTGGAATGCAGGCCTCTTCTCCCGGAGCTGTATTTTTCCAAAACGCAGCTCCCCCATGAACCAGAGAATCAATCAATCTGCGTTCACACTTTTAGCCCGAAATGCAGCAGCATACATTGAACTTTGTTGCTCTGAAAAACACCTCTTCTTTCCACCAGCTGTCTGTTGAGCCTTTGGCTTCTTTCAGACGCTTCTCTTCCTCCTTGGAGCAGAGGAGGACAATCCACCAGCCTCTCATGCAGATGTCCGATGAATCGCAACCATCCGAAGGCTGCCATATGTCAGTATCTTCAGCTCACAGGCAGAGGTACCTGGCCTCCCCCGAGGCAATTGAGCGAGATACTGTGCTTACCGTCCGTCTGCGACCCCGGCAGGCTAGGTAAACAAACCCGGCGATTCTTCTCATTAGTCGTGAGAAGAACACACCCTCTGCTTCTCTGTTTCTCTCTCCCTCCCTGCATTCTCCCAGGGAGGAGAAATGAGACAGACAGGAGTCCTTTCTACGTGTTTTATTCCTGTCACTCAACAGTACATAGAAATGTGACTGCACCCTTCAGTCTCCATCAGAAGAGTCACACACTCCTCCCCTGTACTTCCAGCACAGGTCAGATGACACACTGAGCTAACATCCGGTGCTCAGTACAGAGAATAGGCTCCACCTTTTCTCCAACAGTACATCTGCAAAACCACAACATCCTGTTTTGCATTCCAGCCATCTGGAGCTGGCTTTTGCCTTGGTGCTTTTTCCTGACAGAGAGAACAGTACCAAAACAATTCAAACATAGATCTTGGAAGAGAAGAATGCTGTTTTCAGAAGCTGATTGGATTTCTGAATTCTACTTTTGCTAAGCAAGAAACTTTGCTATAAAACAGTCCTCTCTCAATGGCAATTTGAAGAACCAATTCACAAAAAAGGATTCCAAATTGGGAGTATTTACACAGCAGAAATTTCAAAGGGCATCAAAAAATGTGTGTCCTCGGGTTCTGCACTCTGGTGAGGTCAGAGCATGGGCACTAAAATAGGACGTCTGGGATTGGGATCAGAAGCCAAGGCAGCTTCTGTAAATCTGGGATATACTGCTTAAAATGGGACAGTTGCACAGTATGCTATTGTTTAAAACTTCTTTTAAAAAAAGAAGAAAAGGGGGGATTTCTGCATTCTATACAGCACAATTGACAACTGAATAGAACATCTTATTTAGTATCAAAATAAACACTATGCATAAGAATCAGCTACAAAAATACAATAAATAACAATAATCAATATATTAAACAGCTAAACATATTATTAAAACATATATTAAACAGCTAAACAAAATGCCCTCGAAGCATCGGGAACTAAAATATAAATTCAACCTTTTAACATAACATGGTAAACACTTAGGCAAAAGAAAATCAACTCACTTCCCAACCAGCACACATCAATCAATCATACTGTTGCACAAACCAATCCAATTATATAGCAACTTAATGTAACTGCAGCTTAATATAACTACAGCTAGAAATACGTACTCTTCATCTCCACTCAAGCACACTGTTACATGATCGACGCACATCAAACAGAGGAAAACATTAAACCAATATACTCAAACTGACTATTTTATCACACCTTCAGACCACAAGCTCCACACTGCAAGCACGCACATAATTTAATTTTGCATCCTCAATCAACAATCCACTTGATGCCATTAGAACCAGCCAAATCTGGATAAATACAAGCAAGCAACACTATGCAATCAACCCCTAGATAAAACATTTATACAGAGCTACAATTCCCAGATGAGGGACACGGGTGGCACTGTGGGTTAAACCACAGAGCCTAGGACTTGCCGATCAGAAGGTTCGAATCCCCGCGAGGGGGTGAGCTCCCGTTGCTCGGTCCCTGCTCCTTCCAACCTAGCAGTTTGAAAGCACGTCAAAGTGCAAGTAGATAAATAGGTACCACTCCGGCGTACGCTGCTCTGGTTAACCAGAAGTGGCTTAGTCATGCTGGCCACATGACCCGGAAGCTGTATGCCGGCTCCCTCGGCCAGTAAAGCGAGATGAGTGCCACAACCCCAGAGTCGGCCACGACTGGACCTATGGTCAGGGGTCCCTTTACCTTTACCTTACAATTCCCAGAGTTCCCAGGGAAGAAGGACTGGTGGTTAAACTAGTCTAAAAATTGCAGTTCTGGGAGGGGAATAAGAATCTCCTGAGAACTGTCAGAACCCTTAATGAACTACAGTTCCCAGGATTCTTTGGGGGAAGCTGTTTAAGGTGATATAATAGTGGTTTGAACAGGTGGTGCAGGTGGAGTGACAGTTATAGAGTCAGGTTGCCAATTGTCCCTGCCTCCTTTGCAGCACATGGATGGCGTTACACTGGAAGAATTGACAAAGTGTAAGGCTCTGATCCTTGCTTCACCAGGGGACTCACTGGGGTGACCAAACTCACAAGGCTGTAAGCAAGGTGCAATTGGACAACTTTCAGCACCAGCTTTGTGCTCCCCTGGAGGAAGAGCAAACCACAAATGTGATAAGTTAGTCTTGTTTAGTCCCTCCTCTCAGCCATGATTACCATCCTACTTGGGAAAGTAAAGGGGTGAGCGTCCCCCACTTCCACATCCCTATCACTATTCCTGCCCCTCCATGTGTGTTTGGGAGCTGAACATCTGCTTTTTCAGGGTTCTGAATCAAGCAGGAAGGCTATTAACGAAAAACAGCCCTCCCCCCATTATGGATGGGAAATCTGCCAATTCTGCTTTCTCATTTCCCCCAAATTATTTGCATTTCTGCATCAGTCTGTAACTTTTAGAAACTCACAAAAAATTACCAGCATGTTAGTGCCCTTTCTTCCTTTGCAAGCAATTTCCCCCTTCTCCTGTGCATTTTTTGTATATTATTTCCACTAATAATATTCCTTTTTAATGAACACTTTTTCCCAGTATACACATTCTTGCACACAATATTTTTGGTTGGAGACTGAAAAGCACAGCAAATTTAAAAGCACAGCTATGATTCTGTTCATACATTGTTACAGGAAGTGCAAATTAGGTAGATTTGTGATAAAACTGACTTGAATTCTTCCCCTCCCCATCCCTTGTCCCTATTGCAGAAGCTTAGTCCCCAATACAACAATAAGGAGTTATGGGAGGGACCAACATGCCCAAGGCTGCTCTACCTGTCTCCCACATTATTATAGTGGGGAGGGGGGCTAAATACAGATGAATGAAGAAATATGCCACTGAAACTAGCCAGCTAATCCACAGGATAAAAATGCCAACCCCTCTGAGCAAGAGTGGAAGCCCCCCCTATCTCCCATGTGAAGAAACTTCCCTTCACAGTCAGTTCCTTTGCTTCACAGACACATTTTCATTTAATGCTATTTTCAAACACTTTGAGCTATTTTGCAATGATGGATAAATATAAAAGGAAGTCGGGGCATTATTTATACCAAGGAGCACAGCTTGTGGTCCATTACAAAGCATTTAATTTGGGGATGAAATATAATGGATTGAGGGAGTTTTCCCCTGAAAGGCTTGTCTGCCTTTAACCATTCTTGAGCATCATTGCTTGTGGTATTATGGACTCATTCAGTAGCTGAGGTGTGAGGATGGGGAAGGGGAGCTTAATACAGATAATACCATTTTAGGGAAAAAAAATTTGCAGAGCACTCAAGGATAGCACTGCATATATATATATATATATATATATATATATATATATATATATGTATATGGGGCAGTGCTGAAAAGTAGGTATCTACTGAACTTGGTCTGAGAGCACTGTGCAGAGTGGAACTCTGTAGGTGTCCATGCAGCAAGCCTGCTCTTGTGATTAATTTAACAATGGGTCACATGTGTGCCTGAATACACAAGAGCACAGGACAGGTTCTGTCTGTCCAAAAGGTATCAAGCTATCTACCTGGCTTACGTGACATGACATGTTATTGGCTCAAAACAGCCAGCGTGTCGATCAAGTCCTGCCTGGGTCCAAAATCCCTTAAAAGTGAACCGTGGCCATACAATCTTTGCCCCTCAAAATGCTTCAAAATTGCTCCTCTCAACTGACCAGTAACGCTGATACCTTTGCACATGAGGAGATCTGAAGTCAGTTTGAAAGTAGATAATAATAGGATAGACAGACTTGAACTAAAACTTTTTTATGTTCTCGTTTTCTTAAAGCAACATTCTGCCTCTTTTTTTTTTTAAAAAAAAATAATTATTAACCGGCCAATCAAATCAAATTAAATCACATCACATAAATTCCGAATTACAAAGCCGAATTTTAAATTTTGTTGTTGAGGGGACCCATATTTCAAGATCCGAAGGGGGATTCTGATCATCTTCTTGCTACTGCTTTAATGTCCAAATCAGTCCAAATCAGTCCAAACAGAGTTCATAATTCTATCCAGTCTTATCTTGCTGTTTCCACATCACATCTTGTTCATATATTTTCTCTTTTTTCTTTATGATCTCTTCTGATAGTCTCCTTAAGCCGATAAACACCAATAATAATCCTGTGTGAATTTTTCCGTTCTTCCAATCCTCAAATCGAGATGGTTTCCATATATCATCGCCTTCATAGATAACATCGCTCTTTCCATCATTAATTACAGAACTGTCGTTCTTAAGTCCCTCTGAGGAGTTTCACCCACAATATAAAAACAGCTCTATTTCTCTATTTTTCCTCCCAGACTTAAGTCCTCCGACAGAACTTCCCAGTATGGCGACGGCATTTTTAACTGCGTCATTCCAAAGCCCTTATACATTCCAAGCTCTTCTTAAAACATGCTTTGGTTCAAAAGTTTATCTCCACACAGCCTTAAATCCACAGCTTAAGTCCTTAAAACGACATTTCTGACTTGTGAGGGGAGGGAATTCTTGTTTAATCACATAAGGAAAGAAAGGAAAGTTTTTCCCCCTCCCCCATCAGTCATCAGTCCCTTTACCATACCGAGTCTTGGCGTATCTTCTCATAATCTATACTTGTTCCTCCGACTCGTCTTGTTTTATCTGAGATCTCTTCTGTTAGCAGTCTTTACTCCCCCTCCTTCCTAGAAATATGTGCATTCACTTCATCCAAATTGTTTCTTTTGAAGTTCTTGCAGCTAGTGGCGCGGATCAGAGACGGCGTCCAGGAGCCCCGAAATCCCACAGGAGGGCTTTGTGCCTAGTGCCCCCATCCCCACAAATTCGGGGGTGGTATAGGGCACAGCAGGCAAGGGCAGTCCCCCCCCATCCTGGGGGGGGGGTAGGGAGGCTAATTACTCCCATCATAGCCTCCAAATTACCTCGTGTGGGTCGGAGAGATGTTATTGTCAGCCATCTTCTGATGCGCCCCCAGTGGCCCCCATTCTGCCTCTTACTTTTTTCACCCTTCTTTCCTTTTAGTCTTAATAAACTTCCTACAATTTGGCTGTCGGAGCCCTGGCTCTGCTTCTATGAAACTCTCAGAGAACTCTAACCCTTCATGTGCCTCGTTACTTGGTTCAGGCTACACATGTGTAAGTTGGGGGTTGAAAGAGAAAAGCAGACCAAGCTGGTCTCTGGGGAGGGACAAGTAGGCTGGATGCTCTTTCTGCCTTCCTTCAGTTCCTTTTTTGGATCCCCAAATATCATTCTGGTCTTGGGGTAAAGGCAGCTAAGGGTGCGTGGCACAAGCCTACAGAAGTTTGGACATGATTGGTCTAACACAAGGCACACTCATAGGAGGAAAATAGCAAAAAGGTTACTTCCCTCCCCTTCCACCACAAATTACCACTCTAATTGCAGTGTTTGTTGTAAAATCAATGTTCTCTACTTTTGCTTCTGGCTATGGAAGCAAATTCAAAAATAATAATCATGTCCCAACAGCCAGCCAGAATAAAAGGTTAGTCTTCAAAGAGGGATAAGCACTAAGCTCAAAAAGCTCTATGGTCAACCTTCACCTGCCTTCTGCTGCCTCTGCCCTTCTCCTCCCCTCCGGCAAAGCAATTTCAGTTTCATAATATAATGTTGCAACATTGTAATCCACAAACAGTGCACCATGAGGAATTAGTTAAATAGCTGAAGGCTCTTAGGAGCCCCAGTTGTCATCCATAGAGGAGGATGTCTACTGCATCCCTGTATGAGACAAGGTTCTGACCTCACCTCCTTCAATGCATCTTCCTTTTTGAGAAAGATTTGATTACATATTTGCAGCAACCGCCAAACATTTCCAATGCAGAGATGAAACCCACTTACTTGCCCTCAGTGAAGCTGACCCCCAAACTGTAACGCATCTAGGGACATAATAGAGAGGCTTGCCAACTTCCACTGCCAAGGAACTGTGGGAATAGGAATATTAACAAGTATAAGGAAGCCCCTATTTTAGTGTTGAAATGTTGGAAGGTCTATGCTAGTTTGGGATTCATTTGCACCAAACAGTTCCTGCTCATAGAAAAATAATCTCATCTCCTCCAGTTCCTTGTTTCAGAAAAGGGTGCCAGATAGTATGGATAATGGTAATGCAAACCTAAGCCCGTCACTGATTTATCTGACTAGTTTTCCTCCAGAGCTACTTACTAGGACAACACTGAATTGTGCAAACATTTAATCAGGCTATGCCTAATATCCCCCTACACAACAACGATGCCTACATAACAATTTTGTATCCTTGATTGTGGCACCTCTTTGTTCCTGGTTCCCCTGGAATACAAGGCATACTCAGTTATTGAGCACAGATTATATTACATCAAATAATACCTGGGAGCTCAGTGGTAATCATGAATATACTGTAGATGTTGACCTAAAGTCTCCCACAAATCCAGGACAATAGTTTCAAGCCAACTGTTGCTCTAGATCTGCCATTCTATGGGCTGAGTTATAAGAACAGCTAGATGATGAAGTTATTCTGTTTGCTCTACATTTTACGTCAAAACCTTTCCATCAACATCCATGTTCATTATTACCTCTGATGAAGAACCTTATAGCACTTTCTGCAATTAATATACCTCAGCCCTCAGCTACCAACTACATTTTGTCTTCCAGATTGCTTGACTCAGAACTTTTTGGCATATCCTTGTGCTTAATTGCATTCAGTCCTTTGTGGCTTTTGCCCTTTCTGTCCTCTGTCTTCATCCTGCACAGGTCTCCACACCTGATATTCCTTGCTCCAGGATAATTTGATTGATTTGACATCTAGATCTTGAGTCCTGTACAAAGCTAATTTCATTTCCCCAGCATGAAATCTGGGCCTGTTTGACAAACCTCATGTGGCCTGCTTGAATGTTCATATTTCCTGATCTTTCAAAATAAACCAGTTTCTGATATCCCAATTAATAGTAATTATGCTTGACATCTTTTGGAATGACATTAGAATATTGACGGCTCTTCATGCATGTCTTGATAATCTTTCCAAGGCAGGTCAATATTATATCCCCATATTGCAGATGGAAGGCTAAAGGTTACTAATTTGCTTTAAGCGATCCATCAAATTCACAAATGGAGGAGATTTGAAGTATGGCTCACAATCCTGGCTTACATTTTTAGTCACTACACAACACAACACTACACTACACTACACTACACTACACTACACTACACTACACTACACTACACTACATCAAGGACTTCACACATTCATGTTCATCACTTGATGATTGGAACAACTGCTATGTGTGAACACGTTGTCAGATATAAGATGGACTTTCATATCACATTCATACAATGCAGTTAACACACTCAGCTGCCAGTCCGCAACTGCAGTGCCTGCGTGTCTGACACACACAAACACACACCAACTATAGTTACCACACTTGCCAATATAAATGTAGCAAACAGGTGCGCAACTTGTGGCCTTCCAAATGCTGCTAAACTACAATACTCATCATCTTTGATTACTGGCCATGCTGGCTGGGCATGATGGGAATTGTAGTTCAGCAATATCTGGAGCGCCACAAGTCCCCCGCCCCCATCCCTGATATAGTGCCTACTGGTCCTGATATCACAATAAATGCTTCTCAGCCATATGGGGAGCCAGATGTTAGCAGTTTACACCAACTGAAGCTATGTCCCGCCCTCTTCTCAAAATGAATTGCATAACATGGATTGGCAAATCCAGTCTTTGTGAATTTCAAATGAACTAACTTGCTCTGTTTGGACTAATGTGCATTTCAGAACTTTGTTATCCACTGGTTTCCACCTTTCCAGAATTTCCAATATGTATTTCACAAGAGAATGTGTTTTAAAATACATGTTTTAATATGTTTTAAAATTCAGATTTTAAGAAAGTAAATTGCAGATTAATCCAGTAATAGGACAGAGCAGATTTGTGTGTGATCACATATGAAAGTCACACAGACTGGAAATAGACTGATTTGCCTCTCCTAAGATTTATACAGCTTGGCTCTGCAGACTCAACAGAAGGCAAATATTCTTGAAATATTTGGCATGCCTCCTGACCTAGTCAAGCAGAGTTCTCAAAACAAAACTACACCATTAAATAATTCAGCCCCCCAACATTTTCCGAGGCAGGCTGAGGCTTTCAAATGAGGTCTTTGAATAATAAGTCAAGACCCAAAGGAAGTAAATGTGAAGGAATGAGTCCAATTCCAGTGCTGAGGAAATATTTCCAAATTAAAATACTTTTTTGATAGGACTGGGAGCAAGTCCATAGTTATTGCCAGCAGCAGGGAATGAAAACATCAATTCTACATATCACCAAGAGTGGAAGCTCACATACCAGCTACATTAGAAAGCTCTAGTAACTCCAAGAGAAAGTATGTACTGCATATGTGTCCAGAAAAATGTAATTTTATAACCTATTCAGAATCTTAGAACCTATTAAGAAGCCATGCACACACCGTCAGCATTATATTATACAAAGTTATACATTGATATTTTCTAGGTTTGCTAATGGGGGGAGGGATCTTCTGCTATTCAATAGTATGTATGCAATGCAGAATATACTAAGACTAGGCTGTGGGACAACAACTCCCATCATTCCTAGCCATCATGACCAATGTTCAGAAACTATGGAAGCTGTAATCCAGCAAGCATATGAATGGCAACACAATTCCCCTTCCTGCCTGTCTAGAACTATAAAATCTTACATTTTATAAGAGATAAAACCAATGTTGCATCATTATGACTTCTTGTTTACCAAGTTAGCAGTTATTTATTTATTTAACCAAATCAATATACCACTTACTAGAAGAAAAGATCTCTAAACTGTTTGGCTTTTTTAATGGATTTTGCCAAGGTGCTGCTGGGTCAGGGTAGTTGATTAAATTTATCCTGAGGAAGTAGGGTTGTTAGGAATGAAATGTGTCTACTCCCAAAAAATCACAAAATGAGCCTTCATAAAATTTGAAGATTTTCTGAACCAACAAATATTGTGCTGAAGGTCACCAAATATCATTGGGCATGTGAAAATGTTTGGCTATATACTCTCAAAGTTCACTTGCTCCCATACAAAATTGCTGGGGGGGGGGATTTCTTTGAGGGTATTCCCAACAACTGTAGGGAGGTAGATGGTGACCAAAAACTTTATCTTTCGTGTTGTAATGGTTTAACATTGGAATATCCTCCTAATATCAAACACCTGACACAAATTCTTACGAGTTTTAGTTACCAGATAGCACACTTAGTGGCCCAGGGTGTGGGTTGCGTGTGCATGTGTGCTTTAACATGCTTTTGCTGTAACATCTACTTAGCTTATTTGCTGCTTTCAGTACAATTCTGACGGCTGTTTTTCCTTAACTAGCGCTGTATTTTTAAATTGCCTTAATGTTACATTTGTTAGCCACCTTGACTTTTTTCCTATTATTAGCTAGTGTGTATATATAAAAGTTGACATGAAATGCTATTTGGTATTTGATCATGGACATGCAATGGTACTTTAATTTCATTGTAATTGTTGACTGGCATGTAGTTATAGTATGCAGTATTCAACTACATTTGGCATGCAAAGCTGTATCTGATAGAATACAGTGGAATGTAATATGTGGTCACAAAGTGAATGCAACAAGTGTGCAGGCAATTGGCTGCTGCAGTATAGTGTTTAAAGTGTAAGTAGCAAATAGTAAATTAGCTTTGTACAGGACTCAAGATCTATATGTCAAATCAATCAAATTCTCCTACTGTTTCCCCCATAATGCAGACCCAATCCAGTGCTTGTGATTTGCACTGGAAGGGAACCTCCCATTTTGTTCCAATGGAAATTATCTTAATAGCAGACAAAGGGGTGAGGAGGGTAATCCAGACTGGGACTGCAACAGGGAGCAAAGGGTTGAAGCACCCTCTTCATCCTGCACATGGAGTTTCCCCCAGTAGCGAACGAAGGCCAACCGACACCCGGGGCGGGGCAAACAGCCAGCTGCGCACGCATTGTGCTGCTACGTAGGACACATGTAAGGCGTCGCTACGTACGATGCATGTGTGGCGTTGCTATGTGGGCTCATGTGCAGTGTCACTACATACAGCGCACACGTGCGACACCGTGCAAGTGTTGTGCATAGCTGTTTGCCACCGGAGCCGCTCGAACGCCGTACAGACGTGGGATCCTCTGCTCACGGCTGGAGCCACAAACGGAGCCTCTTCCACATACAGTGGCGGTGGCGCAATGGTTGCTCGCACTGCCGCGGCCAGGGGGCAGAGCGAGCACCCCGTGGGGTGCCTTCTTGTCACCCCTACAAATATGGCACCCAGGGCACACCGCCCCCCCCACTGGTTCCCCCCACATACCTGCTATTTACGGTTTTTAGAAAAACACCTTCAGTTTGGCCCTGATTAACACCCCCCTTCAGAAAAGCCCCATCAGGTTTGAAAATATTATTGCTGGAATGACAGCTTCAATTCTCTGAAACAGAAGTGTACAGAATCTCCCTGAGAAACGTTAATAGCCCTATCATACCTCCTTTTTCTTTTTCCTTTCCCTCCCTTGATATTCCTGATTTCAAATTCACCTTGACATGTTACTTTAATCAAAACTCCCAGGCAATCACCAGTGTTTGAGAATCCCCTCCTGCACTGAGAAATCTCACTAGTCCTATTGAAACTCTATTTGCTTCCTTCCGAGTGCCTCAGACGTTTCACCTGGGCAGGAATACAAAATTTTCACAATAGGCAAAATCCATTGGCAATGCTGGAAAGAAAGGAGACCCATTTTCTGATTGTGATTATCTAGAACAAAATCTCTCAAAAGGAGGAAATGCTTCTCCAAGCAAGGGGCTTTGGGCATGAATTTGTGTGCTTCATGTAAAAGCGTCGGCAAGAATGGTTTCTGTTTAGAATAATTATACATCATATTTTGTCTATCTCGGTATGTTCTATTTTAATTCACAAAAAGTGAAGGAGGGAACCCAGAGGCAAAGGCAAACATCTGTTGCACAGCTCACTTTCAAATAAGGCTTCCAGGCCTACATTTTATATTATAATAAGCTGGTATGTGCAAGCACAAGATGGATATATTTTAATTGTATTAGTGGGGTTTTGCATTATTCAAGCATGAGAAGAAGATATTTTAATTGTATTGGAAGAATTTTGCAATGTTTTAATGACTTTTAAAGAAGCAAATGGCCCATTTGATTAGACTGATATTAATAGAGGATTGCGGAGCTGAAAGTATACTATGAATAATGCATCTATGGGTGAAAATTCAGATTGCAGTGTTGACAGGAACGTAAGTGTTCAGGTCATGCTTGGGGTATCTGAAGGCTCAATCCTTGTCAGAGGAGTCATCCCGAAGGTCCCAGCTACATAATATGGGCATGCTTAATAGCTCTGGACCCTGATTGGACTTTATTCCATAACCTGCCACAGAACATGCTTCCTGGGGTGTATTAGGTCAGGAGAGATGCTATATCCCTCTGGATTGCTCCAGCAGAAAGTGGCACTAGGCAGTCTCCACAACTGGACACATCTCCCGGTAAGACCCAGTGAGGTAAACAGCAACCCTCTCAAAAAATTCACCACCCCCAAGAAAACAGAACTTCTTTCTTGCCTCTTGAAGGGGGCATATTTCCATGAAAGGGGGTGATGTTCATATCCTGGCTGAAGCCCAAGCCAGGATAGCTCCTCCATTGATGAAGATCACAATGCTGTCAAGTCTGAAGACCTTATGTGGCCTCCTGACTCCAACACGAGTCACTTTCAGTATCTCTGGTGGCCCTTCTGCAGTATGACCTGTGGACAAGGTACCTGACCCACCTGCATAATCAGAGAGGAAGATTTAAGTACTTCCCAGCTCCAAGGAATGCTGGTGTCAGAAGGTACAGGTAAAGGCAATCACTTGTGGGCAGAAGAACCAGGCTTCTTGGGGGTATGAAGACTCACTGGGAGCCAAGAACTTTGTAGACTGAGCTAACCAGTTGCAGCTGGGCCTGGGTGACAAGGCTACATAAACTCAGTTGAAGCCTGCTTGTTACTTGCTAGAACAACGCAGACCCTTCGTTCTAGGTAGCCCAGCTTCTTGTTCCAGTGGCCTACTCTGACTGATCAACTTTGTACTACTGATCCCTGCCAATGCCTAAATCTTGCAATCCTGCCTACCTTTTGACAGCTGTGCTGCTTTTAACTTTGGCTTTGTCTCACAACCCTGCTGTTGGATCATGAACACTCTTGGATACATGCCCACTGTGGATGATCTTGATTTCTTCTTAAAATCCTGTTTCTGGATTGCCCTGATATGTGACTGCCACCAGATGAAGGCAGGATGGGTTGTGAGGGAGGATTTCAGCCCAGCATTAGTTAAAACACAGTCAACCAAACATTACTAGTAGAACTCCTGTTGCTGATTAGAAGTCTGCAGAATTAACTGGATCCAGCCAACATCCAATGGGCCATTGGTGAGCCAAACGGCAAGGGTATGTGTAATGTGCCATCATAAATTTATTTCTGCTCACCACCGCTCGTCCTTCCCTGGATGCCCAACATGAAATGAGAGGCCTTTTCCTCTCACATTCTCTGTATGGCATACTGAATATACACTTGAAGGGGTTGTAGTGGAACTATCTTGTTCCCCCACTTGATACTTGCCCGGTCCCACTGGGTGTGATTCTTGCTCTGGGGATAAAGGAAAGACTACATGAGCTGCCCTGCCTAGCTGTAAGGTAGTTGTGTGTGCTGTTCTTAACAAAATGAACTGTTTATGAAACTACCTGCTCCCACTGAGTGCTGATGTGAATGAGCAGGATCATGGACACCTCAGTGAGGACTCCTCTCATCTGGCATGTGAGTTACAGCAGTATCAGGATAACCTGACCACTATAGTCTAGTTATTGGTAACATCAATACTGGGTTACTGCAGTGCACTATATGTTGGGCCTGTTTCAGAAGCTCCAGCTGGTGCAGAATGCATCAGCTAGACTGATGATGGGGTAGATGCCCAACAGCATCTGCTAAAACATTTGCACTGACTACTCATATGCTACCAGGCCAAGCTCAAGGTTCTTGTGTTAAACACCTTGGGCCCAGTGCTAAGGAAGACTGTCTGGCCTCCACTAGAACTTGGGCATTTAGCGTCACCAGTCCCATGCTGTGGAACACTCTGTCAGCAGAGTTTGACATGCTTCCTTTTGACTTCCAAGCATCTCCGGAAAAGCATTTTTGTGCCAACAGGCCTTTGCAGCGGTCTGGGGTGCCAACTTTAATAAAATATTGGGGGGGGCAGGTAAACCCTGACCCGCATAATTGATCACATGATGTGGTGCTCACACACCATTTGAATGGCAGTGCCCTTCAACATTGGCACATACTCTTTGCTCAGGGTGGGGTTATGCCTCTCACTTGGCACCAAGCCTTTAAGAGAGTCAGAAGTGGCACAGGTTTCTCTCACTATATCTGATCAACAAAAAGAGAAAGAGAGTCACTCACTATAAATCTGCTAGAGAAGGTCAGAAGTTACAAGAGAATCTCGGAACAGCTTCTTTCAACAAAGCTTGGCATGAGTTAAGAGGCAAGGCCAGAGAACTTCTGAGTAGAGTGATGATGCAGAAGCTGAAAATGATGGCCAGATTTGTGATGGGACTGGATCACAGGAAGCAATTTCTAGGCTCTCAACACTGCAGTAACAAATGAACGGGGGCAGAAAACTATTCCTTTGGGAATTTTGGCTTTGTGCTAGCTATCTTCTATGATCTGGTCTATTCCCAGAAGAAAAATAACTTTGCACAGTCACAGGAAGCATCTTTTATTGGCCAAGATAATAATAATCTTTATCAGGCTTACTTTAGCATTATCTTGAGAAGGCAAACTCTCTAAAGCCGGGTAAGAGCTCTCTCTCTCTCCATACCCTTCAGCTTGAACACTGATAGATGGATATTAATATCCGCTTGTGCATTTAGGGCCTGATGGAACTTCATTCAATTTAAATGAAAGGCTCCCATTTTCTTCTATAGGCTTTGGATCAAACCTCATGACGGCACAATTTCCTTCCCTTTTAGCAAAGCTCTTATTTTATTATTATTGCTGTATTACTGGAGGAAGGCCTGTTGTTAAGTTTAATTGACAGGTCTTGGGGGAAGGAAGAGAATTCTGCTCCTCTCCCAACCACACAATAGTACTTCTCCTCTAATACACTACACCCTGCAATCAGATGGAGGGGTCAGGCCTAACATTCCAAATCTTTTCCCCTGCTTCCCCCGGTGAATCACACTACAGTGGTACCTCTGGTTAAAAACTTAATTCCTTCCGGAGGTTTGTTCTCAACTCGAAACCATTCTTAACCTGAGGCACACTTTCACTAATGGGGCCTCCCGCTGCATTCCAGGGTGTGCCTCCGCTCGCATTCCGGGGCAAAGTTCGCAACCAGGAGACCTACTTCCGGGTTAACGGAGCTCGTAACCTGAAGCATTCACAAGGAGCACAGTTCGTAACCAGAGGTATTACTGTATGTAGGCCAGGCAGTAGCATTGGGGGGGGGGGGTCGGGGAACAGTCACACTGGACAGCTTTTGGGGGGCACATTCCTCATGACACCTTGCTACATCATCAGCTGTTGCATCCTTCTCACACTGCCCTCCAGCTGTAGCGTGCCTTGAGAAGGATGCAACAGCTCACAGCGCCCTGTGCTCCCCCCCACAGTGTTGCTTTACATCCTGCCCTGTTCTGTTCTTCTCATCCATCCTCCAGCTGGAGGGCACCTTGAGAAGGACACGACAGCTCACATGGGCCCAGTGTAGATAGAACCAAACCTTCTTTCCTATCCCTGGGAATTAAGTCTGCTTCTGTCTGCATAGACCCACCCCTTTCACCATCAAAATGCCATTCTAGGTTCTGTTTGCTGGTCATGGTGCACTGTGGGAAGGCACACAGAGCTGGTTCTCACATAATGCAAAGCCAATCCATAGCTTAGTATGAACTTAAGGTTTCCAGAAGGGGAGTAGCAGATGAAAGAGGTGCCAGATGGCCTCGTGTCCTTCTTTCGCAGAACTCCTTAGATCTACACTGCTTTCTCAGTCTCAACCTTTCCTCCTACTTTATAATATGGAAACAATAATACTGTCCTACCTTACCAGGCTGGTGCTAAAAGGATTAGCAACTGAGATAATGGATGTGAGGTGCATTTGAACATTTGAAATGTGTTATATAAATGCAAAGTAATTACTATTCCTTTGATATTTATGGAGCTATGTATTTATGCCCTCGGCATCAGAGTACAAAATTTGGCCCAATTACTGTCCCCTATAGAGTTTTCAGTGAGATTTCTACAAGGTCAGCAATATACAGTATATATTTTCCAGAGAGAGTGGCAAAGCCTGTAGCCATTATTTATAGAGGAGAACTGTTTTCCTGGGGGGGGGGGGGATATGACCCATGGCAGAATATAATGCTGGAAGACAAGAGTATCTGAATCTTTCCTCTTGGCGCAGTGTGAAATATAGTATTGAAATGACATCTTCATCCAGTGTGCCTCAAGTTCACAGCCATATGTCCTGGTATACTGCCCAGTTTGTTCTTTCTTGCCACGGTTGGTGATTAAAAATGTTACATAAGCTTCTAGAAGGACTTTGGTTGGCCATAGTTTTTGCTTCTGTGACTTACTTCACAGCTGCCTAACATTCAGGAATTAACATGCAGCTGAATGTGCATGTATGTTTGTCATTTCAGGCTGCAGCGTCTTATGGCTTACATTTTTCATTCTTTGTTTTCTTTCTTTTCCTTATGTTTTCACTTCTTAACAAATCTATAAAAGATGTTAAAAATGAAATCAATATGCAGGCAAAGCTTTCCCCCATCATGTCTCTCTGCCAGGAAAACCTTCACTTCCTAAATTTCTGTATTTTGGGCTGCAGTGGAAGGCAATGGAGCAAGGCCAGTAGTAACAACAATACTGGAACAGTAACAGCAACAGTGGAGTTGGCAACCCTATTAAAGTTTGTCTGCTTTGGCCATTAGCCAAACTTAAATACTGAGTTTTGATAGTGCTTTTCTTTCAGAGCAACTTTTCTGCTCCATGTCTTTTCTCTTGGTTTGGCATCAACGCGACTTCATTAAAGACTTGGATGCAGCTTCAAAATGGCCCCATGAAAACTGTACCTCTTATCTGCAGCCCTTTCGGATGCAAACAAAGTATTTAGCTGCCAGTGGGAGATAAGAAATCAGGAAATAAGCATTTTTCATACTTGTAAAGGACTCCCCTAGACCTGTGCAGTTGCTGGCCATGACCAAGCAAGTTATCCCAAAGTGTTTATAATGAAAAGGCAGTTGCACTGGTGAGGTGATGTAGGTGGGGCTCTGTTGCTATCCTGGATCCCCAATACAGGAGGTCACTGCTGATTACCAAGAAGGAGAGGGCAAGGCACAGGTTGCTCAGGGTAGTACAGCATGTGGCAACAAGAGGGTTGGATTCGCTCCACTGAACCAAGCTCCTTGTGCCTCACCCCTCACCCTTTTGGTAAGTGATAGTGGCCCACTGTGTTGGGAAACTGGGAGAGCAACAGAGTCACCCACCATCTCCCATGCTGCCTCACCAGCTTCATTGGGCAAGGGACAATCTAAGATTCTTCAGGGGCCCAAAAAAATGCAGAGAAGTGTTCAGAGCAAAGCACATTTTAATTAAAAGTATAAATAGTCCTTTGAATGAGGCCTAACAGACTCTTGCCTAGGGGCCTGAGTAAGTCTGTCTTGTGGAAGAGCCATAAAACCTGGTTGGCTTCCTGGGCACTTCTGGGCCCAACTCTCAGTACTACTTTAGACCTTCAAAGCCTTCAAAGTGGTCTAGAGGTTACTCTCTCTTAACACATACAATACAATGGCATTCTTCTAACAGGATAGTAATCAACTGATACACACTCAGGTATGAATGGGTTCTTGGTGAGTCAAGGAGGAAGTGTAACTTTGGTCAAGTCAAGTCCAGCACATGATCTGGGGAAACCCAGCCAGATGGGCGGGGTATAAATAATAAAATTATTATTATTATTATCATTATGATCTGTTGAATCGCAAGGATTCTGTCTAACTAGCATGAATAAATGGAGTGTCTTCCTTCTCCCATATATTTATCCAGTTCTTCTGTGAAATCAGCACAGAGGAAGTCACAGATCCAAAGGGTGTTGAACTCAGTGCTCTCTATTTACAGAGGTGCTGCACATACAGGCATTCAGTTTGAGACAGGCTGAAGATGGCAGTCTAATTTTGACTGTGAGGGGTTTCCCTCCACTCGTTCTTTCAGTGTGGTGTTCTTCCCTGGAAAGGCTGAATTTCCAAGCACCTTGTCGGGAAAGATCACTCTCACCCAAGTGAAGCTGCCAACACGAATCTAAAGACTAGTATATGGCACTTGGCACCGAATATTCCCTTCAGCCACACTGTCTTCTTCCAAAATACAACTATTTTCTGAGATATGCCATTCTGAATGTCTGTGAATTAACCTGGACCACTCATACACATACACAGGCACTGTAAGCATAGTTTCACACACTACAATATAGAGGGAAATATGAGTGCATAAGGAGTTGAGAGCTCTAAACTTTACTCATTGTTAAGTCTTTTAAGAAATTGGAAAGGTTAGCATAGAGGTGATGTGGCCTTTAGGTCACTAATATTCAAATGATACCCCACCTTATCTCTCATCTGAATCAGGAGAGGCAGTGCAGGTGGTGAATCAGTGCCTGTGGGTAGTAATGGACTAAATGTGGATTAATAAACTGAAGCTTAATCTAGACAAGAGGGAGGTTCTATAGGTGAGCAGCTCTCAGGTCTGGGAAATGATAGATCAATCTGCTCAATATAGAGTTGCACTCCCCTTGAAGGAGCAGACACCTAGTTTTCTGGTGCTCCATGAAGCATCTTTGTCCCTTGAGGCCCAGTTGGTCTTGGTCCTTAGGTGTGTTTACTCCCAGCTCTTGCTGTTGCACCAGCTACAACAATTTCTGGCCAGAGATAGCTCCATGCCCTGGTAACTTCCAGGTTGGACAATTGCAATGCACTCTGCATGGGTCTACCTTTGAAAATGGTCCAGAAGTTTGTCGGGCAATGGTAAATTAATCAACACAGAGTCTTCTTTATAAACAGAATGAAACTTTACTGAAGAAAATAAACTTGTTCAGAAACAGCATAGTTAAAGATCATACACAGAGTGCTCTGACTCTTCACAGAGGCATTGTCCTAGTTGCTGATTAACTGGAGTCCTGGAGCCACTCTATCTGCAACAACTATACATTCACATTCACACTCTATCTGCAACAACTAAACATTCACATTCACACTGAGACTCTGAACTGGACTGAAGCCCACAGAGAGCCTGGCTACTTTTTATAGGGAGAATGAGTCATCACCCAAGATGAGTCACGAGTCACAGTGACTTAGCAGTTTACTGTTAAACAGTTAGCAGTTAGCAGGCTTAGGCCTGAATGATTGTGTAGGCCTTGTAGGCCTTACTGCTTCTTCTATGATGACACCACCATAATGGGTTTAATAACAGGTGGAGACGAATCAGCGTATAGAGGGGAGGTCCAAAAAATATCTACATGGTGCCTAGGGAACAACTTGCACCTTAATATCAGCAAGACAAAGGAGATGGTGTTGGACTTTTGGAGGAAGAGATAGTATCTCAGGTAGAAGGCCCTGGTCCAATAATTTTCTATGTAGAAGAAATTCTATCTATGTCAGAACCATTCAAATGCTCAGGCTCCAGTTGCACCCTGAAGAATATATTGCTTGGAAAGCTTTAGCACATCATTCTGCTGGTAATATAAAATAGTCCATAGAAAGAGATTTCCAACAATCTTGAATCTGGCTCTTGGTTATTCTTTCTTTATTTTCTTATTGCCAGTGTCATTATTTCTAGTGAGGCACAGCAAACATTTGAGTCATAGAGGTGTCGTGTTGGCATTGTTTCAGCTATAATTTGAGATATCGTGCGACACTGTGGGGATTGGAAACATAGATCCTCGGTGATTTGGGGCTGAGGAAATAAAGTGAGGGGGGTAAGGGTGGTGCCATGATACATTTAAAGGGATGCTCATGATACTTGCTTGCTACAGAAAATGGCTGTTTGTTTGTTTTTTTAATCCCGTGAGCTTGACCATGGAATTGGATATTCAATCTTTTATTTCACAGCCTCAGATAGCGGGCATCCCTCCCATGTCTGAAATGAACTGTCACTCACTTTGCCACCTGTACTAGCCTGACATAATGTTAACTGGCAGTTTGCTAACATTCCAAATTGCCACCACGCTCTTTAACTCAGCCACTGGAATTCTTACTCAGAGTCTGCTGTTCAGCAGTGTTCAACACCTGCTGCCAGGGAGGATGGCAATACAGTGCTCAGGTAGCCTACTAAACAAGCTAGAATTTATCACCACATGGTGAGCTACAGTGCAAGTGAGGCAGGAGAAGGGAAATGAAAAAAAAAAAGAGCAATGTATTCTTTATGGCCATTGGACGTTCACTTCAGGTCAGCAGAGCTGAGAACACTGACCCCTGAGGCTGCTGGAGAATAGAAAGGGCTACTAGAAGAATTATAGACAGGTTAGTCTTCCACTCCCATTGGTGGGTCAGAATTAGGGGTTGAGGAGAGTTCCAATTCACATTTAAAGTCAAATTTATATAATCCACGCTTTCCAAAACAATATGTGAAATGAAACAGTTGCCTTTGAAATTCACAGTTCTCTGAATTTTGCAACACAGTTCTCCAGCCATGTAATGTGTTCAAAAATCCATATGCCACAGTAAAGTGTGCACATTCTGTGCACATAAGTGAAAATAAAATACATTATAACATGCATTATATTAGGGAAAGTTCATTTGCAAAAATGTGCATATTAGGCAAA
Organism: Podarcis pityusensis; assembly: GCF_964106645.2. Taxonomy (NCBI): domain Eukaryota; kingdom Metazoa; phylum Chordata; class Lepidosauria; order Squamata; family Lacertidae; genus Podarcis; species Podarcis pityusensis. Next base: position 79,294,915 of record NC_138032.1, on the reverse strand, counting down.
ATTGCATACAGACATGACTATATTGGCAGAAAAGTACACTAAGATGCTGATGAATGTTAAGGAGGACTAAAAACAACAACTTGGAAACTTATGACTGGAAAGATTTAAAACTGAAAGAACCAAAATGGTAAGATTTGCCCATCATTAGTAAGGATCAACAGATGGTTACCAACAGTTATGGTAAACAACAACAACACTGTTTGCTCATCAATTATTTGAGGGGAAATGTTCTAAACAAAAACAAAACAAAACACATTGCTGGTGTGCATTTTAGAAATCATTGAAATTCTGATCCAATTTCAGTTAATGGTAAGAATCTGAGTTACCTAATCCTGTGCCGACAGTCTTTCCACACATTGGTCTAGACCTGAAAAATGGTATGTACAGATTGTGAGTTTGTACTCTGCACTCAGAGTTTGTACAGGTTTACTCAATGCATAAAGAACAACTGCCTGAAGCGAGAGGGACATGCTGGAAATATCACAACAGCCTCACATGCATATATAAGAAAGACTGCTCTGGACAAGGCTATGCTAATCAAATAATATGTATACATAAAAGAACTAGCAATTAGTAAAGTAATGTTGCAGTTCAGAATCTGCCCTTCAGGTTGCCATAAATTGCTGTGATTAATCCAACTGAGAAAATGCATGTTGCACTGTTGTGTGTGTGCATGACTGAATAATATGAATTCAAAAATATATAGTTTCCACCTCTGTTTTGTTTATCAACATAGCATCATGTGCACATTTTCAGCACACATAATCTAATAAGAGCAAAGGGAACTGCGTTGTCCATCATCCACCAGAAAATGTAGCATTCAAAAGGCATCATATACGGTTACAAAAACGCAATATGGTGTTTGAGTAAATCAAGATCCTGCAATATTATATATTTACAAAAACAAACAAACAGAATTTGTGCCCTTCTGAAAAAACATTATTTAAGCATCATATCTACTTAGCTTCTTGCGTGCTGTAATAAGAGTGTGTTCAGTGTAGAGGGAAATAAATACCACAGTCTCTTTAAACTAAGTTGAAAAATCCAGCAAGAAGGAATGGCTACATATGGGGCAACAGTTGCACAGCAGATATTTGCTAAGGATCATCTTTATTGTCAAACTCATGCACTGTGGCAGAGATCCCAGAAACAGTAGATGAGCAGATGTGTCTGGTGGACTGAACCACTTCAGACTGCAGGTGGGGAAACAAGTTAGAATCCTGTCACATATGCGTTGGTGTGGGGATACTATACATGGAAAGCTAGAACGTCATTAGGAAGGGTATTCTAAAGCAGTTCTCTCAGGAATTTAGTTATCTATGGGCAAGGATTTACACATTTATTTGGATGAAGGAACACTCAGTGGTGCATGCCTACCTGCAGTCTCAAGTGGTCCAGTCCTCCAGAAACAGGTTTATGAACTCATTTACCAGCTGGCAGAGCTAGTTCTACTTTGAACGTGTGAGGACAATGTCTGGTAGAATTTCTGTAGCGGCATTGGGGTGGGTGGGTGGAGACACAAGACTTACCCAAGCCATTTTGTTACCTGAGATAAAGATCCCCACCCCCCTGCAGATTTCGTGTGCAGGAGTTGCCTGCTCTGGCAATTGGAATCTTTCTTCAGCACTGGTAACAGGGACAGCGCTCGACCTGGGGACAGCAGCCTAGTGTCAGGGTTGTGTAACAGGTATGTGGCATACACAGTTTTGATCTCCAATGAAGGGGAGTAGCCAAAGGGCTCAGGAAGAATGTCTGGGGAGAACAATAGGGAAAATATATGCCTTCTTTTAATGTCATTGGTGTGTGACCACAGAAGAGTGAGCTTCTTTTTACGCTGGGAAAAAGTTTCAAAGAAAATAGAATAACTTACGAAATGGACATTTTTCTGCATTTCACTTTCTCGGGATACCTATTATGGGGCTAATAAAAGGCAATTCAAAGATAACTTGCCAGAACTGAACTAAAGGTGAATTACCAAAATACACTAGGTAGGTTCAGATTCTTCTAACAGCAAAGCTATTAGAGTAAAGTAGCTGACCTCAGTTACAAAAGCGGCATTTTTCCATTTGATAAATGGGGTGAAATTTAACACATGCAAATGACCCACCTTTTCTTTCCATATACAACCATGGCTGGCAGTGCAACCTTATGCATGAGCGCTCAGAAGTAAGCCCCATTGAGTTCAATCGTGCTTACTCCCAGGTAAGTGGATTCAGGATTGAAGTCGCAGTCAGAAGCTGTGATTTCTGCTGCATCCCTGTACTCTGAAGATAGGGGGAAAGGGACGAGAAATGCCCTAGAGTCTGGAGACATTTGCCAAAGTAATTCTGTGTTGCCAACCAATGCATGACAGCTGCACAGCAAAAAAGCAGCTATCACTGTTAATAAAATGATTAATTTGCCATTTTTAATAACTGATTTCAAGTTGGTGGTGTTGTGTGCTGTTGCTGTAGTTGTTATAGTTGCCGATAGGAAGCCAAAATAAAATAAAAGTAGGAGCCAAGGCAGGAGCCATCAACATTGTGCCCTTCCAGATGTTGTTGGCCTCCAACATCCATCAGCCCTAGACAGCATGACCAGGGATGAACATTACCAACCCCAACCCAAGGGCTGAAATAAGGCAGATAGTCTGTGATCCCACATCAAGCTGTACTCCTACACACATCAGCCTGTTCTGTAAGTATGGATTACCAGCTTGCCACATGGTTGCTTGGTCATCTATACTGCTACTGCACAAGAAGAAAAGAACCCCCCCCACACACACTTTTTTCTGTCACTCATTCTCATGCATGGTGAATTTGGGATCTTGGTTAGGCTTTGCCACATTTCTCTGGACATCTGTACTGATGGAGAAAGAAGGCAGCAAGAGAAAAACGTCACGATAATGGGTGATATCAGTTATCCTCCCACTGACTGGGTAAAGTGTCCACTCAGATCATGAGGAGGAAACAAAAATTCTAGATAGGATAAATGATTGTGCCTGAGAACAGTTAGTTGTGTAGCTGACAAGAGGGGAGGAAACTTTTGATTTAATACTGAGCAGTGCTCAGAATCTTGTTAGAAATGTGTTCCTGAATCACTTGGGAAGAAATTCAACACTGGAGACAGGAAAATTGGCGAGAAAGTCTGACATTTTATTGAAGAAGACAGAATTTCTCAATAATTAGGTCTTTTAAGTTAAAAGGACATGGGAGAGGGAGGGTTGGCTGATCAAATCCCTTCAAGAAGCATCGAAGTTTTTCTTTTTTTAAAAAAAACAACAACAACCCCACAACCCTGCTATAATAGAGGCTTAGATCAAAGGAGGAGTACACCACAGATGTGAAAGGCTATGAAGAAGTCCAAGAGGATGCCAATCATGTTCTAAAAGCAAAATCAAGTGATGCTTGCCAACCAGATTGGAGCCAAAATGGGGTCAATGAAAAACAAGAGGATGGTATTATCAGCATACTCCAGATTCCCCTAAGGTTTGCTGAAGTATATATAATCTTTATCATTATTATGAAGCCTAACGGGTCATCTTATCCCCGCCAAATGAAGAATAAGCATGTTCATTAGCCATGAAATGCTGCCAGTTGGAAAAGAAAATGGGGAAATGGAGTGGGAAGAATGGAGTGAAGAATCTTGGGGCAGGATGTTCCTGCCTGGCTGGAGCACCCATGGTTGAAGGTGAAGGCATACTGCAACATTTTGCAGGAAGTCCCACTTGTATGGCAAATACAACATAGAGGGTGTGGCTGCAGTGCTCCATGCTCTGATAACCTGAAGAAGTGGGACTGCCCTTGAAGACAGCTTGGAAGCTGAGACTGTACAAACTGCAGTGGCCGGGGTTCCGGCAAGCACTACTGGCTGGACACATAGTACATCAGTTCTTAAAGACTTGTTCTGGTTACCTGTGTGTTTCTGAGCCCAGTTCAAGGTGCTTATATTGACACACACTGCCCTAAATGATTTGAGCCCCAAATATCTGAAGGAGTACCTCTTCCCATACATATTTGGAGCAAAGGCCCTCCTGGCTGTTCAGCTACCCTATGAACTGTGGTAGCCCCAGGCTATGAGTAGTGCCTTCCCTCTAACGTGCATCTGGCCTAATGATTGTGTACATTTTGATGTCAGGTCAAGATGCACCATTTTGCATAGGCTTGTGGGAGTGAAGATAACCCATTGCACTGTTGCTACTGCTTCTGACTGCTGTTGTTTCTGTTTAAATTCTGGTTTAGTAGTGTTCATATATTACATTGCTTGCTGTACAGAGCTGGTCCTAGAATCAATCCCCAGCATTTCCAGGGAGGCCAAGGGCAGACTCCTGCCTGAAAACTCGGAGAGCTACTGACAGTGTGGACAATATTGAATTAGATGGACCAAGGTCTCACTCAGTTTAAGTCAGCTTCCTATCTTCTCTAGTAGGTCAGGACCTTGCGCATTTCCCAGTGGTCCTGCTGGCTGAATTTTGGAAAGTAGCAAAGAACTGGGGCATCTCAGGCCTTACATAGGCTAACCAGGCCTATCCTGTAGTTGACCTTACCTTCTCGAGAAAATTGGCTGGTGCTGACTTAAAGAGCCCTTGTTGTTTTCTGCAGGCACTAGAAGCTACACTGTGAAAGGATGCTATTGAGGGTTGATCTTCTGAGTCTGAAGAAGGCAGGAGCAGTGGTGGACCTTGAGGTCTCAAATTTCAGTGGCACCCTGTGTGATGCCAAAATTTATCCCACCACCCATTTCTTGCACTCCATTCTAAATCCTAATTGGAACACCCTCTGCAGCACCCCCGAAGCTCAGCAGCCAGTGTGACCAAACTGCTTTCCCTCCCTTAAATCCATCTCTGGTGGATATTCTCAAGCAGGGAGGGACCAAGAGAAAGTACTGACCTCCTCCCCACCAAATAATGAACATCCTATGTTTCTTCTCCATTCTCCATCTGTATCCTCTGGGTAGTGAGAGGTGCTGCGATTGGGCAGGGGGCATTGTCTGACACTAAACAGCAAGCTATTTTAAGAGGTTGAAGTTTTGCTCAAATGCAAAACTCAAAAAGAGCATCAAAACAAATGCAAATTGATGGCACACAAAGCAAAGAAGGTATTTGAAGAGGAAATTGTTAAAGGCAAAAAAACATAATTATTTCTTTAAAAACAAGAGCAGTAAATTAGCTAAGGAGGTAGTAGGATATTCAGAAGACAATGGACAGTACCAAAGCAGTACCAAAGGCTGAAAGAGAACTGCAAGCAAGCTGCATTGGTGCTCACCATGGAAGATGATGGACAGACTGCCATGTCAGAAGTGCTGTATTTGAGCAGGGGCATCTGAGGAAGTGTCAGAAAGAAGTGACAAATGATAAAGTTCTAAAGCTAACTGACAAAGTGCAAATTAAAAATCACAGAGGACAGATGGCATTCAGTGAAGAGCTCTTAAAGAACTCAGAGAGGAAATTGCTTCAGTTTTAACAAAAAAATGCACATCATTAAAATCAGCCTCTTTACCAAAGGATTAGAGGTTAACCAATGTCATACTTTTTTTTCTTTTCTTTTTTTAAAGAGACCTAGAGGGGATCTGGAAATAACAGAATTGTCCACCTTACGAGTGGTACATTGATTTGTAGAAAGCATTATCAAAGGCAGAATTGTTCAATATATAGAAGAACAAGCTTTGCTGAGGATGAATCAGCCTGGCTTCATCACATTTTCTGGATTTTTTTTAAAAAAGTATCAGCCAGCACTTAGACGGGGTCATCTGTAGATATATGCTTGGACTTTATCTGTTTTTGACAATGTTCCTCACCAAATGCAAACATAGTGGCTTCACGATGAAAGGACACACAGATCTGGCTCAGAAAGCCATAGGAAGACTAGCCCCATGGTATTACTGTGGTGCTCAGTGCTTATATCAGGAGATTAAACACTCTGCCTGATTTCTAGAGAATGATCTCTGAAGAGCAGACAGAGCTCTTTATCTCCCAAGCTCAGTGCTGAGTACCACGTTATAGTGGAGAGCTATAAAACAACAACAAATCTGGCTATATAGACATTAGCGGCTTAAAACCGAGTGAGGCTGTTCCCCCCTGCTGCATTTGAAGTTTCATTTGCACATTGTTGTACACACTAGAAAAGGGAATGGGGGTGTCTTAGCCTGATGCACAGGACCTGTGTGGCTTTCCCACACCCCCACCCCTGAACCATTTGTGAAGCTGTCATCTGCACATGTTCAATGGCTGTCTTAAATGCACACATCTCAAGTTAATTGTGAAGTGAATATGGCTTGTGTTTACAAATTTGATGAAAGCTGGTTTGAAGGAAAGCACACCAAACAATAGTATTTCTCAAGATAATACAGGATAGATATGGATTGTGGCTAATGCAGTATGTACACGTCTTCAAACACCAGCAGTGGGAGTGCACTGAATAAGGAGTGTGTAACTGTGTAATGTGTACACAGCCTCAGGGTGCAATGACAGTGAAAAGGGCAAGCTCTGGGAACTGTCTAAAAATAAAACTGCCAGTATTGTAATGCCTTTGTAGAAATCTATGGTAAACCCACCTTTGGAATAGCGTGTACAATTTTATTAATTCATATTCAAAGAGATACACTGGAGCTAGGAAAGGTGCCAAATCTGGCAACCTAAATTATTTGGGGTGGGAATATGTCCTGTGCCAAAAGCCTACATCATTTGGGACTTTTAGTTTAGAGTGGAGGAGACAATGGAAGGAGGACACACTATAAAATTATGAATGGTGTGCTGATAGTGGATAGAGGAAGTTTTTCCTTGTAAAACTAGACCTCTTAAGATAATGCAGAACAGGCAAAAGGAAGTACTGGGTGGCATTCAACCAAGCTTTACTCAGAATAGAACCACTGAAATTCATGAACATGACTAAGGGTTCATCAACTCTTCCATTTGCCCAGTGACAAATCCACAGAAATCACGATTAATACTGTTCTCACGATTCAGCTGTAAACAGTGCGTTTCCCTGGGGGAAAGTAGTGGGAGTAAAGAAAAACCTCTAGAACCCATATGCCTAGAGATCACAGGATAAAGGTGTGGGTGAGCCCTGTAAAGTTCCTTAATTTTAGTGGGTCTACTGTGAGTAAAACCAACTTGAATACAGTACCACCCTCTGTTTCACACAGCATAGCACTAACTTATGGAAGTCAATGCCACAGTTGTTTTAAGACCTTTTAGATGGCTTTTAAAAAGAAGTAGCCATGGAGATTAATGACCATTAGTTCCGGTTGCTAAATGGAATCTCCGTGTTCTGCAGCTGGGGCATAAGAATGAATGGGGAAAACGCTCTTGCCCTCCTTTCCTGTTTATGAGCTTCCCATAAACATTTGGCTCTTAGAGGCAGGGTACTGGACTTGATGGTCTGATCCTACAGGTCTTTGCTTTCTTTTTTAGGCGACCTTGTAGGCGGTAGTAACATAAATACTTAATACCTTTCTATGGTAATCTTTCACAACGTCCCAGCAAAGGAAATCACTCGCTATGCCCATCCCTACCTTGCAGAAGAATCCTACAATGGTAGAGTTGGAAGGGACCCCAAGGATCATCTATTCCACCCCCTGCAATCTAGGAATCTCAGCTAAAGCAAGAAATGGGGGCAAAGAGAGCTATCGGCTTGCCTAGCATAGGAGCCAACTCCTAGGGGCTGAGGTCCTTTGCCCCCTCCCCCAAAAAATATTTGCGGGGGCCCCACCCCCAAAGTTGATGGGTATTGCCATTCAAATGATCTGTGCGCACCGTGTCTTGTGATCGATTGTGTGGGGTAGGGCTTACCTCCCCCCCCCCCCAAATATTTTATTCAAGTTGGCACCCCTGTTGCCTAGTGAGTTGCCCCAGTGAACTCTGCGTTATCACTTGGTTCTTTCCTTCTTTTTCTTTTCACCTTCCCAAGCCTGTCTACAGCAACTAGTCCTTGCAACGCTAGTCCATCCGCCTTTACGAGTCCCGGACCCGGCGCTCGAGCCACCCGCTCGGGCAGGCATTCCGCGCCAGAGGTGTAGCCGCCGCCGCCGCGCCCTGCTGGCTCCTCCCCGTCTCCGCGCACCCGCGCGCCTCTTTGGGCATGCAGCCGCAGTAGGAGTGCAAGACTCGCCCGGAACGCCAGCCGCTCCGGAACCGACCAGGCAGCAGCGGCGGCTGCCCACCCACCCATCCACCTACCCACCCCACTCCTTACCGGATCTCCCCCCTCCCACTCCAAAGGGGGGTTGCCCGGATCGTTCCGCTATCTTTGTGCGCAATAAAGAAACCACCCCGAGGCTTGGCCACGGGGAGGCGGCATCCTCGCCACCGCCCCCCTACTCTCAGCGCACCAGCCTCTCCCGCACCCCCAACATGCTGCAATAGGAGCGCTCAGCCTCCGGGAAAGAGGGCTGCCTGCCCGGCCAAAGGGGGCGCCGAGACCCGCGCGGAACAGTCCTGGCCGCCTCCCTCGGCAGGATTATTATTCCCAATAAGGAATATATATTTTTGGTGTACAGTATGTGTGATTTTTCCCACCCCTCCGCCTTAGCCACCCCCTTTCCCCGCTTCATGTAACTGCTGGAAGCTCCTTTGATTGAGTAGCTTTGTTTTAATGATTATTTCCCCCCTCCCGGATCCGGATCCAGTTTGGATGTCGCCTTGGACTTGTCAGCAATGCCGGGCTGGTGGTGGCGGCGGCGGCAGCGGCTCCCGGTTCTCCCGCCGCGTCTGCGCCTCAGCTCGCTCGCTTGCTCGCTCTCCTTTCCCTCCGCGCTGCCTTCGGATTGGTCTCTCCGCTTTAAAGTGCTGTCCAAGGGTTGGCTGCAGGGCTGCTGAATAACAGGTGCAGTTTGCTGCTCCGTCGCTTCGGGGAGGAGGAGGAGAAGGAGGTGGGGGGGCAGGGGGGGAAAAGAAGGAAAGAAAGCCCAGCAGCCGAGGAATGTCGCCGCTGCTGCTCCAGCCGCCGCTGCTTCTGCTTGGGGGGTGGGGTGGAAAGGGGGGCATCTTCAACATCATCACCCAAAAGCAGGAGCCAGAGGAGCTTGTTTTTCCCACTCCCGCTTCCGTATGGAGAAATGGGTTTCGTGATTGTTGCTGAATGCGGTTCTCTGGGCTAGGAACGAGAAGGGGGAGACAGAAAAAGCACCACACCAGCCCCAGCACCCAAGGATCATCATCATCACCATCGAAGGAGGTGGATTTTTGGGGACTGCTGTTTTGGGTTCGTGCGGGAAGAAGCGCCGCGGATTCCTCATTTTTTTTGGGGGGGGATAAGAGGGGGGGGAATCGAAGGTAAAAAAGAAGGCTACTTCAGCACTGCTGGAGGATGGGGAGAGCTCGGCCATTCCAGCTGATTCAGCAGCGGTTGTGTGAATGCGTGTGGATGTGTATGTGATGGGGGGGGGGTTACAGAGCTCTAGGTTGAATGGGGAAATGTCCTTTCGGTAACTGACGGCAGCTTCCCCCTCCGTTCTGTGGGATCTTCTTCTTTCTCCCTCCCCACCCCTCCCTCCCTCCCTCTGTGGCTCGCTCGCTCTCTTTCTCGCCTTTGCGCGCCCCCTCCCTCGCCGCCTTTGCTCCGCATGCTTCTCGCTCCCCCCCGATGCCTTTTCTTTCTCCGGGGGGAGGGTGTGCCAGGCCCCTAGGAGGATGAGCGAAGGGGTCTCCTCTCCTCCGGGTGCCGCAGCTGGTGCCGAGGAGGGGGCGGCGGCCGGAGCCGGGGGTCCCGCGGGCGGCGGCGGCGATGGGGGCGCCGACCCGGCGGCCCGCGAGGTGCGCTGCAGCGACTGCATCGTGTGGAACCGGCAGCAGACGTGGCTGTGCGTGGTGCCCCTCTTCATCGGCTTCGTGGGCTTGGGGCTCAGCCTGATGCTGCTCAAGTGGATCGTGGTGGGCTCCGTCAAGGAGTACGTGCCCACCGAGCTGATGGATTCCAAAGGCATCGAACAGGACCCCTTCTTCCTCTCCAAGCAGCCCACCACGCCGCCCAAAAGCGTGGACACCACCACCACCAGCACGGCCACTACCACCACGTCGAGGACACCCAATCGGATAAGTACCCGCCTCACCACCATGACCAAGGCGCCCACCCGCTTCCCGGGCACCCGGGGCCCGATCCGCGCCGGCCTGCCGAGATCCACCACGGCGCGCCACACGGTCGCGCCCCCGACCGTCCTTGCCACCACCACCACCGCTGTCCCTTTCAGCACCACCATCCTGATTTCCCGCCCTGCGCCTGGCACCCCTGGGACCCAGCCTCTGCCCATCTGGCCCACTGCGGCATACACTACCTCCTCCTACAAGACCTATCTTCAGGACTCTGCTCCGTCCTGGACCTTATCCCCCTTCCAAGAGGCCAGCACCACCACCACGCCAGAGGCCAACACCAGCCCCAAATACCGTAAGTGAGACCAAACTTCTTGCTTTGCGTCAATAGGGGGAAGGCTTCCCCCTTCCCTTTTTTGGAATCCGGGTTGTTGGCGTCTGGGTGATTCTTTATGTATATATATATATGGAGGGGGTGGGGTGCTGTTGAAATGTCTCTGTTCTAGACCTGATTTCGAGTGCTTGTAACTTGGTGCAAATACCCAAAGGCATCCAGGCTTCCTTGAAGTTTGTCTGGGCTTTTCTTTCAGCCTGGATTCTTTCAGGAGAGATTCCCTCCTCTTTTGGATGTTTGTGATGGTGATGATGATGGAGATGTAACTCTCCTAATGGGTCCTTGGAGGTGGAATTCATTCACAAGACAACAGAGAGAGAGAGAGAGAGAGAGAGAGAGAGAGAGAGAGAGGAGCCAACCCCCACCTCGTCATTTCTGGCTTTGCCTTACCCCACCCTCCAAAGCAAAATCAACGCACACACCCAATTCAAGAGGAAAAAGGAATGTAGCAGGTTTGGGGACCTCACCAGTGGTCCTTTCAAGGGCTTTTGTTAGCGGCCTGGGCTGGAGGGAGAAAAATGCTGACCTTGATGGTTCTGTGGCTTATAAGGAGATGAAGAGGAAGTTAAAACTGAGAGCTAGTGCTTTGGACTGGAGCTTTGGCTAGGTTGTGCTCAGGATTGTTTGACAAGGGGTGTGTGCCTCTGTCCTGGTGTGTTTGTCTTCACCTTCCCATTCCCCTCCCACCTTTAGAAAAGACAAGACAAGAAATGCTTTCCAGCCCAACTGTGATCCACAGTCCCTTCCCCAGGGTGCTGCGCCATTGCAAAATAATGAGCCCCAATTCCATTTCAGGAGAATGGAGGAGAGAGCACACCTCATGAATATATGCATCAGCTCAGGGAAGTCGCCTTTCTCTTCCTGTGAAGCTCGCTCCAGCCTCATCAAACGAGTGCATCTATGAAGGAGATATATATATATATATATATATATATATATATATAGTGTGGGGGGGATATTTCCTAGGCAGATAGGTGGATGGGTGGGGATCTTTCCTCCCCCCTCTTATTAGACTACTAGGCTATTGGTTTCCAGCACTAACACACACACCCCAATCCATTCTCCTCACCCCTCTCATTTGAAAATGAGGATTGGGTACATTCTCTTGTGAAGGTTATCTAGGACAAATATCATCACAATCCTCTCTCTCTGCTCAGCCAACTTCTGGGTACCACTATTTAAGGAGTGGAGGGCCTGTGATCATAACTGGGTATTTGTCTGTCTTCTTTGATATGGTAGAGCAAGCTAGAAGCTGGGTTGCTACATGAAGATGGGAATCCTGTACTTACCAGTGAGTAAGTTCCATAGAACTCAGCAGAGCTTACTTCTGAGTAGGCAGACATAGACTTACACTGTAAATCCCATTCTGAACCAATTTTATTACCCTGCACTCTCTTCCCAATCTGATGGGTTTGCTTATTTAAATAATTTGTTCCCTCTTTGTTCTTTCTCAAATATTCCTTTAAAGCTGTTTGCTGCTCATAATCTAGGCTGAAGAGCAATATGTGGGAGCCAAGGGATGCTATGGTTTGAGGAAATCAAGCAAAGGGTGTGTGTGGAATTAACCTGGGGGAATCAGCCCAAGAGGATAGAGTACATGAGATGGTCAGTGAGAGGTAGTATATCCTGTGGTCAACAGGCAAGAGGCAGCTGGAAGGTTGTTAAGTTGCATTTGGCTAGTGTCCTTTTTGTGATTTGGGGAGGGTGTTCCTTCCTTTACAGAAAATGAAGCTGAAATGCAGAAACACACCTTCCTCACTCCTCTCCTTGCTTCCCTCCATAGACTGCCTGATTTTTCATGTTATGCCCCCTCTTGCGTTTGAAGCTCCTTCGGAGCAGAAACCTATCTGGTATTTCCCAGATGCATTTATTGTCTGCTGCTGGACAGGCAGGATGTTGTGAAATTTGGAAATGCTACCCTGCAGCCTATTCCCCCCCCCATCTAATTCCCTCCCCCAGTCCAACTCCGTCTGTAAGAAGACTGGTAAATCCACTATGATTTTCTAACCTTGCTGAGTCCTTAGATTATAGAACCTGCTTAATAGATGACTGTCAGCTGGCAGGACCTACTACCCACCCTAACCAGCCCATTTTCTCTTTCTCTCTCTCTCTAATACACACACACACACACACACACACACACAAACACACACACCCCGTGGCACACATATGTTCAAGGACTGTTTATGTTTGCAAGCAATCCTTGGTCCAGATCTTGCTAATATAACTGTTTAAATCAGAGTTTAGACCTTTGTGTTCCCTCCCTCTTCGCTCTTCCCTGCCCCCTGCAGCTTTGCTAAAGCACAAAATATAAGAAGTGCAAATCCACCAGAAATTGACCCTGTTTGAGCACATTGATAGCCTGTGATTATCATTAACGGGAGATTAAATAGATTACATAAAAAAGGATTGGAATTTATAGGGCATGTGGAATTCCTCTCCCTCCCCCACCCTCTCCAAAGCTGCACAATTTTCTGTTTCACATAATCTTTCTATTAGGTTACAGTGGGAACAGAATGGAAGTGATACTGTAATTTTTCCTTGGTGGGTGCTCAACCTTCTGACCTGATATCTACATCTTTCACTCACTTTGATCCTCAATTCTCCCCCTTCCATTTTAAGGCCTTTTGTAGGAAAGGGGGAAAACGTAGATAAAAGGAATACATTCAAATACATTAGTTTCTGGACTCAGCTGTCTGTTTCTGCTCTTCCTATGACTCTGTTTCTTGATAATAATAGTAATAATAATAATAATAACAAGAAAAGATAAAAACTGGGTCTACAGTATTGTGTGAATATGAATATATATATATAAGAGAATGCTGAGCAAATTCTTGTGTGACAGTCTTGATGGGAGAAAGGCACACACTAAAGGCAAATATGCAGTGCTCTGTTTAACTACTAATATTTTTTAAAAAACGGAAGTGCTGTGGAGGGGTAAGGTTCAGGATATCTCACAGAATTCTCAGCACCACATTTCCCAGGATTCACTAGGGGAAGCCGTGGTGGTTTAAAGGGGCATACAAGCATCAGAGATATTGCATTGTAGGTAGGCCTTGCGAATGTCTTCCTGGTGTTTTTGAAAGAGGAGTGCCTGATATGAATTCATGTGGAGTGATGTTTGAGACCTTTGCTGGTTTTTTTAAAGGGCTTTCCCCCCCCCCCCATCATTTTTCTGTTACAGCTGTTATGAACAATGAACAATCATTTACTCAGAGTCATCCACTCTTCTTTATCTGTAGAAACAAGCAAGACCCATATGCAATCAGCCCCCTTGGTGTTAATTCAGAATCTTATTTTAATTTTATTCCTTAGCACATAGGTGACTCAAAATGAGACACCAGCCACAATAACAAAGACTTTGCCAAACTTGTTCCCTCCAGAATTTGTAGAGCTACAAAGAATCGTAGAATTGGAAGGGAACCCGAGGGATATCTAGTCCAACCACCTCCAATGCAAGAATCTCAACTAAAGCATCCATGTCAGATGACCATCCAAATTCTGCTTAAAAACCTCCAAGGAAGGAGAATCCACCACCTCTTTTGGGAGTCTGCTCCACTGTCAAACAGCTTTTACCATCAGAAATTTCTTCTTGATGTTTAGTCGGAATCTCCTTTCTTATAACTTGAATCCATTGGTTCAGGTCCTAGCATCCAGAGCAGGCGAAAACAAGCTTGCTACATTCTCCACATGACAGCCCATTAGATGTTTGAAGATGACTACCATCTTTGCCTTCAATCTCCTCTTTACTAGGCTAAACATACCAAATTCTCTCAACTGTTCCTCATAACTCTCTTCCTTGCTGGCCTGCGCTGGCTAGGGTTGATGGGAGTTGTAGTCCAATAATATCTGGAGGACACAAGGTTGTTGGAAGCTGCCACAATTTTATTTATTTATTAAATTTGCATAAAGGAAGCCTGAGTTGTAGATGTGAAGAATGAAAACAGACAAACAATGGACTCTGTAGTTGCTTTGGTTTCTTTCAGGGCAACACACCCATTTGTATATGGTAACAAGAGGCTGGGAGTGTAGCAGTAGCATCACTAGGGTGGAACAGTAGGAGCACTTGCTCTCAGTACAAACTGGATGGAGCAGTAAAGTTTAATCAAAGATCTTGTATTGGCAGTGTGTTATAATACAGTGGTACCTCAGGTTAAAAACACATCGGTTTACAAACACTTTGGGTTACAGACTCTGCTAACCCGGAAGTAGTACCTTGGGTAAGAAGTTTACCTCAGGATGAGAACAGAAATCATGCGCGGGCGGTGCGGCAGCAATGGGAGGCCCCATTAGCTAAAGAGGTACCTCAGGTTAAGAACAGTTTCAGGTTAAGAACTGACCTCCGGAATGGATTAAGTTTGTGACCAGAGGTACCACTGTAATTTTAATACAATGTTGCCTTGCCAGAAGGCTTGGTGAGGGCAGCAGACCTGGAAGAATAGCTTCTCACTGGACCAGCATTTGCAGCCTAACACAGAAAACATATTCATACATAGTCATACTGGGGGGGGGGGGTGGATGACTAGAGCAGTGAGGTCCCCCCCCCCATAAGAGTTCCTGAACAGGAGAATTCCATTTGCACAGTGACAACTTGGCATTTCAGCATCAACTGGCCCCATTTTATGGGGTGGGGTAGGAGTGTTACAGGATTGGAAATCTGCCCTGATTGCAAAAATGGAACAGAGGTGAGGAAACTGTGGCTCTCCAGATGTTGTTGGAATACAACTTACTTCAGCCCCAGCCAGCATGGCTTATGGTCAAGAGTGGGGGGAGTTGAAGTCCAAGAACATCTGGAAGGCAAATGATTCCCCATCCCTGCATGAGAGTGCAGACTCTGATAGAAGAGGTGGCGATGATTTTCCATCTTCTGTGCAGCAAAAGGGAGAGAAACTCAAAACTATAAACGACTGAAGGGAGCCTTGGCATTAAAAATACAAAACAAAGACCTGGGACTCCAGGATTACAGTGGTAACTCTGGATATGAACGGGATCCGTTCCAGATCCCCATTCGCATCCTGAAGCGAACATAACCCGTGCTTGCATGGGTCGCGATTCGCCGCTTCTGCGCATGCGTGTGACATCATTTTGACTGTCTGCGCATGCGTGAGCGGCAAAACCTGGAAGTAACGTCTTCCATTACTTCCGGGTCGCCGCGGAGCGCAACCCGAAAGTGCTTAACCTGAAGCATATTTAACCCGAGGTATGACTGTATAGGGAACTAATCCTGAACCAGAAACCAACTATATCCTGAACCGGAAACCATATTAACTAAAAGGAAAACACACCCCTTTAACCTTATTTTAAGAGTTCCTACTATAAAGTGAAACGATTCCCTCCTCCCCATAATATATGCTCTTCTAGGGCTGAAAGCATTGATCAAATTAGTATATAAATCGACAGGTTCATGCACTGCAGATTAAAAATTGATTACAGGATTGAAATTAGAAGCGCCCTGTTTTATGCTGTTGTTGTTGCATACAGTATATGCCTCTGCAGCTCCTCAGTCAATTGATGTGCTGCAGTTAATTTTCCAAACACTTGCCTGTGTTATTTAGTTGAGAGAAACAGTAATCTGCTTTCAGTTCCTCAGAAGATCACTTGCAGTTGGTATAATAATGTAATATTTAATCTGTTAATGATGCTGTTTAATCAGACACAAGCAAGACAGTCAATTGACTGAGGAAACTAACTAGTTGATAGCCTTAGAGTCCACCCCCCTTTGATATTTTTGGTTCTACAGTGACTTTGTTGCTATGTAAAACTGAATTATACTCAGACTAGGTCTCCAGCAAGAATTCATCAGCGCAGTGAAACTGCTTCCTCTTGCATTAATTTATGGCCTAGCAGAGAAACAAAGAGCAGCCAAAGCTGGATCACATAATGCAGAAGAGCCAAAATAGAGCAATGTTCCAGAAATTGTAATCAATACCCTTTTGAGAAATAGAACAGAGAAAGCTCTTTCTATGAGCCTGAACTGCTATCCGAGGTTGCTTTAATTTCCTTCTCGTTCTCATTCAGAAATATAAAGCTTACCTACTGCAATCAATTATGTGCAGCTAGTAAATGCTCATCATTATTATGAGAAGAGTGTGTGTGGAAAGAAGTCCATTAAATTGCAGAGGCCCCTGTGGGTGTTTTGCAAAGAGTGCACATAGACACATTGCCCTCCTCCCCTCACATGGGATTCTTGTGCATGGAGGCAGAAACAAGGTTGGTGGGGAAGCCCCAGGAGCAATGTTTTTTGTTTTGTTTTTTGCCTCTCAGGAGTACCTAGGAACCATTCATTTTATTATGGCATAAAGTATAAGGGTGCACTGATGTAAGGTTACGACTGCCCCCCAGGGAAGCCCAGTCTGGGATCAGTTTTGCCTCTTTGCAACTATGTCCAGAACCAGACACCATCTCCATTTCCTTCATCTGTCTGTCCCTGCCATTGCTTCTGTTTCTTGGTGTTATGCTAGAATGTGTGGTGGAGCCTTGGAAACACCAGAGTGTGTTGGCATGTTGGGCTTTGAAGAGTGTGACAAGCGAGAGAATGTTGACACACGACTATTACATAGATAAAGCATGATATTGATGGTGATACCACCTGTTCAAGAAATCAGGGTTGGGTTTTTGGATTTCTGAGGGAAGAGGGGAAGAATCTAATATTTTGATTTCAGGAGAGTTTTATTGAGATAGTGTTGTATTTTAATGAGACATTTAATTTTAAAATATTGATGACAGGGCTGAGGGGGAATGATCAGCAGCAGGTTTACATGGACAGTAAACCCCTCAGAGGCGAAGGCGCACACTGCTGAAAGCCTGCTCTCTTCACAGCCCATAAAACACTTCCCAGGTCAGTTGACACATCATTTACAAGTGTGGTGAGACCTTGATCACAACCGAACTGAAGCCAAGGCATTTATTTCATTGGACAGCAGATTAGGCCCTGAGCATGCAAAGGAATTATTAACACATTCTGGAAATCTAAGCAGAAATATGTTTCTCTCCTTCTGCTGTTTTTTTTAAAATAATTCTTATTACACATACACACACGTATTATTACATATACACACACACACAGTGGATTACAATTACTGTAAAGCAATTTTTTATTTAAAAAACCCCAGAATAATTAAATTCATAGACACACATCCAGATATATACTGAAGTCCATTCTGAGTTGAACCTTGCTTCCTTGGAAAATGTATTAGTGAAATTCTTGTCTGAAACAATACTGATCTGCATATGAACAGACAATGCTGCTGCATCAAACAACAACAACAACAACAACCCACCACTTCATCTACCTCAATATGAGCTACTTTTAACTAGAGATGTCAGTGATTAAACCTGGATTCTTCTGCATCAGTGTTGGGGAAGTTCAGGCCTGGGGCCCCTCTAAATCTGACCTCTGGGATTCTCCCCAGGCCACACATCTTCTCAGGCCACACCCCCTTCTAGCCTTGCTTTGAACCCTCCTTGGGTGTTTTTTGTTTGGCCGGGGTGTGTCCTTGAAGGCTGATCATGCCGCTAGCTTCCTTGGATGAAGGATAGTGAGGGGTCTATAGGTGGCTGCAGAAGCTAGCATATTTTTCAAGGGTACATTTTGTGTTCATTGCTCCACTCACCTTTGCTCCTGATCCAGTGTATCACTAGCATACACCCTTTGGAAAGTTTTCCCGAAGATAATGCATCCAATAGGCTGAAGAAGACCCATGAGAGGGCACTTTACCAAGAGGTGGAGCTGCCCTCTTTTTGTATGCAGCTGAACCTACAATGCAATCTTTTAGAAAGCCCAAGGCATTTTGGTACCTGAGGCGTTATATCCATATGGCATGTTAGGGCAGAGTTGGTGGTAATGGAACAG
Organism: Podarcis pityusensis; assembly: GCF_964106645.2. Classification (NCBI taxonomy): domain Eukaryota; kingdom Metazoa; phylum Chordata; class Lepidosauria; order Squamata; family Lacertidae; genus Podarcis; species Podarcis pityusensis. The sequence continues at coordinate 79,276,666 of NC_138032.1, read as the reverse complement.
AAACCAGAAGCTGCCTTTGGAAGACCTTTGGTGCCTCTGGCTCAATACTGTCTATACAGACTGGCAGTGGCTCTCCAGAGGTCTTCCCAAAAGCCTTGCAGTGAAAATAATAGAATACTAGTACCTGATGCCCTGGCCCACTCCAGGGATGCCTCTCGCAAAGGGCCTTCCTAGGCAGCCAGTTAGCAGTTCTCTGTACAGGGCCCACCAGTCTGCACAGACTCCCTGGGGACTGAAGTGGAAAAGGGATATTTTTACACACACCAATAAAGCTTTGTACATGCCAAGAGGTGCTGTCCAAGGTCTTCTGCACTCTGCACACAGGGTGGTAAGGTGCAGCGTGTATTGGGCCACATCCTGACATCACCTGAGTCACCACATGTCATCTTGGGGAATGTATCTCAGCTTGTGTGGTCACTAGGGGCAGTGAAATGGCTTGGGGAGGGGAGAACTTGGCTGTGTAGTAGACCAGGGGTTGCCACAGGCACACTGCAACCAAACACATGATGCAGTTTACTCAATTAGCTACAGCAGAATGTTTGTTTCCAGCCTCATTCCAATGGAGGACCCTGGGGATGCTGTGGGCATCAATGAAGACCTCTGCAAGTAGATGTGTGCCCAAAGGCACCCCACTAGCAGCTCTGGTAGTTGACTCGGACTTATATATGATGCATTCATGACCAAACTAGATGTAGCATAGGAGACAAATCGAGTATTTCATGATGGCTGGATGCAACTGTGGGGCCTCTGAATTTGATCAGAGCAGCAGCCAGCAAAGCATTTTCCTGGTAAAAACAGGCCTCCTAATTTACTTTCTTACTTGCAGAGGAAAGGTCTATGTAAATTTTCCTGCATGGAGAACACAAAACTGGGGGTGATATACAGTCTGCAAAGAGATTTGTTTTGCCCCCTGGCTCCAAATGAATTTGGAGGCCTCACCATAACTGCATTGAATTTTAAAGGGTGGCGGTGTCAGGTTATACTGTATAGATCTCCTGTGTCAGGTCAGGCCTAGTTTGGCCCTAAGACAGTCCAGCTTCTATCAAGAATGTGGTACTTTGGTGCTCTGGCCAAATAAGTGGAATAATTAGCGACACTGCTTGTACATGGGTCATATCTCTGAAGGATTCTGCTGTGCTTTCATGTTGACAGCTAAAGGCCAGTCTTTGCCAGCAGTGATTAGAAACAGGACTTTCCAACTGAATCAGAGGCTATGTCTCTAAAAGGTAAAGGTACCCCTGACCATTAGGTCCAGTCGCAGACGACTCTGGGGTTGCGCACTCATATCGCTTTACTGGCCAAGGGAGCCGGCATTTGTCCACAGACAGTTTTTCTGGGTCATGTGGCCAACATAACTAAGCCGCTTCTGGCGAACCAGAGCAGTGCACGGAAACGCTGTTTACCTTCCCGCCAGAGTGGTACCTATTTATCTACTTGCAGTTTGACAAGCTTTTGAACTGCTAGGTGGGCAGGAGCTGGGACTGAACAATGGGAACTCACCCCATTGTGGGGATTCGAACCGCCAACTTTCCGATCAGGAAGCCCTAGGCTCTGTGGTTTACGCCACAGCACCACCTGCGTCCCAAGCCTTTTGTCCCAGGGTAGGGTCTGAGGGTAAATGATGCAACCTCCTTGCCAGAAATAAGCAGGTTAGAGTGTGTTCAGTACCTGGACAAGAGATTTTGCCAGAACCTCATAGAATCATAGAATTGTAGAGTTGCAAGGGTCATCGAGTCCAACCCCTTGCAATGCAGGAATCCTTCCCACGGCCATCCCTGGGTGGTTTTGAACCACAGCCAGATGCACTGAACCATTGCACCACTGGGGGCTGTATGCCCCCTTCAGTTCTATGTCAAAAGAAAGGTGGGATGTGATAGATAGATATAGATAGATAGATTAGATAGATAGATAGATGAGAGAGAGAGAGAGAGAGAATAAGGGTTGCCAAGCCTATCCAGTATTTACTTTTCTGTTAATTTGTCTGCACAGAAAACTGCAAAAACAAGGGGGAAAGTTTATGTCAGGAGTCATGTTTTATTTATTTTGTTTTATACAAACACACACACACACACACACACACACACACACAGACACGCTTTGGGTTGTTTTTAAAAGGGAGGGGGTGTACCGTATAAGTCAGAGGCACTTTGTCCTTACAGATGTTGTTATTTTTTTAAAGAAACTTCATTGGAAATGTTTACTCCAAATTCAGATGAAATGATACTTGAAAACAGAAGCTGGCGAACTTCACACAGTCACCATACCTCTCTCTCTCAATTTCCTCACTGTCCAACCTGCCCACCCTGCTGTCAGTCTGCTGTGACCAGGAAGACATTTATTTGCCCCACCATCAAGCAAGGGAAGGACTATAACTCATTGGGGTATGCAGGAAGACCAAGGTTCAATCCTTGGCATTTTCATCAAAAATATAGTGATCTGGGAAAGGAGGTGGTGATCTGGTACCAGATGATAGGAAATATCTTCACCTGCTGCTGGTGGTGTTCAGAAGAGACAGTAATGGGATATAGGAACACAGGACCCTTGGGGCATTTATAAGTATTAGCACCTTAATCCAGGGACAATCTAGGCCTTCTTCAAAGCTTGGTCAGTGAGGGAACAGGCAAGATTTGAAATAGCAACATTTGGTGTGCTTGCTTTGGGCAGGTATTTGGATTTTTGCTTTATTCAACTGAAGGAAAGGGGAAGTTAAGCAAATGGACCGTTTTTGAGCCCCGCACCAGGAGGCAGAAGTGCTGCCTACTATCTCACTACTCTGAAGTTCTTAAGGCTTAAGAACATAATATCTGGGTCTGAGAGACTATTTAGAAATGAGAGCCAGTAGGTCACATTCAGAGAGCTTGTCTGTGAACTAGGAAGTCTCCAGTTCAAATTTCATCTCTGCCATGGCATTTCTATGCCTACTACAATTCTAAACAAACCTGCTTGGGAAAGTAAGCCCCATTGAACTCAGTGAGACTTACTCTAAGCAGGCATGCACAGGATTAGGCTGCATTTGGGCAAGGTAACATTGCTCAGCATCTTCCTCCATTTGCAGTAACATAGTGGGACATCTCCAAAAATAGTGGGACATGGTGCTGACATTATGTATGTGAAATATTTCATACACTCAAAAAGGGCACTATGTAGACAAAACATATTATCAATCTCTTATTTAAGTCATGATGGCATTTTATCAGCCAGTTGTTTTATTCCTGGTACTTCCAGAATAAGGATGGTCTGATGCAAAAGAAGAAAAGAGTCCCTGTACCTTTAATAGTTGCATAGATGCAGGGATTTCAGTTGTGTAGCTTGCTTAGCTTATAAAGGTGCAGAAGCTACTTTCCTACTCTGCATCTGGCTGCCCTATCCCACAATGCGATGTAGTGGGCAATCTCAAAATAGTTACATGTTCCTTTTAAATAATTAATCTATGCAAATTTTCACCAGCTGTTTTCTTTTCCTTGCTGGGAATGGGGGCAAACCTATCTTTAGTGTGTGTGGGGGGGGGTACTTTGACAATGGATGGACTTGTGCAAAAATTCCCAATTTTTGGATTTTAAGTCTCTTTAAAACCCACTTATAAGATAGTGTGCATTATATAGAATCCATATACAGCAAAGACTCAAACAAATTGTGTATATTATAGAGCAGAGGTAGGCAGAAGATAGGTTGGGATCTACTGGTAGATATTTTGGGGGAGACTGGCAAGGGATTTCTGATACACACACACTCCCCACACACAGTTGTATTACAGCAACACCAAAAAAAAACCTTTGTCCCTGTAAACTAAGTTGCTGAAACACAGTGCTTAGGTGAGAAGCAGAAGTGAAATTTTGCATGAAAGAGCTCATGAACTTGGTTCTGGCACTAACCACTTGCTCAGAGGCACCCTGTCCTTAATTCTTAGCATCAGTCTACACACCTGAATCACTAGTGCACTTTGCTCCAATTGATTGTTCTATACATACTTATTCAAAGGTAGGTCCTGATGAGTTCCATGGGACTTATTTCCATGTGAAGTGTGTGTAGTGTTGGGGAACCTGCAGCCCATGGGCCTAATGCCCTCAGTGTGGTATAGCCCAAACCATCCCCATCTGTCCATCGATTCGCATGCTATGATGTCAAGTGCCAGAAGGTAAACCCAAGAGGCTAAATAGAAAAGGAGGAATTGGGAGTGCGCTCTAAAGGTGTGTTCACATCACCATTTCCTATGGCTCCAGCATGTTCCCACCACAAGTATTTTTAAGCCAGGTTCACATGATGTTAGCCACAGTCCACCTGTATCCCATAGCTTTTGGAGAAATACTCCTTTTTGGTGTACCTTCCCTCAAATCAGCTTCCATCTGATTCCAAAATGGAAACTGCCATTCTTTTGTGGTGTGAACACTTCAGGCAACTTTTGTGCATGTGCTGATGACAGCATGGGTGCAGAAAGAAACTTCACTTGGTGTGTGGAAAGAAATAAACAGGTGAAGGCATCCCTTCCTCTGATGTGAACAGTGGCAGGAGAATGCAACGGGATATGCAACGGGGAGGAACAAACTTGCAGCATTTTGAGCCACGACTTCAAAGGAACAAAATCCTTTCGCTGCTCAACTCAAATTCAAGCTGCACCTGCAAAGGAAGACTGAGGATTCTCCCTCTGAAGTTGAATCACCTTTGAATTGAATTGAATTTATTACGGTCCCAGACCAGACTCACATACCGTGCTAAACAGATCAGAAACACAATAAAATTAAGTTTAAATTAACAATCAATATAACGATAAACAATACAATTATGGCAGCAGTTTAAATATGGTTTAAGACTTAATCTCTACCATATTATCTATAATTTGCTTCTAATGCCTTAGTCTTGTTCCCTAAGTTTTATGGCAACCGTGCAAAATTTGGCCACCTTTAACGTGATCTCTGGATCCTTGTCCTCTATCAGAGATTTTAAACATTGAGGTTCAGGCCCACTTGGAAAATCACCTTGTGTCAAGTGATGTTGAGTTACTGACACGTGGGAAGTCTCACTCCCTAGTCAAAGTGACAATTCCCTACCCCTGGTGTACAGGATTGTAATTTTATGCACACTTATTTAGGAGCAAGTGATCTTGCTTGCTTAGAAGAAGGCTGCATCAGGCTCAGTGGCACTTCTTTCTAAGTAACACCGTACAAGATTGGTCTGACTGACAACATACTGCCCCCTTTTTTTCTCTTTCTTCCTTTCTTCCTTTCTTCCTTTCTTTCTTTGTTATCCCAAAAGCTCCCACTTGAGGAGCACCTCCTTACTCTAGTGAGTAAGAAAAAGAATGAGACAAAGGGGAAAATTGATACACCCAAAGTAGAGGACCTTGTCAAAGTAGAGGACCTTGTCCACATCAACTTGAGGTTCCCTAATCCACCAGCCATGATTTGTTTAAAGACCTTGAAACTTGGTTATTATTTTTAATGGTGATGAGTAACCCTCTCAAGATGTGTGTCTGTTACTGAAAACTTACCTTTTGGCTTTGTTGTACTGATAGATCTAAATAGTTATCTTCAAAAGCTCTGCAGGCATTGGAATATCTCCTTGAGCTTCAAGGGACACTTTTAACATAATGCATTTTCTCTCTCTTTAAAATCTCAATGGCATGAAATCAGTTGGGTGTAAACACACACACCTCCACTCACAATTCACAACAGTTTGGTTCTCCCTCACTCCTCTGAAACTTTAGATTTCTAGCTCATTATAAACGGAGGCTTGATTGCTGGCTCTTACCAGACAGAGGGGCTGTAGCACTGCATAACAGCACACCATTAAATTAGCATTAATAGCAGTGAGCTTCTTTCACAGATCAGATCATTCTCAGGACTCGTAAAGCAAAGCAGCTGACCTAAGACAGACTGATTCTCTTGCAGTGTCTTCTGTGGTCTCTTTATGGGAACAGCAAAGGTTATTTTTCACTATTCCATTTGGAGGTGATTTAGACACACGCAGGGTAGCTGGGGGCTGCTGTTTTCCAAGATACAATCAGGATCTTAATGAAATCAATTTAGAATGATTTATATCCTGTAGCACTGTGATGTCTCAAAATGACCTTGCATTCTGCAACACTAATATTTTCCTACTCTTTGCATGCAATAAAAACCCATATAATTTATGATCTCTCCCTTTAAAAAGACAATTCTTGGTATTTCATCATAATTTATCATCACCAAGAAACAGAACCCAAGATTTGGCCATGGATGGAGAAGCTGTACATGCTCCATTTGAAGCGGGGGAGGGGGGGTCCCCTGGCACAGGGAACAAATTTAGGCTGTACCTTAGTATTGCCCCTGAGTAACACTTTATGTTCTTCCATTTAAGTGTATGGCAGTTACACTTGAGGAGGCTGTTGTAGTGAGAGCAAAACTTGTCCTCCATTCTGACAAGGTAACAGAGGCGGTTTCAGGGTAGCATGATCAGTTGGGCCGAACTGAGCACCGATGCCACAGAGGCCAATGCAGCAATGATGTAGAACAGAGTGCAAGAGGCATGCGGCACCGAATTTTAGCATTTCACAGGGTGCCAGTGAAATTTGAGAGCCTAAAGCATGCCACTGCAAGGTGGGCAGGGACTGACCCTCTCTGACAGAGATCCCACGGGAGGTGTGCCCTTAAATGTCCTGCATCCTTCAAAGCCTTTTGCAACATGTGTTTCTTCTTTAGAATGACTTTGGGGCTGACTGATGTGTTTGCATGTTGGGTTGGCTCAGTTTTCAGTTGCAGCCCAATCATACAATAGTTGCTCAGAACGAAGTCCCATGCAGTTCACTTAGACAGGTGTGCACAGAATTGAAACTTGGGTTAACTTTCATTACATATGCAGATAGTAAACTGCTTTGATGGAATTTTATGAAGAAGTGGTATATAAATTTTATGAAATAAATACTGTATTTTTCCGTGTATAAGACTAGATTCCCCCCCCTAAAAATAATATCAAAAATTAGGGGGTATCTTATACTCTGGGCCATCTCCCCCCATTTTCTTAAATCTGAGTCCCCCAAAATAGGGTGTGTCTTATAGACAGAAAAATATGGTACATGAGATAATTATGCTTCATTAAATTATAAACCAGAACATATTGATTAACTTCAGCTGGGTTACTACTATACTTTTATTAGGGTGCTTTTCTTTCTCTCCCCTCCCTGCATTTATTTTTTAACCTTCCTTAAATTTATTTCTTACCCTTTCCTTTAATTGAACTCCTGTTCCATTTATTTATAACTGATATATAGCATTATCCAAAGTCAGTCTTATTCAGAGAGTAGACCCATTGGAAACAATAGACACAACTAACATATTAATTAATTTAATATGTTAAATTATATTAAATTAAATTAAAAACATATCCATTAATTTCAGTGGATCTACTCTGAGCTTAACTTAGATACAAACAATATCTAAGTTGTTTTTATTTGTATGTAATGTTTGGAAATCTTAAGAACAAGCCCCTCTGAAAGGCTACATAATGCTAAAAACAACAGCACCCCCATCACAATAGGTCTGTGGATGAATGACTTGAGAATTGCAAATAAAGTAGCACTAAATTATTCCAGCTGTTTGGCATTGAACTCTTCCAGTAATAGCTACTAAACAAATAGCAACTAATGGATTTCCCCTATGCTATGCTATGTATGTGTGGTTATCCTCATCTCTCCCCCGCCTTTTATATTACGTTGGGAGGGGGGGAATTAATGCCCTCTCTAAAACTGTGAGTAGCTTTGCCATGGAGAAATGGGATTTTTGTTTGAATCTTGCCGAGATAAACTGCACTGAATTGGTATGGTAATTTTTCCTTCATTTAATAGTATCAAAGATAAAGGCTTTGCGGTGGCAGGGTTCAATGGGGCAAGAAACTTAACTGAGTGGATTATCCTTATGAAATTTCAGTACTACTGGCTTAGGTTGGAGGTGGCTTTATAATAACTGCATTTAGAAGCTGTGTTCCTGGGGCTCTCCTGTGAATGGCTGTTTACTTGCATTTTTTGTTGTTGCTACTTTGCCCTGTGGCTGAAGGACACTTAACATAGGCCGTGTGTTATTGTCCCCATTTTCTTTTTCAGCATAGCATTGTGTTTTGTTTACATCAGCCTATCCCTTAGCAACATGCATTCAGTGTAGTGATAAAGAGTATGTGATGTGAACCATGCCATGAACTCACCGGGTGCCCACTGGCAAGCTACTGCCTCCTTGTTACAGCTTCTCATACAAGATCAAACAACATTGGCTTACCTTACAGGGCTGTTATGTGGAACACAGATGTAATCCATCTTCGCAAAGCACCAAGGACTTTTGTAACTCTTTAGAAGTGAAAGGCCTGAACGAAAGGCCAAGCCTTTTTTAAAAACAGAACCTGGTTGAATCTGAGCCCAACTAATCTTCAGTTTATTGAAGGTCCTGGTTTGGTGAAACTTCATTTTGAAATAGGATCTTTAAAAAACAAGTTGTGTGAAGGGCATGGTGGGTGGGGATCTGCTGTTAAAAGGGGGAGGGAGCCAGAAACATCAATGGGCATGCCCAAGGTTGTCCATAGAGATATTTGGCTATCCCTATGTTCCAATGAAAATACTATTTTTTAAACAAGCCTAGGGGTGCAGTTATTTTGTCACATGAATTTTTTTAAGAGTTGGATGGATGTTCCATTCTATCTACAGAGAGGGTGGGGGGATACCACCCAAATAATAAAGATCGGCTTTCAAGAGCAGTGTAAGGTCTTCTGGCATAAATAAACTTTCATGTTTAGATACTAATAATTGTCACATATAAGTTATTCCCCTCCACCCCCCAATCACATAATTAACACATTTTGAAGCAGTCCTGGTGCAAGTGAAAAGGATCTTCACCATTCATGAGGGCTAGAACTGATTCCTTTATTTCTTACGATTCATGAAATATATCTAATTTTTTCGAACTGGGGTCGCTTTACTTTCCACATGGGATCAGAAGTCCTTTGAATAACATATATGCTGAACCATGAGATTGACCAGTATCCCTTTAAAGCTGGAATGTATTATCATTCAGTAGGACAAGGGTAGCTAATGTTTTTAGACTCCAACTCTTTTCAGTTCTGGCCAACAAGGCCAATGGCCATGGATGATGGAAGTTTTAGGTCAGCAACATCTGGATTTGTTGGCTATGACTACAGATGGTGTTTGGAAATTGAGCATTATTGACATTTGGGGGTCCATATCATTTGGTATGATACTGCTAACATTTGCTATAGGCATGTCTAGATACAGTTTTAATGCAATTCTTCATTGTTTCTGTTGATGCTGGTTGTGAAATTCTGAAGTGACACATAAACATTTGAAGTGGTTGTCATTGGGAGGAAAATTGGACTCCACCCAAGTAGCTCAGACTTGAAGGCTTTCCTCAACTATTGGTTTTCTTTGTACCCTTGGGCAAGTTGTAAGTTCTCAGCCTTGGTCTAACTACCTCAAAGTGGGTAGTGTGAGGACAAATGAGAGCAAGGGTGAAATTTTGTACAAGAATTATAATTTATGTATACCATTGAAAACCCTGATATTAATTAAAGTCATCAGTGAGTAGAATGTGATTTTCTACTTTGCCTGGCTCACTGTGCAGTGAGTCGTATCACTTCCCGATTTCTAAATTGCATGGAAATAATTTTATCAGTGCTCCCTGTCAAAAGAGATAAGTCTGTTGAACTAAAGAAAACCTATTGTAATAGGAAGAAAACTCTGGCAGTTACATCTTTTGGTATCCCTCCTGACGTCCTTTCGTTTGGGCATTTAGGATGATTTCTGCTCATGGTGGTATTGGGACAGTTATATGAGATCCTGCTTTTGGTACTGTTCATTTCCAGTCAGTGGCATGTTCTCTAACTTCCTCCTGAAATCTGTTAACATTTTAAACCACAAATGTTGCAGTTTATTTTTAATGTTTTTTTGTCTCACCTTTGTTGTGCTACAGTGCAGGAGTGCCCCTCCAAATGGCAATTTATATGGTAACACTGGAGAGGCATTGCAGAACAACTAATAAGGCAGAATGATATGTGGACAGCCCAGTATAAATCCATCTCTAATGCGCTATTATTGCATCAATAAAATGCAGCAGAATACACCCACAAATGAACACAAGTCTGGATGGAGTCTTGCTGTTAATATGGGATGAATTCAGGCTCACTGAAGTCCTTCACATTGTGTATCTTTGGTTATAGCCACATGGAGGAAGTAACATCTGATTCAATGCAGTTGAGATGATGAGCACTACTTTGTAGCACTTGAGTGTAGTGGGTAAAAAGAAAAGGGAGCATCAAATCCCTTGAAAATTAGAATTGAGATGACACATCAAGCTCAAGGTAAACTCAACTCAATACAAAGAAGAATGTGTGAGAGAAGAAATGTCCAAAGGACCTTTGGAGGCATGGAGCAGTATAATAAGCATTGCGAATATCAAGGGAATATGTAGAGAAACTGCTGAATTTCCATCCATTTCCCACAGAGTTCACCAGTCTAAAACTTTCCATGGGAAGTAAACTAAGGATGCACAGATACCCTCCACCATTAGGAGGTTTTGTAAGTCTTACTGAAAGTGGTTTTTTTTCTTTCAAAATACCCAAGATGTTTGCCCAAGGAAGGACCTCTAAATTCGCCTTTAAAACTGCTTTAGTTGAAGCTTGGTGCCTAGAATGCTTGCCTTTGATGGCTTCATTGAGAGATTGCTTAGGAAACTGTGGATGATGCTTCAGAATACCTAAGAGATAGCTTAATTTGCACAAAGTATGGCTAAGCCATGATTTAGTGTGAAGTGCATGAGATGAAATTAACCAAAGAAACCCTATGTTTTGCATGTCCCTCTTCTGTTTTCTCCTACTACGAGGATAACTTTGACATCTAGCTTTCCCTCAGCCTCAGACTGTTTCATCCAGACTCAGGTTGCATGGATTATTAAAAACTCTGGTTAGTTTTAACAAATAGCTTGAAAACCACTGCTCGAAGTTGGCTTGTTTCAAAACTGACCATAGTTCATTATAGTAACAAGCCCATGTCTAGATAACAAGACAAGCTGAAATTCAGGAAAAGTAAACCCCAGTGCTGCTGTTAGTGCTTTTAGCTGCATGGCAGTGGCAGTGGCAGTGCACAAGCCTGAGGCATCCTCAGGATTGTTCCGGCTCATGCTAAATCAGGGATATCCAAAGTAGTGTCCCTCAATATTATTGAACTACAACTCCCATCATCCCTGCACATTGGCCTTCTTGTCTGGGAATGGTGGGAATTATAGTCCAACAATATCTGGAGAGTAACACATTGGCCACCCCCATGCTAAAACATAGTTCAACATGATGTGTGGCTATGGTCTCGGTTTGAGCCTTCAGGTTTCATGGAATGAGGCATTGGATAACTTCGATTTTTGTAGTTCTCCAAATGGATATAATCCACTATCATGTGCACAGTTTTAGTAACTGGATATGCCTCAACGTCTGACAATCTTCGAATGTGCTTGTGCTGGTTGAATGCTGTTTTTATTTATCAGTTTCAGGAGCACAGGATTTGTACAAGGGATCTCCTGGGCAAAATATGGGATTTAAACTAGTAAGCTACCTAACAACCAGGGTTTTGTTTCTCAGAATCGCCAGCCCAGGTCTGGATTCAGAAATGGATGCCCTTGGGCATTGCCCTGACCACCCTTCACAGGGAGAAACAGAAGCACTTTGCAGCAGCCAGTTACAGCTCATTTCTTCCCGAGCGACCCAGTTCCCAGAACTGTGTCATTTAAAGACTGCTTCTTGTCCTTTCTGGTTTGCAGCTTGCTTGTATATGAAAGACTAAGTACACAGAGATGCACCATTCTGATCATTAAAATGTATTTATACTAATGTTAGCAATATTTTTGGCAGCTGTATGTGACTGTGGTTCTCTCTGTGTTTTCCTGATGTGCTCATTAAAGGCAGGGATTCAAATGTAGGTAGAAGAAGCCTTTAAAGAGAGGAAGAAATTTATAGGATTAAAGAGAAGAAAATAACTCTTGTAAAATATTAACTTGCATGCTGTGAATATTCTGTCAGTGTGAAAGCAGCTGTGGATTTATCAGAGGGCTTTATTTGTATTTTTCTCTTAATGACAATCCCATAAAAAGATATGGCAAGATTATATCTAACTAATTAAAAGTATATTACATTGGGATTATTTCACTGGAGATTATTTTCTAGCAATCCTTTTAAAATCTTGTTTTCTATTGTGTTCCAACTCACTGAAATAAAATTATGTGTGCTTGTAAAACACATTTAGATTTTAGGTGTGATGTCTGCTGAGTCACTGCATCTTGTTTACATAAAGATACCCAAGGTTGCTTTGTTGGTTATGCTTGATCAAGAGACCCCCTTTTTGGCTTAGTGGAGAATTCCAGTATTTTTTTGGCCACCCCACCCATTCATCACTATTGGATTGGTTTTGTAATACCCCTGTTCATTAGGCAACACATTCTTTACTTGATGCTATTGGTTTGCTACTTGTAAAGAATTTTGATCTCCCTCCTCATTTCCATAAATCCAAGTATTCCGTTTTGCTCCTGTGGAAGGATCCAAAATGGCTTCCAGGGAGTTATCTCAGAGGAAACTTTGGAACAGTAAAAGCTGTTCAACAGTGGAGCAAGAATCTCCTGAGAGGTGGTAGTCTCTCTCCTTCACTGGAGCTATTTGAGTGGGGACTGTCTAAATATTTGCCAAAGTTGCTGTAGCTGCATCCTGCATTGAGCAGAGTGGTTTCTCCTAGATGGCTTCTAATGTTCCTTCCAGCTCATTTTGAGAGTGAATTCTGTAACCGCCACATTTGAGCAAATTTATCAAAAACATGAAGTCCATCATGTGTTGAAACCAGTTCTGATAATGCAATTATTGGAGATCCTCTTTCCTTTTACAGCATGATGGTAAAAATCTGGCTGTATGAGGCTACTCTGAAGTTGAGCCTTGCCTTGGCAAGAGTAGGGAACAACCAGCTGAAACACAATTGTAACCTTTAAAAAAAAAAAAAACCTAAACAAATATAATAAATGGTGGGGTGAGATTTGGACCATCAGTGGACACAGGAAATGGTTTGGGCAAGCTAGAGAAATGGTGTTTAATTAAGGGAAGAAAGAGGAAGCAATGCTTTAGCCCAGAGTGACCTCCAGATGTTACTGAACTACAACTCCCATCAGCCCAGCCAGCATCACCAGTGGTTAGGGATCATGGGAATTGGAGTCCCTTATCAGCTGGGCGGCATCACATTGGCTATTCCTGCTTTTCGTTTAGGAGTCGAAGGCAACGTGAGAGTGGATTAAAAACAAAACAAAACATGAAAACTGTAGCTTTTCCATTGACTTTCATGGCTTGTGGACTGTGCCCACACTGTGAGTCAAAAGCTAGGCAAATATGTTAAGATAAGAACATACTGAACTGTTTCCTAATAGCAAGATCATTTAGACAATGAGTCCAAAATCCTTGTGTGCATTGGTTTGAAGCTTGATAGCTATTGGAAAATGCATTCCTAGGGAGGGTGACCCATGTGTTCTTGTAAGCAGCTTTGCACATGTTTGGCAGTTTTTACTTGATTGGATGAAAAACACTGTAACTGGGTAGGCAGTTGGTTTGCACAATGGCCAGCATGTGAAGCAAACTCTATGGAGCTGTGTTTTCAAGTTACCACCGTACAGCAAAAATCACATAGAGGAGTCAGGCACACAAATAGGAGGCTGGGTAGGATGTTCACTGAGACATAAATCACCCAGAACCTGGGAAGATGCAGTTATTTTTCCACATGGATTGATGGAAGAAAAAATGGAATAACATCAGATTCCTCAAAGTTTTGTTATAAGTCCCTGTCAAATTCTGAGTTATAATAATATGTATTTCACAAAGTTTCTCCAGACATATGATTACCTGTTAGGTGTGGTACACAAAGCACGCTGGGTACTTGTAATAAAACCTTATTCTGGGGAATAACTGCTTTTCCCTTCTCTGGTGGTGGGAGGAGAGTCCAGTGGGACATAATGGAATATTCTTCTCATGTTCCAAATTGATATATAACGATGCACTATGGAAAAGTTGGGATTGGTTGAGCATATGCGATAAATAATATAATATGTATAAAAACTTATTTGATAAACTGTTGGTTTCATCTTTTAGTTATGTATGGTGATAAGCAAGAGGCCTCTTCATCCTGCCAGTTACACAGCTCCCCTTTCTGTACTGCTGTTACCAGCAATTTTATCAGCAGTCGCCTTTAATACCTTATTCATGTGCTTTGGGGTGAAAAGTTAATGTAGCTATATATTATTCATCCAAGAGAAAGGACATTTTTTCAATACAAGTTGCCTCATTTCTCTTGGAAAGGGGCAGTGCTGTGAGCCAGAAGAGCAGTGTAAAGCTCTGTTGGATGTGTGTCAATGAATTAGGCTTTATAGATCCATGCTTGATGTTGTTTTAATATTTGCGGAAAGTTTGGGTGTCTAATAATCTACCTATTGCAACAAATTTACTTTTGAACCTTTCCTGTCTTTCTTGTGTATCTTAGGTTGACCTGCTGTCACCCTTTTTAGCCACTATTAAAAAGTGCTTTTGTTTCTCCTTCTCTTTCTTATTTGGTTTATCCAGATGAAGTAATAGATAAAGTCATCTTGCATATGCATGCACGGATGCTTTATTTAATCCAGTGTTTCCCAAACTTGTTTTTGGACTACAACTCCCATTACCCCTAGTCAGGAATGATGGGCATTGTAGTCTGAAAACAGCTGGAGACCCAAGTTTGGGAAGGACTGATTTAATCCAGCTCATTTGTGGTCCCAAGTGCTTCTGTGCCAGCACTGAGAAGTTTCCTTGTCTGATGGCAGCTCTTTATGAAACCTCATAAGCCACTCACAAGAGCTGTTGCAACTACTTGGGCAGTTTATCAGGTAGCTTTGTGGGTAGGAAAGGTGGCCTGAAACACCCAGGCTCAGAACCAGAGCCAGGTGTCCCAAAGTGCATGTTGCTTCTGCTGCCTCTCACCTCTTCTCCTGCAATGCTGTATTGTATGTAGGTTCCTGAATCTTCTCTTCAGCCTGAGCCAAGTGGTTCGGCTACCTCAGCAAGTCTTCAGTTGCCACCAAGCCACCCCGTCTTCCTCTCACGTCTTCTTTCTTCTTCCTAAATCCTTTTGCTCTGTGGTCTTCTTCTGATTGTCCATCATGAACACTAAGCACCAGCCAACATGGACAGACTCTGACTGGCTAGTACCCAGCCATTCTGGCCCCCAGGTGACTGTTAAACCAACTCCCATCTGGCTAGACAGAAAGCTTCCCCTATCCAACACATTACACTGTACATGACACTACAACTGACAGAATGTATTACACAATACCCATTGAAACACAGCTTAAACAAACAGGATTGTTTCACGTTATAAAAATAATTAATGATCAGTTGTATGGCTCCTCTAGTACCTTTTGTGAATTCCCAGATTTTGAGAATTCATATGGAAAGGTGATCATAAAGATGGACTGAAGCTGAGCAGGACAGGAACCCTAAGTTCCCTAGCCCTCCTTTCTCAGCTGACTTTACCCCATCTTTCTTTCTTTCAATCCCTGCTCTCAGCCCCTTGGCAAGACATTTCCTCTGTCCCCTGGCTCACCTTCATCCTTACTTCAGACTTCTGCATCCTTCCTGTCCTCCCTTCAGTCAGGTTCAGCTCTAGCCTGCTCCAGTGGCTGTGCTTGGAGAAAGTACTGCCTTTGTGACATCACTATCCAAAGCACCAATCCCCACATCTCAGAATTCTTGTCCATTGGTGGGGAGCGGTGTAATGCCTGCAGATGATGTCACAAAGGCATTACTTTCTCCCTAAGATGGGGAAACCTTTCATATCAGTTGCCCATGTAGTTGCTAGGATAAAAAGGCATTTTGAAGCAACCTTCTAGGGGCCACATGCCAGTGGCTGGTGGAGTCAGGGGCAGAAGTAGCAAATGCACATTTTACCTGTGTGCAGTAGGCTAGTTTCTTCACACACTCACAAGCCGATCTCTATCCTCCATCATCGAAACAGGAAGCATTATCAGAGATCAAGGGCACATTCCAGGCAGGCAGAAGCACTCATGGATTGTCTAAGGCAGGGCAGGTGAGGAGTGTGGCCTGGGGAAAGGGGGTGTGGCCAGACAGAGAGATCTGGAGGGCTACATGTGACCCTCCAGGCCTGTGCTTCCCCATCTCTGAAGTAGACTGAAATGGTAATCTGGAAAATAATAACAAAGACACAGCAGATAGGGAAAACAATGACATCAGATAGGATTGGGGGGGAAAGCATTCTCACAATGAAAGGACTGTTATTATCTGAAAAAAACTGGTTTCAGCCTGAAAATGGAAATGGAAGATATCTTCAGGGCATCTTTAGTAATGCATAGTTCCGGCCTCAGTTTGTCACCAGCTATTTACACTAAGTTCCTTTAATCCTGAAGCACTATTTATCTCATCTTGGATAGTCACTTAAAATGTAAAGTATTAGATGTGATCTTAAATGTTTGTGGTGATACAGGAAGGCATGCTTTCAGAAAATATACACAGTAATAAAATGGAATGCACAGTTTGTGTGTTAAAACTTTACTGTCGGTAGAGCTTTTAGCCACACTAATAAGAAAAGTGATTTTATTCAGAGCAAACAGAAGCTATAAAAGGTTAACTCTCTTTTGTTGCTTTGTGTTTTGCTGTGTGAACATTAATGTAGGTGCCTGCTGAAATGGGCAGATAAATCCTGTATTTGCTAAAATTTAGCACTTAATAAGCTATCTTTAGTAAAAGTATGAAAAAGGCTTATGCCCCTTTCTGACAAGTTAAGAGAAATAAACCTAAGTCAGACTCAATAAAGAATCCTTCTAGTCTCTCAGATTCTGCACTGCTCCTTTTCAAAATGGGTTAATGTCGCTTCTGATGTTTGTAGGTACTGAAGCCATGTAATACGGGCTTAGTTTTCAAAGCAATTGATGCATTTGCACAGTGTGACTGTGAAGAAGAGTTCAGAAGCTCTTGCTTCCATTTTGGATTAAGTACAGCTTGTTGAACTCAAACAAACTGCCATTTATCTTAACTACTGTTTGTTGAAATAGGCTAGCTTCAGACCATAGCTTATGAAATTGGCTTGTTTCAACAAATGTGGTTAATCTGAAGCAGAAGTAATCTCTTCGTTGTGGCTGTGCCAAAGGAGGGGGAGCCAGGGAGCCCAAAGTTCATTGCAGCTCATTCTCATAAAGCTAAATCATGGTTCAGTGTTATGAGAACACAGGAACTCTTTGCTTTTTCCTGCTAAACTAACTGATATGACAACAAATGGTAATCACTGCCAGTTGGAAGGGCAGAGTTTGCAGGTGGCCTTCAAGTGGAGGCCACTAGGTGTCACAGAGCATTTATCATGAAAATGGGAGGTGGCCTTGATGTCACTGATCTCATTGGTTTAGCTTACTGTTGTGGGCTGGTCATTCTATTGCTGTAGAGTTCAACCTTTTGCGTGGCGATACCCGCCCCCACCCCAGATGGAATAAATAAAGACAACGGACACCAGAATTTAGGTTAATGGGCGTAAAATGGCCACAACTTTATTGATTACAGGTAAGAGCGGTATTGGCCTTAGGCACTGGCCCTAACAGACTATCCGGTCTAACCGGGAAGGGTTAAGCACCGACAGGGGGAGCCCCCGAGATGCACATCCCTAGGCGCTCCCCGAGGGGTTACCGCTCGGGGGCGCGCTTTAGGCCCTAGCCTCTGTAGGTTTCGGACGAGGCGACGCCCCCCGGAGTCCTTTAACGAACTACCCTTCAAGAATTGGGGGAGGTGATGGCGAACCTCCCCCCCAACCTCATTTGCATAACAATACCCCGGCCAATGCCTAACCGCCAAAACCAAGGAGTTGTGACGTTTTGCTACGAGGTAGGCGAAAAAACCAAGTGGCTTCAAAATTCAGCCAATTAGCCAAATAGAAAAACTCCTACCAGGCCCCTTGCGGCGACCAGCCGAAGCCCATAGTAAAGTCCAAATGCACACCTAAAGGGCGGGTGGGTGGGAAACCGCGGCTGGTGAAGCGGAGGAAAAGGGGCGAGCCCGGGCTGCCCTGACCTTAAGTGCCCTCAAGTGGGCCCGCCCCCAGCGCCCGCCCATTGGCTGGCGCTGCCGGACATGAATAATGGGATCTCTAAATCCCGCAGGGCTGGCGCCAGCCCCGCGAGAATGGGGATGGGGGCGTGAGCCCGCACCCCCCCCCTCCTTAGCTTGGGAGTGGCTTTCAGACCCAGGACCCAGCTTTTTAACCTGAAAAAAAAATGGGGCCAAGTTTAAGTTTAGCATTCATTCCCTTTTCATCTTTCAAAAAGCAGAGCAAGGTCACTACTCTCTAGAAAGCTCATCCATCTGGAAGACCAAGCACAACTCATTCCCATGGACAGGCCTGAAACAAGACTAGAATGGATCTCAACAGATACAGGCTGTGGGCTGCAGGTTAGCCGACCCTGCCCTCAAATCTTCTTGTGTACCAAGAGGTTTCATGGCAGGTGAGATGTCAATGCGAAAAGAGCATATTTGAAAGCCACTGCAGGAAACACTGTTGGAGAAAAGGCATGCGCTCACACTTCATCTCTGTTTCCAGTTGCTGTTGTTAATGTCTATCTCACTTTTTTCTATTTAAAAACAAAGCAGCTAATTGCAGACGTTGTCCCGCTGATATCACAGGAGAAAGAATTTCTTTGTCTACTTCATTTCTACACACGGCTTAGTCCCTGCTTGTAAACCAGTAAAAATTTCACCCCTGATTTGTGCCTAATGTTTTATAAGAACTGCATCATTGGAAAAACAATCTTGTAAATGGAAAGTTGTTCTCCCTTGTCCAAACTCTCTGAATATATGTTTACATTGATTCCTGCCACCCGCCCCCCATAAATGTAAAGCCAGTTAAATACCTTTTGTTTCCTATCATTTCTAGGCATACCTTCCCCTGGATGTTGTGCGCTTTTTTCATTTTTATCCTTTTCCTGGATTCTTCTATTTCTTCCAGTTAGCTTTGAAGGAAGGTAGTCTATCCTAAAGACAACCTGTTGGCCTCTAGAAATGTGCAGGCCAAATAAGGATATCAGAGGATTGTGGGAGTGGAATTTATTGGTGTTTGCTTATTCACTCCATATTCGGAATGGAAATCAATCCAGTGAATATGATCAGTATTCACTGTTGTTGCTTTGAGTCCAGAAACGATATGTAACTGAGTAGATTCCACTCTATTATTTGCATTGTGTTTCCTTTGCACTGAAATGAATGATGTGAAATAATGGAATGGTTATGTAACTTATGCACCATAAGTTTCCTAATTAATTACATAAAATGCATAATTTACATGCTACCACCACAGCATACAGCCAGACGAATAATGTGGTTTTTGATGGAGGGTGAACTGTAGCAGAATGGAAATGGTGCTGCATGTGACAAATACAGTCTGGAATGGAAATGTATGCCTTCTTCCATCCCTGCTTGCTGGAGAAAAGCAAGGGTCCATTGAGCCTAGGGGTAGCCAATGTGGCTGTTGGAATCTAGCTCCCATCACCACTGACCAGTGGCCATGTTGTCTAGGGCCGATGGGAGTTGTAATTCAACAATATCGAAAGGGCACCATGTTCACCACTCCTGATCTACTACAGTATCCTGCTTTTCCAACAGTGGCCAGTCATATGCTTGTGGGAAGCCTGCAAGTAGGTAATGAAGACAACATTTCATCATTTATTTTAAAATGACTAAAGTAAACTTTAGTAAACGAAAGCAGAATTAAGAATATGGTGCTAAAGTCACGTGAAGAAAAATTGCTGTTGACCACATTCTACAAGTTGTGCTTTTACACGAGGATGTATACTCATAGATGGAAAAGCTGGTGGGAAGAATTGAAGAAGAATCATATTCCAGATTTTAGCTCTTCAATGTGTATACACAAATCTATATTTATCTGGAGGCTGCAGAGTGATGCCCTGGTTCCCAGCCAACTGCGCGAAGAACAGATCTCAGATCTCAAATGATTCTACTGTATGTACTTGTTCTGTTCTGGTAAACCTCCCCCAGCAACAACATCACAGATCCTGACCTGGAGGATTGCTAACATCTAATGGGAGGTGTTAGTTGAGTTGTGCAACAAGAAATATAAAGGTATTTATGTAAGACATGGCTGCTTTTTATTCTCAGCATAGTGGATTGAATGCTCTTTCAAAGCTTTTTTAAAAAACAAAAACAAGGCCCAGTGTAAGGAAATACAGTGGTATCTCGGGTTACATACGCTTCAGGTTACATATGCTTCAGGTTACAGACTCCGCTAACCCAGAAATAGTGCTTCAGGATGAGAACAGAAACCGTGCTCCGGCGGCGCGGCAGCAGCAGGAGGCCCCATTAGCTAAAGTGGTCTTCACGTTAAGTACAGTTTCAGATTAAGTACGGACCTCCAGAATGAATTAAGTACTTAATCTGAGGTACTACTGTATAGACAACACCCAGAAATAAACTCAGCTGAAAAAATTAGATGCAATTATATAGGACGAGGAAGGAACTTTACAGTTCAGGATTCTAGCTTAAAGTTCATCAACCATACTACATAATATGGTGAAATATACAGGAAGGGTTCTGCTTTAAAGGGAAGAGAATTGGTCCATGATTCTAGTGTGAGATTGTCGGTGACCATATACACTGTTCACTGTTCAGCTTTCTATGAAAAGCTACACTTTTCAGAGTTCCCTAGGAAGAAGAATTGTTTGTTTAACTAGTCTGGGTGTTGTAGTTCTGTGTGGGGAATATGGGCCTCCTAACAGCCCTCAGCACCAACAATAAACTACAATTATCAGGATTATTTTGGGGAAGCCATGACTGTTTAAAGCGGTATGATACTGCTTTAAATGCAGTGCTTTTTTCTGGGGGTATGCAGGGGTACACATACCCCTAAACATTTTGTGAATCTTTGTACTTTTGTCCATTTACTGTATTTATTTTTCCCAATTTGAACTATAAAATGGTGATTTTCTTGAGTCAAAATGAGAGTACCCCTAAACATTCTTTTTAAGAAAAAAGTCTGATGGAAGTCCAATAAGAATGTATTTGTGATAATTTGTGTGGTATGTTTTATAATTTTGTATTTTAAAACCTATATATATATATATATATATATATATATATATAACCCTACAGTTTAAATATATAGTGCAGATGGAGCCTATGTTGACTATTTGCAAATAGGAATTGCCATTAGCCAGTTATTTCTGTACAAACTACTTTTTTCAGACAGCCATTTTTATGCTCCAGCAATAACTTATGTATTTTGTATCTGGATTACCTTCCAGTCAAAGTGCCTACACTAGCACTACAAAGTACATTTTGTTGTACTTTCTATTATCACAGGTTAAAAGCCTTCAAAAGTCCTTAACAAATGCGTGTGAGAGATTTTTAAAGTATGTATCATTTCGTGAAGTGCATTTCTAGATGGTGAAAAATTGGAGAGGACCCCTAAGTTTTGATGTAGTTTAGTGTAGAACAGGGAAGGACAAGGTGTTACTGTAACTTGCTTCCAGTCCCAAAGACATTTTTGAATCTTTTTGATTATCCTGAAGTACATTTCTAGGCCTCATGAATGCGAAATGAAGGGGGATGTGAAGGCAAGGACTGGAATATTTTTTTTAAGCAGATAACGAGGAACTCATTCTGTTTTTCAGCTTCACATACCTTTCCAAGCAATGACCGATTTATGCGTGTCCAATTGATGTGCAACCGCCAGCGTGTGCATCACAGCGATGTGCAAGTGCCCCAAAAAGAATGGGCTTATATATATATATTTTAAAAGATATTTATTAAGAGTTTACAAATTACAGAATAAAAAAACAGAAAAAGAAAACAATAAAGAATTAGACAAAACAAAACAATACCTTCAATACATCAAAGAAAAAAATAAAACAATACAATAAAACAACAAAGAAAAGTGGAACAAAAACATTTAAAAACACATCCAACCTTTCCATATCTTTACCTTTCATATACTTGTTTCATCGACCTCCTCACACCTCCCTTTTTTGTATTCTAGTTCAATTAGCTATTTCAGCAAGTCCTTTCCATCTTTCTCAATTTTCATTCTAAAATTTAACTTAAGGGACTCTAACCTTAAATTTTCCACTTCGGTCCATTAACAATATATTTTTACTTAATTCTTTATAACATTTCTGCTAAAACCATATAACTTCATTCCAGCATCCTACTAACATTCATTAATTTTGCAATATTTCTGTAAATATACTTTAATTTTTTTCCAATCTTCTTCCACCGACTCTTCTCCCTGGTCTCGAATTCTGCCAGTCATTTCCGCCAGTTCCATGTAGTCCATCAGCTTCATCTGCCATTCTTCCCTGGTGGGTAGATCTTGTGTCTTCCAATACTTTGCAATAAGTATTCTTGCTGCTGTTGTAGCGTACATAAAGAAAGTTCTATCTTTCTTTGGCACCAATTGGCCGACCATGCCCAGGAGAAAGGCCTCTGGTTTCTTCAGAAAGGTATATTTATATACCTTTTTCATTTCGTTATAGATCATCTCCCAGAATGCCTTAATCTTTGGGCATGTCCACCAAAGGTGAAAGAATGTACCTTCAGTTTCATTACATTTCCAGCATTTATTATCAGGCAAATGATAGATTTTTGCAAGCTTGACTGGTGTTATGTACCACCTATAAATCATTTTCATTAAATTCTCTTTTAAGGCATTGCATGCTGTAAACTTCATACCAGTGGTCCATAACTGGTTTTTTTTAAGCAGATAACGAGGAACTCATTCTGTTTTTCAGCTTCACATACATATACAGGCAATGACCGATTTATGCGTGTCCAATTGATGTGCAACCGCCAGCGTGTGCATCACAGCGATGTGCAAGTGCCCCAAAAAGAATGGGCTTATATGCACTTTGCTGTTGCACATGATGACCTGGAACACAACCCCTGCACAAATTGGGGGTTGCCTACAATTAAAGTTTTGAAAGGGTTCACTCCCAAGTTTTCGATTTATGGAAAGGAATTTTAAGACACAGTTGGCTAACCCCTTTCAGCCGGAGGGCCACATTGAAGGTTGGACAAATTTCAAACTGCTACAGGCCACACATACAAGCTTACTGCATGCAAACACATGTGGTGGATTTCTGAAACTCAGAGCACCTGAGTGCTATGGTGCGGCAACATCTCTACCCCGCTTGCAATTCTAAAGTGCTGTGCTGTGATTCACCTGCAGGTTCACCTGAACATAGAAGCCAACTCCTAGGGGCCGTGGGGGCTCTGGCCCCTACAATAAAATATTTGAGGGGGCTGAGCCCCCCCCAAAGTTGATGGGCACTGCCATTCAAATAGTGTGTGCACACTACGTCATGTGATTGCTTTTGCATTTAAATTGTTCACTTCTTAGGTAGAATACGCAGTTTTCAATGCTTCCATCCATAAAATATGCATTTTGTGCACTTTTTTGCATAAATATGTATTTTATATGCACCGTTTGTGCACCAAAAGTGAAATGCAAAATCTAGAGAAGTGCATAATCTGACTGGGAATTTCATTGTGATCTGCAAGGGCTTTGGTAGCATCAAGTTAGTCCACTGTGAAAAGTGGACCAAAGGAATTCCTTTCCCATCATTGACTCCAATGACAGGTTGTAAATAATTAGGACCTAATTGGACTATATCATTGGAAGCTTAGCAGTTTGCTTTTTGAGGCATTCGTTGCTGACATCTAATTGATGATCATCTTTGATGGCTCTTTCTAGAGTTGAGTGCAGCTTGTGAGAAATCGATAAGAAAGTGAACTTAATTTTGCATATCCATTAATTTTGACTTTAACAGATGTGTTTTGAATGCCATAGTCACCTTTGTAATTTGTTGTCCCTGTATACCATGATTTAGGTAACCTCAATTAGCAAAAACTGATTAGTACTTTAATTCTTTGCCAGGAGTTTTTCCCCATGGCTGCCCAGTATAACTGACATACTGTTTAGGGGATGTGGCAGAGAAGGAAACTAAATTTGGGTAATATATACTATGTTAAAATAGCCCCCAAATGTTGACAAATTTTCTGTGGGAATAAGTACTGCTTCTTTTTGCTGGATTTAATGACCTATAAGACATAGTTATAAATACCCTTTTTAAGGAAAAGAGCCAAACTGATGAACTTTATTTTTTCAATAGAACCTTCATTTCAGTGGCACACTTTGGTGTGATAAGAATATATGTAACACACATGAACATAATTATTTTTAGCACTGCATTTGTTAAAATCCCCCATACTTTCAGTACATTCTCTTACCTTTTTTTTAATAAAAAAAATCCCTCTCAGACAATGATTATACATATCCTGCTCTTTTTGCAGATTCACATATTGCACTGTTAATAGTTGGCCATAGATACCAGCAACCAAAGATGTGGCTTCTGGAGCAGCCACTTTGGTGCCTTCCAGGTTTTTTGGACTCCAATTCCCAGCATCCCTGGCCATTGGCTATGCAGGCTGAGGCTGATGAGAGCTGTAGTTCAAAACATCTGGAAGGCACCATATTAACTACTATTGGTCTACTTATTTCAAATTGTTATGTGAGCTTGCTCACTTCTTCAGCTTATGTCCACCTCTCCTCTTTCAGTTGCTTCCTCCACTCCTTCCCTAGGTCCTTCCCTTCTTCTCATCGTTCATCTAGATTGCCCAGACTTTCCTGACACCCCCTCCTGCACCATTTTCATTGTTCTGCTGTCTTTCAAAGCCTCAATTCCTCCTCTCCCAGATTCCCTTGCCTCTTCAATCCCAGAATCTAGAGAAGGCTCCTATTCATGTGACAGAACATCTACTTTGCTTGCAGACGGTTCTAAGTTAAATCCCTGGCATCTCTAGAGATGGCTTGTCACAAAATCCTGAAATGTGATGTGGATAGGTAGCTTCAAATTGTCTAGATCTATGCTGTAGTTAATAATGTGTCTCAGGTTTACACAAACCACAGTTGCTAACTGAAAGAAAAGAGTCTCAACCAGTTTGTTTGATCTTTGCAGGCTGCATCAAGATCTCTTTCTACCTCTCTATCAAGCTGCTCATTGGGTTGCATTTCATTGTGTTCAAAATCCTTTCCCCCGAACCCCTGCACAAATAAATAGCTGATGGCATTTATTTATGGAAAGTTATTAGCATTTATTATTTATATAGCACAGGGATTGATCTTCTCCATTCATATATTCAAGGTCAAAGCCTGCTAGCTTTCTCATCTTGCAGGTCACCTGCTCCAACAGCTAGGGGTAGCTCAGTTAGGGAATAATTCATTTCTTTTTGCATTCGGCTCCTCCTCCTACTTCTGTTGCTGCCATTTCATGAGAGAATTTCTCTCTCTCTCTTTTGACCCACCTTATTCCTTTCTCTGGATCACAGCCAACGCAGTGTAGAAAATGAATGGAGGGTGGAAAGGAGATAGAAAAGAGGTTGGCGAGGCTTCTAAGCAGAAGTCCTGGAGCACAGCAGCAATAGAAAGAGCATCTGAGAAAGCAGTCATTTTGAGGGTTGGCTGAATACCATTATAAGAGATAAAAGCTTTGGAGAAAATGATATGGACAACAGTTTCATAAACTAGACAAATGACTGTACATGAAAGATATTGTCAGGAGCCTATAAAGTAATCCATTTTACACTATGGAATAATAATCCATTTTGTACCCTGTTTTTCTTTATATGAAGAAAATAATCATTGCAACCCTCACCAGCTTCTTTGTTGTCGTGAGTAACAGAGATGAAATGCTTCAGTTCATATGGACAAACAAAAGCCCCTAGGCTGGTTCTCTGCCACGAGGAAGATTTCTCCTCCTGCAGCACCATCTTCTTTCGGCTGTCTCAAAGGCAACTGCTTGTCTGCGGCAAGTTGTAAAACTGGTGTCCTGAGAACACCCAGCCTAAGGAGGACAAACAGCTGGTAGTTTAGTTCTTTGGTGCACTAAACACACAAACACCTCTCTGGTGGCTAGGTAGCCAGTGCCCCTCTCCAGACTTGTGCTCTGAGCTGGACTGTTTGAGCAATGGTGGGACTATGCCCACTTGCAAAACTTAAGTACCCTCGCCTGACAGTGTGGGCCTAAGCAACCTGGAGCTTCTACATGGAAGTTGCCACTGTGTCTTCAAGTCCCTTCTGGTCTTAGTGGACAGCGGGGGAGGAGACAGAGGCGATTCTGGCAGCCCCCTCCCTTCAGGCATCGTCTCTCCCTCAACTCCTGGTGCGTCCTATCATTCCTCACAAAACCCCATAAATCGCTACCCATATCCCCTGGATCATCTTCTGGCTACACCCACTCCCTGGAGCCTGCTAGTCCCTGACACCTGGCTGCTACAGCTCTGCTTGTGAGCCTTGCAAGGGATGCTGGGAAGAAACCCGACCTCTTGTGACAGAAAATCCTGAGCAAATGCATGCAGCCCAATGATATGCCAGCTGTTCTTTTCACTTCCCTCCTTGGTCACTGTGCATTGGATTGCAGCCTCCTCCTTCAAATTCGTGGGAAAGAGCATTACAACTGCCCCGTGATGTTGGGGCTGCTTTGTCTCTCTTTGGAATAGACAGGAAGGGACACACCAAGGGCACCCCTGTGTTATGTGATGATGATGCTGTAACGTATGGATGATGCGGCGTGAAATACCTTTGACAGTCTTCCAAAAGTTCTCAGGGCCACCCAATAAAATTGATTGGCAGTAGCTTCAGAATGGACAAAGGGAAGTACTGTTTCATTTGTTTTGTTTATTTGCTTAAAGCATTTTTAGCCGGCTCTTCAGCCAAGAAAAGGCTTGCAGAGCAGCTTACAAAGAACAGAAATGAGTCAATCCTTGCCCTCAGGTTTATGAGCTAAAAGGCAGGATGCACAAGGAAAAGGGATTCCAACGGGAGGCTGTTCAGGGGAGACTTTAGTGGCAGGTGAAAAGCTATGGTCAGGAGCAGAGTTAGGCCTAAAATTCTAAGCCATTAAGGACCATTAAAGCCTTTTCTACTATACCTGAATGCCCACTGGGACTTTCAGGTGAAATTATGATATCCATAAGCTTAGCAAGCCCTTAAAGTTTCTAGGCATGGCACAACAATATATTTTTCAGAGAAATCGTAAGGCCCTGGCACCATACTTGCAACATGAGTTTCTCAACAAGATTAATTCAAGAGGGAAACTTTTGTCTTGCTTTCCTAGAAAGTGTGTGCTTGTGTGTGTTATATATCACAATGATGAAGCAAGCAGACTTTACTGAATATCCAAGCATCCCATTTAAGCTTCTCTTGAACAAATATATTATGATTTCCAAAGAGCAATTTGCAATGCAGATCCATGTAATAGTAAGATTGCATTAGTTGATCCTGCCAGGAAGCTTATCGCTGCACTTAAGTGTTCACAATCTTGCAATGTAAATTATTTGCCAAGTTGTATTTTACTTGAGGCAATTATATTGGTGCTTGGAAACACAAGTGCATTTAGCTTTCAAAACGGAAGGAAAGAGATTACTGTTGGGAAGCTGGGGCTTGGCTTGGCTGCACTTTAGATCATGATGTAGTATTCTGGGCCAGTGCAAAACCTATATAATAATATCCCACTCCTCTTGTAGGAACCAGCATCTTACCAAATCCTTTGGCTTTCTTCAGATTTCTTTGGATGTTATGCCAAATATGTGCCAAATATGCCATAGAGTTAGGAGAAATTCGGTGATATCTCTGCTTAAAATCTATCACACAGGGTAGAGAAGCACAGTGGCTCTTTACTTTTGGGATCTGTGTAGGAGAAGAAACATTGCTTCCCTCTTCTTTTGCCTTTGTGACAAAAATGGTCATACCACCAATCCCTACCCTCAGCTCAAACGTAAGAAAAATACCAGAGAGCTCAGTTTTGAGTGTGAATGTTGTTGGAGCAACTGTTGATGTCACAAAAGCACTCCTCCCTTGTTATTTGCATGCATAGCAACTAACCAATCACAGGAAATGTGCTCATAACTGATATGGCAACAGTGTTCTTACATTTGCTGGCCTGATCTTCAGCCACTGGGTACATCCTTTTCCCTTTTAGAACAGAATTGATACACCCTTTCCTACCTTGGCCCACATTCCCTTTTGAACAACCTTCTGGGGCCAGAGGGCAGCAGAAAGAGCAAATGTCCTCTTACCTTTGTACTAAGCAACTCCCCTACAGCTCTCCATCCTCCATCAGGGAAACAAGAGGCATTATCACAGTTCAGCATTCTAGACAGGTGCAGAAGGGGGCCTGTGAGGTGGTGTGGTTTGAGGGAAAGTAGTATGGCCTGGGGATTGACGTGGCCTGAGGACCAGACAGAGAAGCCTGAGGTTCCTTGCCCATTTTTGAGTGTGGGCTACCAGTCTAGATTTTATATGGACTCCTGTTGTTGTTTATCCTCTGACTCACTATTTTCAGTCCTTGCCGAAATGTATTTACTGTGCTAGGATTTTTTTTAAAGATCTAACTAGTTCAGTATCTAGTTTGCTGGCTTGGATGGTCTTGTAAAATCAAGCTTTTGAAGGCCCTGCTTTTCAGAGGATTCCCAAACTTGAGCTTTTGGTCCATCTTCAGGAGAAGGGGGTTTTAATGCTTTGTGCGTCATCTTATTTTGTCCCTCATTAGAATGCCAGCATGTTGCTGATATCAAATGGCCCGACTATAAACAGGAGTGATATCGGGCAGCAACACACTTATCCAAACTGTTCCTGTTTGTACGGTGCAGTCATCCTATAAATTATTCCATCAGGGTCTGATGGTCCTCTGCTCTGCTTAACACTCTCATATCCCACTCACGGAAATAATAAATGAACCATTATGGCCTTGGTCTGTATTCTTGTCAACCCTACTTACGAAAACTGACTCGCAAACAAACAAAGGACATGTGGGTGACAGCTGAGGACAAATTACCTTGCCCTTAACTCTTCCGGTCTCCATCTTGATTCTATTTTCTGTAAATCTGTTAATAATCAATGGCATGGTACAGCTGAGATGGTGAACAGAGCTTTCTACTTGCTCACTTACTGAAATCCATTAATGCTGAATGTTAGTTGCATATTAGAATAAAATGTTTCCATAGAGTTAACCAAATTTTCTTCTGCCTTTTGCTTCCCAGTCTCTGGTCAGGCACTGGCCAATGACCCCAGCAGCTCAGAAGGGCCCCAGCTGGCCTAACCCAGCTCTGTTACCATATTGTCTTCCTCATGGGATCCCTGTACTGCCATTTTAGCAGTGGGTGGACAGTGCTGCTGCTTGTGAATGGGTGTCAAGCTTGCCTCCTATATGCCATGGCTTTTCACCATTAATTTTTTCCCTAAAACACCTTTTAAATTGCCCCACCCATACATCGATGAAATCTACCACTAAAATGCCACCCTGAAACTCAGTGAGGGTGGCTGTAAGTGGTGTTGCTGGTGCTATTGTGGCAGTGGCAGCAACACACAAAAAAAGTGCAGTTGCATTACATGTTTTGGGGAGGTTCTGTTGCCGTCAACAGCACCATGCTAAGAGCCCCCGAAGTCTGTTCTTATTAGTTAGTTTCCACCTGCTTCTGTATGTGTTATCCTTTCTGAGACAAGTCTCTGGATTCTTTTTAAAGTGGGAAAATAATAATGGAAGGAGGGGAGTAGTTTTGAGAGTTTTTTAGTTGGAAGTTCCTGCCTGTATCAGATACGTTCGCTCCCTTCTCCCGTAACCATGGCAATACAAGATAGGAGGGCACTTCTATTTTATTGAACAAGGCATCATGAAAATTGCTTGTGTGACTGAATGATTAGTCCTCCTTAAGGCGACATAGAACTCCATCCCATGCTGATATTTCCCTGTTGCCCTCATCTCCAGCTCTATCAGTTTCAAATATGTCTGTGGGTTTTGGGTTTTGTTTTGTTCTTGCTTGCACTGTGTGTGTATGTGCAGCTGTGCAGATGAAAAGAATGATTGTGTCTTAGATAACACCCACAGATTTTTTTAAAGCATAATGATTCCTAGAGTGAGCTTTTAGCACAGTCATATTGTTGAGTACTGTTGGGGTATATGGGATATTAGGGGAGGAGGAATACCTCTGGTGAGGGACACATCATGCTCTTTCTTGGGTAGTTTGTCCATCTTTGGTTCCCCCCCCCCCCGCACTCAACTCTCACCTGTGGCTCCTAGAGGTTGTCAGCATGTTACAGCAGTCACACTCCAGGAAACAGCTTTGACTGGCTAGCTAACCAGGTGAGGGTAGCCAATGGGAGTGAGCAGAGATGACCAGTAGTGGGTCCAATGGTCAAGAAGGTGGTTTCTGCCTGTGCTGTAGAGGGAAGTGAGGGGCAGGTAGAGCTTGTCAACTTGGGAAGGTAGCCCAGAAATGAAAATGGGCAGATGTCAAGGAGCTGTCAGGCAAGTACAGGTCATCCACAGGTCAGGAAAGAACTTGAGACATGGAATGCAATTAGCTTTTATTCACAGAAACTAAACAACACAGTAGAGTTCCTCTGGCTCATCTCACTTAGATGAAGACATTGCTGGAACTGACCACTCGCCCCGCCTTCCCCCTCTAGCCTCTCACTCTCCCAAGCAGATGTAGAAAGCAGTGGAGGGGTGGACTTCTTCTCTGGGCCTGTCTGGCCTGTTGCTCAGCAACATGCAGGACTCCCCTCAAGCAGTGTTTCGGGGAGGAGGAGAGCCAGCAGGCCTGGGACTGCCTAGCTGTTGGGCAGCAGGGGCAACCTCTGACTCCTCTCTATTTGAGTCTGCACTCATACTGAGAAACTCAGCACCCAGCCCTGTCCTGGAAGGGCCTCCTTCTTCTGAACCCCCTTGATCACTCAGTCATTCTGCATCTGGCATCTTCCAGCTTGTCCTTTGCATAGACTGGTTCCCTGTGTCCCACCACCACAGTCTTGAGTCTACACACACTTACACACTCCTCTGTATCTCCCATCCAGACAAGCAAGAGGCATTATCAGAGTTCAAGGACGCATTCCAGTCAGGCAAAATCACTCAAGGAGGAAACAAAGCAGCTCTGATAGGAGACATTGCCTGGAAAGAGGTGTTGTGTCTTGGGAGGGAGAGCCTTGGAAGTCCTCATTTGTTTCCTGGACCTGCATCCGTGTGTTACATGCAAGCAGAGAAAAGACAATTCATGTCAATGAGATTTCCTTGTGCTGCTGCATCTAAAGTGGGGCTTGCAGTTCTTGCCCATGGGAGGGCATGTCACCTCCAGCCTCATTGATCCTGCTGTGAGTGAGACTGATGAGTCCTAACCACAAATGTGTCTTGACCACACATTTTGGTAAATATGGGGAAAGAAGATGGATCACGTCACATTCTGAGGCAGGGGAGGGCTTTGGAGCATAGTATGCCAGGTTCCTATATGCTTTACACTAAACACATCTCCAGGGATGTACAAGTGTTAGTGTGAAGGAAGGCACACTTATTGATTTGTACAGCTCAGCTATTGAGGGAAGCAGCTTGTGATCAGACAATCAGAGGTTCTGATATGTTCTCTGATGTTTAAAAGGTCATAACAGAGCTTCCTCACAACCTGTGCTTCCCGAGCCTCTTAGCTGGCCTGCCACATGAGCAGTGGCCAAACTTTTGGGGGCCTATGGACATATTTACACACCGAAGAAACTTGTTGTGAGTGACACACACACACACACACACACACACATGCATTGCCACACACTCAAGCCTACATCAGAATGCTTCTTTTAAGCCTATTCCAGCAATGTGAAGAAAGGGAAGACCTCTTTGGTTGCATGTGCACCTGTGGGTGCCACGTTGGCGACCCCTGTACTAGACAATACCGACTTAATATGAATTGCTTGACCTGAATAGCCCTGAGGCTTGTCCTTCTCTGCATTGGTTCAATTTCAGAATAAAGAAGCAAAAGTCAGTGAGAGGTGAAATCTCCTTAACTTGCCCCCCTTGCAACAGGACAAGTGTGCATGTGTTTGTGGTGTAATATAGCCTAGCTGCCACAGTGTTGTAAAGTTCAAGTTACCTCCTTATCTTCCTCCTCAGCTTGATATGAAATCGAGCTGGTAGTTAACACTTTTCATAGCAAGTACTGACATGGGTTTTGGGGGGGGAGGGAGAACCATTTATTTTCCGTAACCTCTCTTCCGGCTTACAGTGTTGGTAATTGTAGCTTTAAGCATCAGCCCTGGTGAAGAGCCACTCTGGATTTCCTTGCCACTCGCTTCATAAAATAAGCATGCCTGAGAACAAGAGAGCTCTAGAATTGTATGGGGTCTGGGCACAGAGTTCATAGCAATTAGCAAGAGAGTAAGGGCTTTATGGCAAGAGAGTAAAAGCTTCACAATGAATACGTTTTGTGCGTGGACCTCCAAAGTAGTTTGTAGTTTCTGCAGTTTCCCCAGCAACCAATTACAAGAGTTTTGTGAGAGTCAGGGATATGACTTTTCCGTAAGTGCCCATAAAGCTGCTGGCTTGTCCACTGGCCATGCATCTGCAGAATCTCGTTTCTGTGTTTTGAGCTGGAGAAGGACTTTTGGAGGGCACATGGTGGGAGCATTTGTGGGAAATGGTGCTCAATTCATAATACAGGTGTGCATTTTGCAGGTTACGTTTGGACCAATTCATACTCCAAAATTGATAAGTTCATATTTTTGGCAACAACCCTCTCGTTTGTAATGAAACCACAACCTTTTACGTTAGTGATGCAGGTCTAAGTATCCAGTGGTTAACTAATAAGCTGATAGTGTGTATGATGCAGAAGTAAGCTAATTAGCTGCCGTGTGGCTAATTGCCATGTAAGAGTGCTTAGGATTGCAACATGGGCTGCACTCAAAAGAACAGAGAGATGCTGCAAAGTAAGGCTGTCATCCCTCCAAAATTCCCCACTGATTTCTGAGGGAAAGGATTAATTGCTATGTTACTTCTGTTTCCTGTGCTCCATCAGAGAGAAAGAGAGAGTGCAGGCAAGCACTCATGGGCAGAGATAGAGGAGAAATTTGATTTGATTCACATTCTGTGGCGAACTTATGTAAATTTGCACCTCTCTGAATTTTGCAATGCAATATTGTCCAAATAATATGTACAGTAATGCATATAAATAGGGTAAACCACATACATAAATGCATATCGCAGTGCATTATATCAGGGGAAGTTGCTTTGTAAAGATGTGTGCATTAGGGGAAATGGCACACAAAAATCTGTCCCTTCAGAGAAATTTGCATAAAAATGTTGATGAATTTTCAGGAGGATTTTATTTTTTAAAAATCAAACTGATGTTGAAATGTGGAGAACTGAGTTTAAGACTGGAAAAACTAGAAACTGAGAGAAACTGAGATTCGCATATAAACCCATCCCTGCTAATGGGTGCTTGAAGCATCGGCCACCTCCACCTCCCCCCATCCTGTGCTCCTGCTCACTCCCAAGGGGCCCACCAAGTTTAACTCGGGACATGAGTCATGGAAGGGCCTTTCCCTGATGGAAACTGGTGCAAATAGCATCACTTTCATGCCAGGACTTGTAATCCTCAGCAGGAGATGACACTCCATTGAAGAGCTAGGCCAGCCACTGCCACCTCCTCTTGCCCCAGGGGAGTCTTGGTGCAGGCAAAGGCAGCAAGAGCTCAATGGGTGATTGAGTGAGCTGTGCTTGACCCACAATAGCAGCACTCAGTTTTGTGAGTGCTCTTCTTTGAAATCATTTAACACCCCTGTCCTTCACGGAAGTTAATGGTTTCTTATCTTAGTTTCATTCCTGTGAGAAGTAAAATGCAAATGTATTTTTGGAGACCACCAAGATTTTGTCCAGGAATGGCTGATGAACATGGGCTGATTTATTTATTTGTGATATTTTTATTTTTATTTGAGTGATTAAGATTTATATTTGTCTATCACCTCATAAAGTTAATTCATGCCATCTTGCTGAGTCAAACTCAAGGTTGGTGTAGTGTGGTGTAGTGGTTAAGAGCAGTAGTCTCATAATCTGGTGAACTGTGTTCACGTCTCTGCTCCTTCACATGCAGCTGCTGGGTGACCTTCAGCTAGTTACACTTCTTTGAAGTCTCTCAGCCTCACTCACCTCACAGAGTGTTTGTTGTGGGGGAGGAAGGGAAAGGAGAATGTTAGCTGCTTTGAGACTCCTTGGGGTAGTGATAAAGTGGGATATCAAATCCAAACTCCTCCTCTTCTTCTTCTTCTTCTATATGAATATTCACCAGACCTGGTGAATAATAATACTAAAAAGGCGTAGAAAAGAGGGCAGATTCTTCTTGCACATTCCATATCCAGTCTAGTTTATGTGCTAACAATAAGATATTTTACTGTGCACAAGTGCTAACGGTGACAATTTCCTCTGTAGTATAAAGTCTTAAGAAATATTTGCCCAGTCATCAAATGGCTGTTTGTTTGCATGTGGCTTTGTACAGTATTTGCAAGATTTAGGTTTTGATAGTTGGCCAGCTAGCTATAGAAATAGATGACCTCATTACTGCTGAGCAGTGATTAAAGATCAGCGGGGTATGTTTACTCCTTTGAACAACTGCCTCTAGGAAGGAATGGAAATGCAATTTTAGTGAGTGTTATTTATGGGTGTAGAGCAGCAAAGCCACTTCAGTTGCAATTGAGAAAGAGTGTGCATTCATAGTAGTCCACATATCAATAGCATGAGAACTCCTCCCTATTTGAACATACTTAAATATGCCTGCCCTTTACATTGCTTTGGAGAGAACTATGTTTTTAGACACTGCTTCCTAGGAGACAAAGGTTACAGTAGATTTGCATTAATTGTTGTGACCCACCAAGCTCAGCAGAGCACATCACCTCTTGTGGCCAGCCAGGGACTAGATCACTGGTATCTGGTTACAATACTGTGCAGGCAACAAAGCACAGGTAGTTTATTGAGTCCCCATTGGGTTACCATGAATGGCTGGTGGGCTTTAGTTGGCTTTGTTGATGTAACTGGGAGCTACAGGGTGGCTCAACCTTCCATACCGCTCCATGCCTATAGGACATCATCCAACTCAGCTGTGACTGAACGCGCTTATAAATGGTTTTATCTGGTGGTGTCATTTGGTGTTGGGCTAACCCAAAGTGGAAAATGAAGTGACTGACTATCTGAATAAGGGGAGGGGAAGTGTTCAAAAGAAATAGATAAAAGGAAGAAAGGCAAGGTAGGTTACATGAGATTGGAGCTTCCATCCCAATACCTATTCATGCATCTGGGTTAGTGCTTCTCAAAGGGCATGCAAGGAAGATTCAAGGACAATCAAAGAAACATTAAGACATTTCAATGAAGTATAGCATAGTATCAAAGTAATTCTTTTATATTTACAGAATATGAATAGATATCATTTCAAAATGAGAGCGAGAGCATTGCTTATTCTTCTAGAGTTCTCCACGACAGATTGTTGTGAACAGGGATTTTCAACTCTGCTGAACATGAAAGATCAGAAAAGAGAAAAGCTTCTTTGTGCTGAGGAGATGAGAGTTTGTTTGTCTCACTGGGAGAAGAAAGGAAAGCTCTCAGGTAAGAGCTGGGAGGGTCCACCACTTTCTGTGAGTGACAAGGGTTAAGAGCTACTTTCTTTCTCTGCTTTTGTTTTTAATTAAATTAAGTTTTTATTTTATTGTATTTTGAAAAAGCTTTAATAAAATCTTCTAGAAAAGAGTTAGTCTCAAATTAGACCTAATGAGATTACCCGGCAAAAGCAAGCTCACACCTCTCATTGAGTTTGTATAAATACTTAAGGTACATATGCAAGAGGCTAGTTTATAATTATATTTGGGAAATGATTCATGTTCTTATGTAGCTACATCTTTTTATACTTTCAGAATATTGCTTTATCATATTATAAAGCTATTGCATTCTATGTTATAAATTAGGCACTGCTAGGAGCTGTTTTTGGTATTTCTTATCGATAAAAAATTGGTGTGGGGTGAGCAAATTATTGTTCTGAAAGTGTGGCCCAGTGAAATAAATTAGAGAGCTACTGAGCTAGGTTGATGAAGCCTGATAGCAAAGAGGCTGGTAAAAGCAGAGACTATGTGTGTGTGTGTGTGTGTGTGTGTGTGGTGTGTGTGTGTATTGGAACCACATTAAAATTCTTGCCCTATTCCTCCTGGAGGGAAAGTAGGTGGATTCAGCTTTTAGAAAATCTGAGTACACAGTATTGACTGGACTGCATCTGTCTATATGCTTGATAATCTCAAAGAACTCTAAAAGGTTAGTGAGACAGGACGTACCATTTTAGAACACCAAAGGTGGTATTCAGTGCTATGCCAGCAGGATTCTATGGGTGCAATGAGACTTCCATTTCCACTGCCCAGCCCAGCATTTCCACAAAATCTGCTTTGAAGGGTTCCCATCCTCAGAGCTGATTTTGAGGTCACACTGAGGGCTGGAAGGGGCAGGAGAGGAAGTTATAGCACCCAGAGAGAAGTCCCTTGCACCAGTGAAGCTGCAGCATTGGCCCCAAGACCTGGTCTTCTGCATGCTGTTTAATGCTTTAAAAACACCTTCCACCAGTTTTCTGGTGGACTGTTATACTAATCAGCCTGAAATTTTCTGGATACCCCCTGGATCCCATTTTACAACTAGGAGTTAAATTGACCACTTTCCAGCCCTCAGGCATAGAGGTGGTGTTGAGGACAAGTTACCTCTTTTTCTAATATACCATTTTTTTAAAACAGTGACTTAACATGTGCAGTGTGCAGACTGATCAAAAGTTCTCACTTTCCCCCTCGCCTTCTCCCTGACCAAGGTGCTCTGGAAGCAGCAAACTGCAAGTTTGGGCTTGTCATGTTGCCTGAACCCCAATTCATGGCTTGTTTCCAACAAACCATGAGTAGTAAGGTAGCAACAAATCTTGGCTACCATTTAACGATTGTAAGGAGAGAAAAGAACAATGAGTTTGGATAATGCAACAAGTCAAGGCTCGTGGTTTGCTAGCTAGGAGTGGAAGGGGAATGTAGTGGGGACCACTGAGCAGTGTGCGCTAGAACACTGATGGTTTGTTTTAAATATTTGTTATGGTTTCTTTTCTTAAACGACTTAAAGTGGTCTCAGAGATTTCAATTGGTTTCCTTTCAACAGGAGAATCCTGGGTTCTACAGCTTTCTATTCACATGATCCCTGCCCCCTTCACAGATTTCTCAGTACCCTCAACCTGCAATTCCCAGAAACCATGATAGCCAAATAAAATATCACCAAGTGAAATAATTCTAACCTCTTCCTCCATTCACCCGCATCCCAGAATTTGTTCTGCCACTGACTACTCTTTTACACAAATGAATGTAAAAATTGATTCACTTACCGTATATTTGTATCTTCAACTAGATGACTTGAGCAGCATATGAATGTTTAAAATACATAGAATAATGAGCAAACAAACAAATATTCCTGAGGGTTGTGAGTGAAATTATGATTTAGTCTCCTTCTTTGAGACTGCTTGCCTCTACTTTGCCATTCCAGGCCTGTCTCACACTTAACACAAGGCAACATTTGAAATATTAAACAATAGCAAGGTTGCACTTTGAAAGTTAATATTGAACATCAGCGCCAGGAATCTTGCTCCTGAATTCTTATTAGGATGCTACATGCGATCAGGCTGTCAGAAAGAAAAAGATGAGAAGTTTATGGAAAGCACTGAGTATGAATAATGTCTATAAGCTGAATTGTGGTTATATTATGCCAAGACGCACACATGCCTGGTTTTGCACCTATAAACACAAATACTCTGGCACCATCTCAGTGCATGAATTACTCAACACTAGCATATCGCTGTGTAAAGTGAAATGTAATAAAAATATGCTTTTTTGCACCTAAGTTAATTATCAGTTCAGATACATTAATATACATTAAAGGTCACTTTATGATGGTTATATAAAAATAAAAAAGATAAGCTACATTAATAGTAAGTTAATAAAATATCAAGTTCCTTTTTTAAAATGACACTGTA
Organism: Podarcis pityusensis; assembly: GCF_964106645.2. Lineage (NCBI taxonomy): Eukaryota > Metazoa > Chordata > Lepidosauria > Squamata > Lacertidae > Podarcis > Podarcis pityusensis. Next base: position 79,238,749 of record NC_138032.1, on the reverse strand, counting down.
GCCCTGCAGTCAAAAGAGGGATCCCTGTCATGGTCTGTCGGACGTTTTGGATGGTCATAACTGCAACCACGAATGTGGCAGGATCTGTACTGATCTCTTTTGACTAAGGTGGTTCTGAAACCACCAATGAGAGTAGCTGCTTCTTACTTTGTAGAGTTTTGCTCCCAGAGCTCATGGGGGTGGGAAAAGGCTAAACTTGTAAATGATCCAGATTTGCAAATCTGCCACAAACTTTTAGTATCAGTGGCATGGAAATAGTTTAAACATATATGTCCCAGTGTGCACTGGCCTTACTTCAAAACTATCCTGATGGGGGAACAGTAGGGAACAAGCTACAGGTGACACTTACCAGTGGTGCAGTCAGTGAATTTCATGGCTACGCTTTGTCTTCTCCTTGTCTATGTAGCCATGGCCAGCCAAATTAGCTAGCTTTGGTATTGCCTATTGCTATAGCTTTCCATGTGTGATGCATTCTCTTCCAGTGCCAACACAAGGTGTAAAGTGGAGCCTTCACACACGAGGATGTTGGGGTCAGGGTTTTGTATGTTCTCTGACCGCTCTCCACCATAAGTTCACACATGTTTGCCCGAAATGTGTGTGGCTCCTTGATAGGTAGGATTAGGAAAGACTCCCTGTCAGAAACTCCAGAGAACTTCTGCAATCAGCACTCAGTTGATTAGAGTGTGGTGCTGATAACACCAGGGTTGCAGGTTTGAGCCTCATATGGGACAGCTGCATATTCCTACATTGCAGGGGGCTGGACTAGATGAACCCCAGGGTTCCTTCCAGCTCTACAATTCTATGATTCTATGATAGACAATAGTGAGGTAGATGGGCCTATGGTTTAACTCATTGTTAGGTAACTGCCTATTAATAATAATAATAATTTATTATTATTTATACCCCATCCACCTGGCTGGGTTTCCCCAGCTACTCTGGGCAGCTTCCAACAAAATATTAAAAATACATTAAAACATCAGTCATTAAAAACTTCGCTAAACAGGGCTGCCTTCAGATGCCTTCTAAAAGTCAGATAGTTGTTTATTTCCTTGACATCTGATGCGAGGGCATTCCAGAGGGCGGGATCAACAACTGAGAAGGCCGTTCCTACATATGTTAGTATAGGGCTGCAGGGATGCTGAGGAGATGCACCATGTCTGATTTTTCATTATTTCTTTATTTACAAAAAACAACAACATACAATCCAGTGGCTCTCTGGATCCGTCACCAATTTTAAATGACACACAGAGACGTCATGTAACAAACGACGGCAGTAAAGAGGAATATGGCAATTTTTACATTTGCAAAACCATAGATTAATTCTATGTGATATGCTCTTGAGGGTGGGTTATGAGAAGCTAGGAATGCTGCCACAGAGAATAAAGTCCTACCTTCAGGTGGTATAAAATCTTCTACTTCCTTTGCACAATTATAGGTTGCAGAAAGCACCATGCAGCCTTATTCGCTATCTGTAAAAAGGGACTGGTGGCATTTGACGTTTTAGAGCCGCTGTGAGGGTAAACAAAGATGTAAATTTGCAAAAGCACTTTAAAATTTCTGTTTGAATATGATAGCGAATCACATCTGGGGAAGGTGCAAGGGAGGCAGATGAACTTTCAGCGGTATTGCTTGAGAAACTTGTCTTTAGCTGCCGAGTTAGTGATAAAATATAGTTTGATCAAGCCACCCTGAATAATGTTGTGTTATTTAACTAAAGACAAGCAGGAGCTATGCAATTTAATTAGATTGTTGTCCCCATTTTAATGAAAGATGAGTCTGAGAGGTATACAGTGGTACCTCGGGTTACATACGCTTCAGGTTACAGACTCCGCTAACCCAGAAATATTACCTCGGGTTAAGAACTTTGCTTCAGGATGAGAACAGAAATCATGCAGCAGCGGCACAGCGGCAGCGGGAGGCCCCATTAGCTAAAGTGGTGCTTCAGGTTAAGAACAGTTTCAGGTTAAGAACAGACCTCCAGAACGAATTAAGTTCTTAACCCGAGGTACCACTGTATATCATTAGGAGCGCCATTGCGTTGTTGGTGTTAGGTTGCTTTTCTTTCTGCCAGCAAGGGGGGGAGGAGATGCTTTTGAATTAACATTAAACGATGATTTCATTTTTCTAAGCTAATTATTTCCATCTGAATCAGCTCCTCTCTGCCTGTGTGTGTGCATATTGCTAGACGAGAACTCTTCGCATGTCGTAGGGCCACTGTAGTAAAAAAGAGTGAGTGAGTTGGTTTTGTGACGTCATGCTATCTCTTTTGAGCAATTATCTAAAAGTAGGTTATACGGATTTGGTACCTTGCAATGTGTGGATTGCTGCTCTCCATTATGGTGATGGTGGACAGCAGGGAGCAAGGGGTTCTCAGCAGGCCTGGATGCAAATTAGCCTCTTGGAATGGTTTGATGGAGGCATATCTCTTTTTCAAAATGCCTATTGGCACCATCACTTAGGTTGTTTATCAGCTTCAGCAATATACCATATAGCTTTGTTAATGTCTGCAAATGTAAAATAAATTTTTAAAATCATATGGTTTGCTCAAGCAATTAAGAGAAGTTAAGTGATTAAGTCATTCATACAGAGGAGCTATCATTTTATTATTCTTTGCTGTTTTACGGCCCTGAGGAACAGCCTTTTAAAAAGAAAAATCATCCCCTTTTCTCCAGTATCTGCAGCTTGTGATAGAATTTTGTAGTGGGCTTGTCAATAACTGCTTACATGGTTGCTTTCCTGTTTGCCTGCAGTGACTATAAATGAGCTCCAAGTGAAAAGGAAGGTACTTTCATAATCTGAAGAGTGTTGTTGATTCTTTTTCCTTCAATCACTTGTTTTTGTTGTTGTTTAGTCGTTTAGTCATGTCCAACTCTTCGTGACCTCCTGGACCAGAGCACGCCAGGCACTCCTGTCTTCCATTGCCTCCCACAGCTTGGTCAAACTCATGTTCGTAGCTTCAAGAACACTGTCCAACCATCTCGTCCTCTGTCATCTCCTTCTCCTTGTGCCCTCCATCTTTCCCAACATCAGGGTCTTTTCCAGGGAGTCTTCTCTTCTCATGAGGTGGCCAAAGCATTGGAGCCTCAGCTTCAGGATCTGTCCTTCCAGTGAACACTCAGGGCTGATTTCCTTAAGAATGAATAGGTTTGATCTTCTTGCAGTCCATGGGACTCTCAAGAGTCTCCTCCAGCACCATAATTCAAAAGCATCAGCCTTCTTTATGGTCCAGCTCTCACTTCCATACATCGCTACTGGGAAAACCGTAGCTTTAACTATACAGACCTTTGTCGGCAAGGTGATGTTGCTGCTTTTTAAGATGCTGTCTAGGTTTGTCATCACTTTTCTCCCAAGAAGCAGGCGTCTTTGAATTTCGTGACTGCTGTCACCATCTGTAGTTATCAAATGACTGATTTAGGTAAGCTGGTGGGGTGAGCAAATAACTTTTGAGTACACTTACAAAACTGATCTACAACATCCATATATTAACTATTAACTTTTAAGTCATCAGGAACCCGTTCACACAATACATTTAGCATCTATATGAGCACCAGCCACTCTCTAGGAGTTAGGAATGAATCTGTCCATTTCAGTTTCTCTCAGTGTCTAATTTTTCACTATCCCACATTTTCATATCAGTTTGTGATTTTTTTGAAGTCCTCATGGAAATTAACCAGCAATTTATGGCAAATTTCTCCTAGTTATACATATCTTTGTATGCAATTTCCCTCAGTATTCAAATTTTCTATTGCCCCCTAATATAACAGGTGGAATTCGGTGCAACATAAAGGAAATCATTCAATCAGTGGAAATATTTCTGTTTGCCTAACAGAACATTCTTCCCTGACTTCCTCTTGTGTGCTGTTCTGGGGGCGGGGGTCTTACTGTGAGAGAAGCAGAGACTTGGAGAAAGCCTCTAAGGTCCCTCCCTTGTGCAAATGATGCTTAACAGTTGCATGTAACCTGGTAGTTGCCACCACCACTGCCTACCCTTCTTAACACTGACAGATCACTGGAGGGGCTGCAGAGGCTCCAAACCAATTACCGTACTTTTCAAGGTGCTTTGAACCAACACACCCTGCACTTCCTAAGCCAAACTTCTTATAGCTTGCTAGGGGAAGCAGAGCTAGCTTCCAGCTGTCTTCCCCATACCCATCAAGTGCCTCTGTTTTCCCAGGACATTCACAGCATTGCAGAAACAATCCCAGCTTCTGATTTCATCCAGGAATGTTCCGTTTTCCCCCTCCAGCATTGCCACTGCCCAGCACAGGAGGAGTATGAGCTGGTGTTTGCAACCAGCGCTCGCACTTAGCAGGGGATCCTTTGTGAAGCATTTCCCCACTGGAACAGAGGTGTTGAAGATGGGCAACACTCTTGCCAATCCCTCTCTGCCATTGCCAAAGCCGTTGCTGCTGTCACGGCAGCGTGAGGTGTGGTGAGGGCGGAGGAAGCGAGAAAGGAGGGAAGGGCAGGAAGAGGTTTTAGCACCTGACTTTTCTGGAGGTCTAAAGGGGCTCCACCAAAGAACAATTAGAACGTATATTGCAGCAGAGCACTTTAGAAAAGCAAAATATCTAAAATTTCTTACTAACATACGCTTAAACTCTTTCCCTGTAATTAATGTGTATTCATAACATTTTATGTTGTTGGGAGGATTATGGCATTGATATTTACGTAAGGAATACTATGATGCACAAGTACGTGCACTACCACACATTACAAAGTTAAACAGTAATCTTTTTGGCATATTCTTGCAGCTTGAGGGAGGCTACTCCTTTTCTTTCTTCTTGATCATAAACAGGAGACAAAGGAACTCGCTGGGAAATCGCATAAAGCATTGTAAATGTCAGATTTATAGTGTTCATTATCCCCATTTGCAGAATGTTTGAGTCATTTAAAATCTGAGACTGCACCAGTATGACAATCTTCCTAACGAGAATGAGGAGAGGTGCAGCCTACATCCTTTCTTCTGACTGAGGGCTATGAAAATTAATACACGAGTCTGGGGTGCCGGTCAACTATTTCTTTGATCAGGACAAGGTGCTGTATGTAGACAAGAGTGTCCTTGCATAAGTGGCAGGTGGAGGAAGAGTCCTGAGGGATCAATCATACTGAGGATCTGCCCCCATCAGCCTTTGGTTTCTAGCACAGGCCTGTAAGTTGCCTAAGGGCAACAGCTCTCTCCTGCTGGATGTCCCTAGCATTTGACATTCAGTGGACACTGAACTTGGATATAGCTATCATTAATAACACATCTTGAAAGTTCTCTCATCTTTGAATTTGTTTAAGCATTTTTTTAAAAAAAGCTACTGAAACGTATGCGAATTTCATAGAATCCCCGTAGAATCATAGAATTGTACAGTTGGAAGGGTTCTTGCGGTTCATCTAGTTCTAGTCAATTCCCCTGCCTCAACTCACAGTCTCCCATCCAATTTGAAACCATACTGGACCCTGCTTAGCTTTACAAATGTGTAAGCAGTTTTATTGCTACACCACTAGGAAGCAATGGCTTCTTTAAATAGTGTTGTTGGGTATAGGAATACTTCCTTTGGTCTCTTTGGAACCTACTGCCAACCCTAACTCTCTGTATTCTAGAGCTATGAGGAGGGGGAAATATTTCTATCCATTCTATCTGTGCCATTCACAATGGCATAAAGCTTTACACATACCACCTCTTTCTCCTCTGTAAACTTCCTGAGACACTTAGCTTTTCCTGCATTAGGATAGTGCTGGAGGGCTTGAGCTAACAGCAGGGCCTGGACACCTTATTCTCTGCTCCACCAAGTGCTTACAAGTGGAGGGTCAGTCCGAGCTGAGCCTCCCTGCTTTACGGCAGCTGCCTGACAGTGGCAGGAAGGGAGAAAGCAGCCAGGCAGCCGGAAGGAATCGAGCTACTTATATCCGGGCCATGTTGGGCTTGTATAAAAACCCTCCTGGGCTCGGTTTCACAGCCTGACAACTTATATGGGGGAGAAGGTGCTGAACAGACTGCTGCCTTGTCTCTTCTGGTTTCCGACTGCCATATAGATTTAATATATTAGCACTGAAATTATGATCACTTTCACACCCAGCTGCTTGTGAGTAGCAAGAGGCATCCGGCCAGCTTCTTTTGGAAGCAGGAATGTGGGACTAAATGGGTGCTGGTCTGACTTGGCAAGGCTACTTTGCATTCCCCATCAGGGAGATGTCAGCCAAGCACCTGCTAACTCCCTGCATTGCTCTATGTACATTATCCTCATGGCTGCCTTTCTGTTAGCTATTTTGTATCTCTGTATACAGCAGTATGTACTGCGAGTCTTGTGTTGTGTTGTGCAGTTCCTTGTTCAAAGTAAGCAAGCTGGTTTCTTGCATATGTGTGTATCTACTTAGTTCACGGTAGGGGCAAAATTTGAACTTGGAACTTGCTGGTGCACAGCTCAGTCTTTCAGCCACTACACTAAGGAACCACTTTTAGATAACATATTGTTGTTTAGTCGTTTAGTCGTGTCCGACTCTTTGTGACCCCATGGACCAGAGCACGCCAGGCACTCCTGTCTTCCACTGCCTCCCGCAGTTTGGTCAAACTCATGCTGGTAGCTTCAAGAACACTGTCCAGCCGTCCAGCCGTCTCATCCTCTGTCGTCCCCTTCTATTTGTGCCCTCCATCTTTCCCAACATCAGGGTCTTTTCCAGGGAGTCTTCTCTTCTCATGAGGTGGCCAAAGTATTGGAGCCTCAGCTTCAGGATCTGTCCTTCCAGTGAGCACTCAGGGCTGATTTCCTTAAGAATGGATGCATTTGATCTTCTTGCAGTCCATGGGGCTCTCCAGAGTCTCCTCCAGCACCATAATTCAAAAGCACCAATTCTTCAGCGATCAGCCTTCTTTATGGTCCAGCTCTCACTTCCAAGATAACATATAGAATCATACAATTGTAGAGTTGGAAGGGACCCAGAGGATCATCTAGTCCAGCCCCCTGCAATGCAGAAAACCTGCCCCCAGCCATCCCTGAATGGGTTCGAACCAACAAGCTTCTGGTTAACAGCCAAACACACTGACTCACTGCACTACAGAGACATGAACAGGCTCTGAAAATATAGCCTAACAGTAATCATGTTGCTACAATCAATAGATTTTTTTAAAAGAACTGCTTTCTCACAAACTTAATATGTGCCCTCCCAACCTTGCTTTTGAGAATAGCTGATGATAATGAGACTCAACAGAGAGATGTTATTTCTGCTTGCCTGTTCTGTTGTTGCCAAGATTGTACGTTGCAGTTTTCTCAGAAAATGGTACTTGCATTTTGTATTTTTTTTTAAAAAAAGAAATGGCCTTTGAAAGAAATATCCTTGAAAACTGCAAAAAAAAACAAAAACAAAAAATACCAAACAAACAATCAACAGCAAAAAGCCATAGAAGCTTGTAGCTCCTAAGGTAGGATGCTACTTTATTTGCAAACATTAAAGGGCCTCTACCTCTTCCCGTGATTGTTGCATGCTATTGTAAGCAATTACAGTGTAGTGGGGAAGTCAGATAAGAGCTCTTCTTCTTTACTTCTCCATATGAGTAATTACGTCTTCTAGATATAATCAGTGTTAAAGGTAGTGAAGTGCATAATAATTGCAGGAGCAGCAGGTCTGTGATTGGCTTTCAACTCAGCATGTATGTAGAGCAGGAACTCGATTATGTTTTGCTAAACTTTCAACAAGAGAAGCTTAGCAGATTTGGAGATATGTTTTGGTGGCTGCAATAGGATGCCACAGTCCTTCTATCCACTTACTTCTTCGTTAACTCCGGGAAGCCGCTAGATAAAGCCACTTCCGACCTCAGGAGGAGGTGGTGGTGTGGGCTTCACACCCCCAACACGTGCGCGGAGGCTGGCTTCTAGCCCCCGCGCGATCAGGGGAATTCTTGGGCCACGTCATCCCTTGAGCCAGCCAATCGGCTGGCTCGGGGTGTGTGGCTTGCCTCATTTAAGGCAAGCGTGGCCCCGGGATCTCCCTCTTTGGTCCACTCAGCTGCTGAGGTTTCCCACCTGCCCGCCCTTTAAGGTTCCCCTTCTGACCTTGCTATGGACCTCGGTTGGTCGCCATTAAGGGGCCTGGTAGGAATTTTTTCCACTTGGCAAATTGGCACCGGCCATTTGGTTTTTCACCTACCTCGTAGCAAATCATCACAACTCCTTTGGTTTTGGCGGTTAGGCATTGGTAGGGGTATTGTTATGTAGATGTGTTGGGGGGGAGGAGCGCCATCACCTCCCCCAAATATTGAATGGTATTCTGGCAAAGGATTCCAGGCGGCGTGGCCTCATCCCCCCTTCATCCGAAGCCTATGGAGGCCAGGGCCTAAAGCGCGCCCCTGAGTGGTGGCCCCGGGGAAGTCCCTAGTTGATGTGCATCAGCAGGGCTCCCCCTGCTGGTATTAACCCTTCCCGGTCTTCAAGCAAACAGGCTGAAGTCGGATAGTCGGATAGGACCAATGCCTAAGCCAATAACCTGTAACCAATAAAGTTGTGGCCAATTTTAGCTCATTAACCTAAAATAATGGTGTCTTGTGTCTTTATTCTTACTGCTGGGAGGCGGGAACTCACCACACAACTAGCATTCCAAACCATGAGATCCTTCCTTGTCTAGATCCATCCACTGTTGTTGTTTGGGGGCAGATGTCAATGCCTCCAACCTCTCCCTGGTAAACTATGTCTTGCTTTGTCCCCTATTTTTAATTTCTCTTCTATTTGAAAAAAAAAGTCTTTTTTAAAAAAGCGCTAACCTGCAAAATAGGGACACGTGGAATTTATGCAATCTCCTTTGCCATGGCTCTAAGTTAAATCTCAGTGGTAGGATCAGATTCTCTGGTGCACACATATAAATGCAGGTTCGATCAGCTGATTCTATAAACAAACCACTCTATCTTTTTGGGGTTTCTTCTTTTTGTTTTAATGTGTTGCCATTTTTCATTATGGCTGGGGCCTACAAAAGCTGGAATTAGCCTTTCTGGATCTCCAAGCAGACCTAATTCATTAAGTGACTGTCAGCAACTGTCAACAAGAAGCCCTTCCCAGTCTTACCTGGAGGTGCTGGGATAGAATTTTGGGAGCTTTCCCATGCAAACCATATAAACTACCACTAACATCCTGCTAGCATGAAATGCAATATATAAATTGTTTAAATAAGCCTTCAAACATCTCTGGTGCTCTGCAGAAGTTTTGGACTACAATTCCCATCATTCTCTGCCAATAAAACGAAAGAACTGCTTACAGCAGTAAATGAGTAATAAAGCAAAAGCAGATAAGAGGTTGGAAGGCTGAGCCAAAATTAACCTCTCATTTTGCAGGACTTTCATACCCATGTGAAGATTGAGGAGTGGGGGCTGGAATGGGCTTGTCTTAAAGTGGTACATTTTCCCCTTTTTCTTTTTGCAGAAAAGAATGCTCCACTCCCCTATCAAGGAGTGCTTGGGTTGTTCTCAGCAGTATAGTAGCCTTCTTTTTAAAGTTGGGATGGAACAATCCATGAGCTTCCTGGTTGTGGCACCCTGCATTTTAGAGCTTTTCTTGAGCAACTCATGTGGTCAACCTGCTGCTTGTCTTTTAGAAGCTAGTTAAAACATTTCAGTTTCAAAAGACATTCTGTCCTTTGCAGTGGGGAGATGGAAAGCTGGTGTTTCCTGCTGCTGTGCTGTCATTTCAACTGCATGGTCATTTTGGATTTGCCTGTTTGATTATGAATGTTAATGAGAGCTGCTTTGAAAGCCCAGTGAGGGCCAATAATCAGGGAATTCCTTAGAAGGACTAAATAAATGTTCAGTTTAATGTACATGCATATTAACATACATATATGTAATGAAATGTATTCACATACTGTAGCTTGGAATAGTGTTGTTGCGTAACCTAAATGCTCGTTTTACTGAAGCAGTAGGTCAGCAACAGCCATAAGAAATATGTTTTGCAATCACTGGGCAACTAACCTAAATGCTTTCATGAATTTAGCATTTCTCTTATTCATAGCCCAAGGAATGTCTTGTACTTGAGGCTGCCTTGTTAGTTTACAATGCAAAGCAAATAATTCAAATTCTACATGTTAGGAGTGTGGAACAGGAGCTTTGAAGCTGAAAGGACTTCCTGCTTCTCTGGGTTCAGAGTGTGCATTATTCCTCTCCCAAGCCTCTCAGCAGCTATCAGTCAGCAAGCAGACCACTTGGATCAATTTAAAAGCTAATGACTTTACAGGAATTTAAGAATGTTAGTAACCATATCCGAACGAACAATAGTGATTTTAATAAAGAGTAGATTACCCCATGCTAAGCTTGACTCGATGAATGAAAAAGAGAGAAGTCATAATGAGGGAGAACATAAATTCAATACTTAGAAATAAGAGGCATCTTAATTAAAATGACCTGACTTGCCTCAGCATTTAGCAAACAAGACTTTAAATTTACATTTAAGTGACAAGAACAAGGTGACTAACCTAAGTAAAGGCTCAACAGTGCAATTCTATGCTTGTTTGCTTGAACGCAGGTCCCACTGATTTCATTGGGACTTGGGCTGCAATGTTATGCCTACTCTACTGGAAGGAATCCCCACTGAACACAGTGGTAATTTTCATCCTAGTAAACCTGCATAGGATTGCACTGTACCTCTCTAATGTGTGAATAGGCTTGCAGCTAAAACATAGTTTGTCAGAGTTTGGCTAGAACCAAGGCACAACATAATTAGCTGTTCTGTCAAACGCTATGTTCACCAGAGACTCAGGTCATGGGAGCAGGGCAGACTGGTAGCTTGACCACTGTTCTATTGATTAAAACAGCAAATTAGACTTGTAAAGGTTAAATCACAGAAATAAGCTGTATTTGTTGTTTCCCTGAATGAAATACATGAGATCATTGGGTAACGTACATCTCTGAATGATGGAAAAGGTCTGACAACTTGGTGACTTTAGTTCTCGATCCATTGATAATTTCACTCTGGTCCTGACCTATTTTGTGAATTTGAACTGTCTCCTTCTGTGACTGTAAGTGGAGCATTCCTTTTAAACCTATTTGATTTGTGTGCCACGCAAGCAAGTGTTGAGATTGAGTGCTGTAGTATTTAAGCCTCTTGCTTTTTAAGTGGTGCTAAGGTGACTCTGAGTCCATTTCTAATATGAATCATCTTGTCTTTTTTACCTCCACTTTGGAAGAATGAGCAGAGTTACAATGGCAAGTTGGCTATCTGAGTTCTTGAACTATATACCAGAGGCAACAAGAAATAGGTGAAGGGTTTGGTGATGGGGTGCAGGAGGTGGAGTTTGTCATATTTTAAAAATTGTGGAATCCTGAGTAGTTCCATTGCTTTGAACTCATGGAGGAAGTAACATGTTAACTGGGCCTTGTTGATGAAAGGGTGTCTGGGACTTCTCACTGTTATGTTGCCATTCTTAGCACTCTGCCATGTACTAGGACATGTTTTCTGCAGATGCACAGCTATCAACTATGAGGGGAGGCTACATGGTGATGCTTTGCTTAAATTTCAAAAAAGACTTCATTATATACATCTCATGTTTTCCTATGATAATAGTCTTAACCTACCCTGTTTTGGGCAGTTTTAGGGGGAACTGGGCAAACAAGGACTTGCTTAACAACCAACAATAACACCTTAACTCTTATCTTAGGATATTATAGTGGTGAGGAAGCAATAAGGCAAGGCATTGCTGATTTTTCTATCTCTCTGGGAGGCAGCCACCCTTTCAGGAGTTGCAACCCTCCTGGTATATAGCTTTCACTTCACCAAAAGAAGAAAGCTGAGCAGATTACAAATCTACCACTTTTGTGTCTCTGCAGAGCTTATTGCGGCCTTCCTCTATGTTTTATTTTTTTGTTAAATTTATATATTCTCCGTCTAAGTAGCTCACCTTGGCTTACCAAAGTTTTCCAGCTGCTGAACCATGCTGGGTGCCTTCAGATCATTCTCTGGGACTAAAGCATAATGCTAAAAATAATTAAGATCATTCTTTGCGTGGACAGGCGGAGTCCCCAGATCCCGAGCGGTCCCCCCCCCCCCGTCATGTGGAATAACGACTCGAGACAACGTGCTATGGGATTAAATTGGCCACAACTTTATTAAATTTCAAATGTGGGTAGACCTTGGCTCAGGCATTGGGCGTTCTCCCTCCCCAGTCCCCAGCCGGGGACCTAGGGAGCATCAGGGTTATCCAGTGTGTGTGGGGGGGTGGGCCGGCTCTGGTTCAAGCAGAGATAGCCACCCCCGTTACGCTGCCGCCGCAGGGGAGAGCAATGACGACCTTTCGGCGTACTGTCAAAGCCTCCCTTCAGAAACCCCTTTAACGGGGAACCCTGGTATCGCCGCCGCAAAGAGGAAGATGGACTAAAGGATTCCACCCAAGGCCTGATACCGCCAAAGTTGTGACGTTTTGCTACGGGAAAGGTGAAACCTGCCAATGCAGGGAAATTCCTTTCTGGCCCTTTAACAGCGACCTTAACGTAGCAGCGCCCGCATACCTGTGAAGAAAAGTTAACCTGCAATCCTATGAAGAAAAGTTAACCTGCAAAATAAGGCATTAACTGAGGGTGGGTAGGGTGGGAGAAGCTCTGGAGCCAAGTGAGGATTCCCAGGTAAGATCCTCCCTCTATTGTGTGGGCAGGTAATCCCTCCCCTACCTGGCCTGGTCTCCTTGGCAACGCTTCCCCAGGTGGGATTGGACAACTGACTGAGGTAGGCAGAGACCTCCAGGTATCCCACCTGAGGGAAGGCAAAGCCAAGCCTATGCTGTTGGAGCCGCTCCAGATCTAGGGGCTGCGCGTGTCCACGCAAAGGGCACCCCCCGTTTTAAGCGGGGAGCGGTCATTCCTGTGGCACCATATTGATGCATGCCAATGCTCTGTATCTAAACCAGTGGTTTTCAAACTACATTTCATGGCATCCTAGGGTTTTTTGGAAACTTCCTGGAGTTCCTCAATGAGAAGATCAATAACAGTGGACAAGCTTACCTGAAAAACAAGTAGCCTACACCCACCAGTGTGCTCTTGTGCAGTTACAGAGGAGGGTTGGGCATATTCAAGGCACATTTTTTATTTTAGAGATGGGCAGATCAGTCTGTTTCTGGTCGGTGTCAGTTTTGCAGGTGTTTCAAATGTGTTCTGCTTCTGCATTTTTCTCTGGATTAAAAACACAACTAGGAAGATTTGCAAGTAGCATATTATTTAAGCATGCATTTTTAATATGTGTATGTTTAAAGCTTTTTTGTTCCAAATACAGTTTTTAAAAACACTTTCCACCCCCACCTGTTTTAGCTGAGAACTGTATCACAAAATTTAGAGAAGCGTTAAATCTGAAGGATAGTTATGTTCCCGTAATTAGTCAGAGAGGCCCCGCTCAGGTCATTTTGCACTGGATTTTCCAGAAATTAAATTTCTCTAGCATCCCTGCTTGACATAAAGGTGTGGCCCAACAAGCTTGGCTAGTACAATAGTAACCTGCATGAACTGAATGCACATTCAGTTCCCTCGCCTTCACGATGGCAGATTAGCACTTTGTGCTGAGGTTCCTTGACAGACAAATTGTGGAAACTTCTTTCTGAAGGTTGAAAGTTTGAAAACTAGTGTGTGCAGAACATAACTCAGGTCCTGTCCTCAGATATAACCGTCCTCAGTTATATCTGATAAACCTGTGTCAGGGACTGCAAAGGGCATGTGTGTCTGTCATATGATTGAATATTCTTCTTTTTAAAAGAAGAAGTACTTGTACATAAAAAAGCTAACATATCTGGCTATCATGCTAAGGTTTTTTGTTTTGTTTCTAGTATTCTTTTTAATACAAAGAAGCATTTGATCGCACCTGTAGTTGAAAGAGGTGCAGACAGCTTATGAGTTGTGAGAATTAGGCCTACTTCCCCGCTTTTCCTACCTGCAATCTGTGACGCGACATTGCGTACAGGTGTGTGACATCACACATATGACATTGCATACAGGTGTGTAACATCACACATATGACATGCAACATCATGCCACATTTGGGGAGGGGCCCCCCCTCCAAAAACATCACGCGACATTGCATGTCAGGCATGTGCACGAGACATTGCAGTCCAAGTTACGGTGGTTGGCACCCACAATGCTGAGGGTTATAGGGCGCCCCTATGTACTATGCAGAGAAGTTTTCAAAGAAACAGCTAATAAACAAAAGTAGATCTCTGTTAACAGGTAAATGCCTGCATGTGCAGAAATATGGGTCTTTCCCATGGACTTGGAAGCCGCCGGGAAACTGCTGTTCCCAGGAACTCCAGCCCCCAAGACACTGTTGCTGTCTTTCTTGTTGCCTCTACAAGATAAATTTGTAGGGAGAGATAAAGGTCAAAGGCAAAGGAGCCTCCAGGTTATGTCCCATTCCCCAGATGTGGGTGGAAGTAGACCTGCAGGCCTTCTTGTGTTCCAGATGACATAAGGAGCATGATGAAACCTGGAGCTTGGAATAGGGCTGGGCGATATATTGATATATTGTCCCAAACCAGTTTGAAGTCCATATCTGATAGCAGTTTCATAATTTTTGACTTGCTAATATATCCCAAATCATGGTGTGTGTGTGTGTGTGTGCATGCGCTATGCAAAATCTTGACGTGGGAAAAACTGAAGCTAGCCAATGTTCCATGCCTTATTTCAGACATTGCGATATGTCAGTATATCACAATTTTAACTGGTGATACATTGCGATGTTGAAAACCAGTTATCGCCCAGACCTAGATTGGGATAGATGTACCTTAAAATAAGCTAATTCAGGCTCCATCCAAATTCAGCCCAAATGTACCTAGTTCATTATGAATTGAGCCTGTGGGAGCTTTCATCACCAAACTTTGGGCTGTAGAGTAAGCCATCTGCTCAGATCAGTCAAAAATGAGTGGGAAATGTTATTTCGCAATATTGGTAGTGTGGAGAAAATAGCACTATAGATTGTTCTTGCGAGCCCTGAGCATCACACATTTCTTAGGCCATAGTTTTGCTACATGGAAAGAGGCCATGGATAAATCTGTCTGCATTTCTCGAGAGTCTTTGTCTAGTGGTGGTTTCTGCCCTCCTATAAAACATTTTCCCCCACTGCCATCAAAAAGCAATTTTCAAGAATGTAATATTGTTCACCATTTATATTCCGAGTCTGAAGCAAAATTGAAACAATATCTTACATGCTTTAACACGGTTATACTATGAATTGGAGATGAAATTTCTTGGTATATATAACAGTGGACAGCCTTAACTGCTACAAATGCAGGAAGATGAATTTTATCTTGTCAGTTTGTTTTAACACTAGGTGTTTTGTATGTAATATAGGTTGCACATTACATTGCAAACAGGAGAAGCTCTCTGTTTCCTCTTCCACACTCAGACCCTTCTCATAACTGTTTCTTGCATGTGGAAATTTTCCCCATAGCTGTTCCACCGAGGTCTCTCTGCATACCTGCTCCTGTGCAATTTGATGCATTTCAGCATGTCCTAGACAGTGCAAATTGATGGGAATGGATTGGGGAAGCATATTTAATCCTGAAGTCCCACATGTGTGAGGAACTACAAAAGAAACCGCTAGCTGCTTGAATTTTAAAAAGTGTGGGGCTTGACCAATGGGGGAGCCTTTCTCTGTGCCACTTTGTGCACACACCAGGGGTGGGGCAAGGGGCGGAGGACAAACAGAGCCCACCACACTCACCACCATTGGAGCAACACCAGTCCTGAGCGTCATGGCTGTCATGCCCTCCTTGTGCCACCCTCCCTGTATCCGAGCCTCAGGGAGGGCAGTGTGGGGATGTGGCAACCATACACCCCTCGATCCCAGTATTGCGCGGATTAGCTGGGTTCATCTTTATGCATAAACTGAATCAAATTTCTCACCCATCCATAATTCTGGATCATAAAACTTGTGCTACAGTAACTGCATTAGTTTTTAAGGTGACACAGGATCCCTCATTCTTTGTGTTACAAATTATCACTGACTTCACCCTGGAATTTATCTCTCTCTTGTAACTATAACACACACACACACACACACACACACACACACACACACTTGATCTGAAATTATTTACTGCAGATTTGTAATAAAGTTGCATGTTGTTTTAATGGCTCTTCAGCTTTACATGAACCAGAAAAATATCTGTAAAATGAACCAGAAAAATATCTGTAAAAAATATTTTTTAATTGACCCTGATGTGCCTAAAACACATTTATTGTTGGGGGAAGAAGAAGAGGAGGAGGAGCCCTGAAACTCTCACTTAAACCTTTAATGCACTTTAATGCTTAAAGGAAACCTTCCCCCCCCCCAAAAAAAGTGGGATTCCTACATAATAGATTAGATCCAGTAACTATAAATAAGACAGGAAAGGTTAAAAGGCCTACTAGTTCTTTTTTTAGAAATGTGGCAGTTGCATCTTTTACTGTACTGTAATCTTAAACTAAGTAGGTCAGAGACACCCCCCCCCCCAACACACATGCACCCTTTTTAAAAAGAAAAGAAAATGATGGTTCTGTTTCAAAGACATAGAGGCTATACGAGCTACAAAAGTTACCCATCCTTATGACCATGTACAGTGGTACCTCTGGTTACGTACTTAATTCGTTCTGGAGGTCCGTTCTTAACCTGAAACTGTTCTTAACCTGAAGCACCACTTTAGCTAATGGGGCCTCCCACTGCTGCCGCGCTGCCACCGCACGATTTCTGTTCTCATCCTGAAGCAAAGTTCTTAACCCAAGGTACTATTTCTGGGTTAGCGGAGTCTGTAACCTGAAGCGTATGTAACCCGAGGTACCACTGTATTTCCATTTGTTATCTGTGCGTGTATCTAAGGGTTAAGATCCAGCAAGGCTTGCTGACCTGGTGGGCAGATCAGAGCATGCCCTCAACTCCCTCAGCATTATTTTTTTATTATTGATTGAATTTATATACCACCCTATACCTAGAGGTCTCAGGGCATGTGGGGGGGGCATTAAAGACACTCCCATTTCATCAGCTGACAGGATTGGAGCATGCCTTCAACCTACCACCCCTTGTTCCTCCTTCAAACCACTGAGGTGGTGGTTGTTGTTGTTAAAATTTGTATACCGCCCCATACCCATAGATCTCAGGTTAGTTCACAACATAAAATTATAAGGAGAAACACTGGGGGAGGCAGGGTGTTTGAAAATCCTTTGTTCGCATCCCTGCACTGCTCTGGGAAGGTATATACGAGGCACTGAAACACAGACAGAGACCTCACTTAAGCTTCTCCTTCAAGCCAAGGAAGTTTGCGTACAGCCTCACACAACATTTTCATAGGGCTGTTGGAAAGCCCCATGGTTCACATGCTTTGAGGTTCACAATTCACTTGCTTTGGGGTTTCAAAGGGAAGCATCATCCGGTGTCACTATGATGTCATGTGACTGCCCACCTGCCATCTTTGGCCTGCCAGTGGTGGGGGAAATAAAAATCTGCCCCCCATCAGAAAAAGACCCCCCCCCCAATTTACAGCGCTTCAAGGGTTGTACTTCCCTTGAAATGGAATTTGCCTAGTTTCGAAGCACTCCTCAATCTGGTGCCCTAATAGAAATGTTGTAGGGCATCCTTTTCAAGTTATGTGTTGTATACCAGCTGTCCTTTCTGAACCAAAGGAGACCTTGCCACAGTCATTTGTGCCCTCTGACTAGTAGCAGCCCTCCAGGATCTTCCCCGGTCCTGTTATCAGGGATCCTTTTATCTGGGGTTGCCACAAAGTGCAGCCGAGATGTTTTGTATACAACGCATGTGCTATGCTACCCACCCTTGTATCTTTCCATTTAACTACTGTGCTACGGTGAGGGTGCTCTATGGGATGGCGAGTCCAGCCAGCAAGTTTTTTTAAAAAAACCCACCAGAACAATCACACCATGAGAATGGTGGCCTTTATGTTCCATTCTGGGAAGGAATGAAAACTGTTTGTTCAGCCGAGGGAGACATCTGTCACATTCCTTTCTGTCTATGCAAGCTGGGCTTCTCTCTTTGGCTTGTGCCACACAGACTTTGTGTGATGAGAGTACCAAATCATATCTCGTATTTACAGGTCTTTTCACTCTTTGCACAGTGCTGCCGGTATCCCTCCCCTTCTTTTCTACATCAATTACCTGCATGGTTTTCATTTTGAGTTTACTGGCTTTTACAGCACAGCTGTGTTCAACAGACACAGTGAATATCTAGCCATCCCTGGCCTTGTTGTTCTTTTGCATCCACAGGAATGGGAAATTTGCACTGAGTCTGAAAAACATTGGGCAGGTCCACACTACATTTAAAGCACATTCAATGCACATTTAAAGAACGTGACTGAGCTACAATTCCCAGGTTGGCTATTCCTGCTCTAGGAGACAAAAGGTTATCAAATCATATTACTATTATTTGAAAGCATGGATGTATTTTTTAGTAATATGGACCAGAGGTACCATATATGCAGTGAGATTTCTCAAATAGGCATGAGGATTACTGGCTACCCTTAGCATATTCTCTTCCTTTTCCCTGAGAAAGTTTTTGAGTTGCAATTTTCAGATTCATTTGCTTGTATCTAGTCATCAGGCCATTTGAAAACAAAAGTTTAACAATTACAAAAGTAACACAAGGTCAGTAGAAGTTAACTCAGACCAAAATAAAACTAAACTGTATATAACAGGCTTCCGGAACAGCGCGCTCAGTGTCGGGTCACAGTTTGAGCTCTGAGCTGCTCGCGACAGACTTGGCACCTGGAGAGGCTAAGCAGGAGCAACGGGAGGCGTAAGTTGCCCCTACTTGGGTTGATTTCCTGGGAGCAGAGGCTCAGCGGTGCAAAAAGGGGTTTCCCCACACCAGAATTGGGCTTAAAGACACCTTAAAGAAGGAATTTAGGGGAGAACCTCAGCGCAAAGGAGCGAGATGGCCCTCCGGTGCCTTCGCCTCCAGACCCCATGAGCTAGCACTGGACTCTCCGGTAAGATATTGACACAAATTCAAGGAGCCTGATTCCCCTTAAAATATATATATATACAGCGATACAGGGATTATATAAGCCCCAACAATACATCGGAAACAAAAAGGGGGGGACTAACAAACAGACAAAATTAAGAAGTTGCAAATGGAATGCTAAAAGGGGGTCATCCCTCACAACAGAAATTAACGCTGAAGAACTGGCATTACGGTAGAGGTTTTGATGGGCTTTTCTGTGCTCCCAAAACAACACAAACAACCCAAGAAGTGCTACTGGAGTTTGGAGCGGGGGAGTAGTTTAGACCGGCTAAACAGATGACAGAAATGAGGAGAGCTTTTTACCAGAGGCTTGCGGGGATCTGGAGAGGTGACGAGAAGGCTGGAGAAGACAGAGTGGAGTGGAGTGGAGTGGAGTGGAGTGGAGGGTGGAAAGGGTGGTGAATCAGCAGACTGAGTGGAGTATGCCCCACTTTTAAAACAAGCAAACAAAAAAAACTCCACATTCTTCTTTTAACAAATGATAACATAAAACATATAAAAGAAATGATTATGTGCAAATCTGAAGAAAATCGTGTAAGTGAATAAAAGCATAAAACCTCAATCCTTGAATCTCCCTGACAGGACAAAGCATTCTGTCTTAAGCATTTTCTCCTCTCTTCAGCTACTGCAAAGAGAAGTATTGTTCTCTCAACTCCTTATGCAAGGGACAATACAGTATAGAATCATTTGTACAAGGACTACAATCTAGTTTAAAACACAAGGACAGGTACATTTAGAATATGGCATATTTCTGAAGGTTCCTTCTAAAACAGCTGAAGGCATCAGATTTACCTTAATAAAGGCCATCTTATTTTTCAGTTTCTGCAAATCCTTAAAATGGCAAGGCAGTGTAAGAGAAATGAAATGGAAGGTGCTATTGAAGTTGTCAATACAGTTGGTCTGAATGGATGCATCATGCAATCTTTGCTTCAAAGCGAGCTCCATCCTCAAAATCTTTGCAAGAAGTTTAGAAAACCTAAATTCCACTACTAAACCCTGTTCAGGAGCGAGATATATTCACATTACATGGATAGATGAGATCTTGAAGTGCTATCAGTCAGTTTTATACATCGTAACTGAAATAACCTTTACCTTCCTTTTGGTTTATGCAGCTACTTTCTGAATGGAAACTTTGGTTGCATTGGTGGAAGTACAAATATAGTCTCATGTATTATACATACACATAAAGTGCATAATTTCCTTTGAAAACATTGCTGCATGTTTTCATGTACTATTTCAAATGCCATTAGGGGGCAATATATCAAATGTGCGTGGATTCTACTTGTGATGATCTACTGACTCAAAAACTAATGGGATTATCTTAGAATATTTCATCTTTGGTTTTGAAAGAGCACTTGTTGTTTGAGACCCATGCGTAATCTTTGCCATTATGCTGCATGGCTCTTGCGCTAAACCTGGTGATTTTAACCAAAAGAAGGGAGTGATTGTGTCCCCCTTTTGCGACTACAACAGGAAGGTTGGGAATGACTGGGGAATTTACACCATCCCAATTGCTCCCTGGTTCCTTTGCTTCAGGCGTGATCAGCCTGCCGCTGCTACTTCAAACATTCTACGTTATTGGCTGTATGGTGGTCTTCCTTTAAGGACAATTAAGTTACTGTCTATTTTTAACTTGTGCTTGTTGGACTCTCCCATGAGGGTTCTAGAGAAGATACAACATGATATTGTGTGCTTGTGTGCATGTATGTAGGAACACAGTGGCCTTCAAGAACCACCCAAAAAGAGCATCAGAAAAGGAGGGCATGTAGTGAAGGAGGGCTGTCATTGTAGTTCTTGCACTTTCTGACCTAACCTATCCAATAGTATAGAATCATAGAATCATAGAATCATAGAGTTGGAAGAGACCACAAGGGCCATCGAGTCCAACCCCCTGCCAAGCAGGAAACACCATCAGAGCACTCCTGACATATGGTTGTCAAGCCTCTGCTTAAAGACCTCCAAAGAAGGAGACTCCACCACACTCCTTGGCAGCAAATTCCACTGTCGAACAGCTCTTACTGTCAGGAAGTTCTTCCTAATGTTTAGGTGGAATCTTCTTTCTTGTAGTTTGGATCCATTGCTCCATGTCCACTTCTCTGGAGCAGCAGAAAACAACCTTTCTCCCTCCTCTATGTGACATCCTTTTATATATTTGAACATGGCTATCATATCACCCCTTAACCTCCTCTTCTCCAGGCTAAACATGCCCAGCTCCCTTAGCCGTTCCTCATAAGGCATCGTTTCCAGGCCTTTGACCATTTTGGTTGCCCTCCTCTGGACACGTTCCAGTTTGTCAGTGTCCTTCTTGAACTGTGGTGCCCAGAACTGGACACAGTACTCCAGGTGAGGTCTGACCAGAGCAGAATACAGTGGCACTATTACTTCCCTTGATCTAGATGCTATACTCCTATGGATGCAGCCCAGAATTGCATTGGCTTTTTTAGCTGCCGCGTCACACTGTTGGCTCATGTCAAGTTTTTGGTCAACCAAGACTCCTAGATCCTTTTCACATGTACTGCTCTCAAGCCAGGTGTCCCCCATCTTGTATTTGTGCCTCTCATTTTTTTTGCCCAAGTGCAATACTTTACATTTCTCCCTGTTAAAATTCATCTTGTTTGTTTTGGCCCAGTTCTCTAATCTGTCAAGGTTGTTTTGAAGTGTGATCCTGTCCTCTGGGGTGTTAGCCACCCCTCCCAGTTTGGTGTCATCTGCAAATTTGATCAGGATGCCCTTGAGTCCATCATCCAAGTCATTGATAAAGATGTTGAATAAGACCGGGCCCAAGACAGAACCCTGTGGCACCCCACTAGTCACTCTTCTCCAGGATGAAGAGGAACACTAGTCACTCTTCTCCAGGATGAAGAGTATTTATGAGCAAAAAGCATTTCCATATGAGTCTACAAATGAGTAAACCATCTGGAGGTGGACTGAATTTTTGTATTTGGTTTGTTCTGATTTTGAAATTGCTTGGCATGAAACATTCCATCTCCTATCAACTTTATGGCAAAATGCCCACCGCTTTTGAGGGAAGCTAGATTGCGCAACTCCCTTTAAAAAAAAAGAATGGACCAGCTTACACATGTATATCCATCTACTGGTTTCTCTGCACTTGATTATTCAGCACACGATGACTGAGGCTTACCTGTCTGAACTGAGGCTTATCTCATGTCACATCACCTCTGCCTTTGCTCCTCCATTCACAAGTGATGATTTGAGGGGCAGGGTTCTATTAATTTTCAGGGAGGGGTGAAATGGATCGCTTCTTTTCAAAGCTGAGAGATGTGAGCACCATGGTGGCAAGGATGGCCCTTAAATTGCATGCCTGAGGGCAGGACCAGCTTCCTTCATTTTGATGCACAAAGAGCTCTTCATTGTTGTAGGCCTGGCCTGAAACACTGGCGACTCGCAAACTTGGAAAAGCTCATGTGCTTGATTCCTGCCTCATTTGGCAGTAACCAGCAGGTCACCAGTGGCATAGCATGGGTTGCCAGCACCTGGGAGTGGGTGGGAGGGACACGGGCAGAGTACACATGCACATTCAACTGCCTAATGGCATGCACGTTACCCAGAGATTGCAGCCAGCGAGATAAGGAAAGGAAAGGTGTCCCGTTGTCTGGAGAGATCAATTCCTGGTTCTCATGCAGAAGCCATTTTCAATAGAACCCAGTTACAGAAGTTCACAGCTGCATTGAGGTAGCACTGTGTGCTGAAATTTTGTGCGCCTAACAGATTTGTGCACAGGGCAATCGTCCCTGTGCCCCCTCCATGCTACGCCACTGCAGGTCACTGTATGTGGCAAATGGGCTGTATTTGGCTTGGTGGCTCCCAGGGTGTGTTAGGTTGGTGCAGATGCTCTTGAAACAGAAAATTATTCAGCTTTCTCTTTCCTAATGGAAGCTGGGCAGCTTTATTGATCTTTTACCTCCGAGAGGACCATCAGCCTTGGGGGAAACACAGCACTGAAAGGATGATAGATTGTGGGTTGTATCTGACTAAGTTATACTTAAAAGTACTCATTAAAATTAATGGGCCCAAGTTTGTCATGCTCATTATTTTCTATAGGTCTACTCTGAGAAGAACCAAGGGGGATACAACCCTGTGTTTCTCCCACTATGAAATTCCGTATGCCAAGTAGCAAGTAAGCAGATGATGACCCTAGCTGTGCATTAGCATATGAATGCCTCAAGTTGATTTTGGGCATTTTTAAACTCTGCTGGGTGAAGATGAGCACAATAAGCAACAATAAACTCTACAACACAGTCTTTAGCTTTAAACTCTGCTCCCGCTCACCCTTCTTTCCTGTGCTTTTCTCCTTGAAAGCATTCTTCTAGACAAATTCTTTAGAAAACTTTTTCACATCTCCAAGTACTAACTGTGGGATCGAATAGCATTTCTAAGTCTTCATTTATCTTCTTATGTTGCCTTTCCGTGTCAACAGTGGCTGACCTTTACTGGCTGAAGGCACCTGTCAAGGATTGTGTCTCTGGACAGCCTTGTGTGTTCATACTGCAAAGACGATCCATCCATTTTAAAAAATGTGTGTAGAATACAGATGACATATCTGTGTCTTGTGTCCAGAGCAGTGACCCTTCATAGGAAAAAAAAGGGGGAGAGCAATGTTTGCTTCCTGTTATCCTTACAAGTATGCTTTTTATCTTTTCAACAAATGACATTCAGTTCAAAAGGTTCCATTCAGTAGCATAAGATGTGCTGCACTATCCATTAATACTTTCCATGTTGTATAAGCTGGCCTTTAGGCCATTTCTGTAAAATGCATTTGACTAACTAATGTTGTACATATTGAATATTTAGTGTATTCAGCTACTTCCATTTTACTTGGTACTTTGTGTAAACATAGCAAGATTTGAATGCTCAAGGCATAATCATGCATCGGGGGAAAGTTTCTCCTGTCTGATGTGTTGTGAGTTGTCATGGATTATGATACAATAATCAACAACAATCTTTTCTCACACATTTTGCCTCCTTTCTCTTGGGCTTCTTATAGAACTGTGGTGATGGACACAAAAGTTGACATAACCAAAGGGTATCAACACTTGAAGCAAAGAGTGAGGAGGAGCAGACTGGAAACCTAATGCGCCTCACTGGGTGGTTGCAATGATATAATGAAGGGGAGGGCCATGTTTGTTGCCATGACCAAAAGCAAGATATACCTGTAATAAAGCTGTTAGACAACAGCTATGTACATACTCCTGTTTCACACCCAGTGTGCTTCCACTGCTGGTTTGGGAAGCAGTGTACACACGATGTTAGCCATGATCCCTATCTATTCTATAGCTATCCTTTCATGAAACGTTGGGCTCCAGTGTGTGCTCCCCCAAGCAGCTTCGATCCAAATTGAGAAAATGGATGACATAGCTGTGTTTAAAGCTGGTAATGTGTACACAGCCTGAGCAAACAACATTGGATGAGTAAAGCAATAGAGCCATGCTACAGTGGAAAACTAGATGGGACTTACTAGAATATTTTCTCAGTATTTTTTTTTTTTTTTTTAATGACAAGATGGCTATTGAGAAAGATCTAAATTAGTGGCTGTTAGCCATGATAACTATATTATAGACCCTCTTGTAGAGAGGAAGGTTACCATTTGTTACCAGATACTATGACAGAACAAGATGGAATCGGCATTTCCACTTGCCATTCACATGAGCTTCCAGTGGCTGTTGCTGAAAGGTGAATGCTAGCTTAGATGGCCCATTGGTCTGAGTCAGCAGGTGTGACTCAATGGACAAGTCTGGGGAATGGAAAAGATCAGTTAGGGCAACATTTCCCCTTCTGCTCTGCACTCATCTGTTGTCACTTGTTATGTAAATGCTGAAAAAATAATTTTTAATTAAGCAGTCAATAAATCTTGTTGAATAAATAAATCAATAAACCAGGTGGGGCCACCAGTGTCTGGTTTCAGGATTCTTTGTATGAACTATCAGAAAATTTTCTTAGCCTCTTATTGTACAATTTTACAAATCATAAAGGTTGATTGCCACATCCCCCCCCCACCAGCTGTAGAACTGTGGCCTATTTCACCAGGTATAAACGTGACAAGAGCTGTGCAAGGTGGGCACACATTATAATGTGGAGATTCTGTAGGAAAGAGCCAAATGGAATGGGAAGCAGCCTGAAAAAACATATAATACAAGCATGGCCTTGGCTGCAATTGAATTAGGGTTTTGCTTGTGAAACTGGAAAAGAGTTGCTGCCTCTCTCTCTCATTTTGGTTATGCGGTTGCTTTTGTGTCTGTTATTTCTGCATCTATAATTTCTCGCTGGTGTTCCATAATTTCACAGTCTTCCAATTAGCACATGAAACAGAACAAAACGGAAGGTTCAGTCTGTTTTGGATGCAGTAATGTGGCTAGTCTCTTGTATGTGGTGATTTAAGGTCAGAAGGGGGCACTGGCTGAATCTAATCTGATTTATTCTGAAAGCCCAGACCCAACGGAATTTCATTGTTAAACAAATTATAGATGGCTAACACTGACTGATCTTTCACAAAAGTGCCATTTTCATCTGTGTTTTGAAACCTGAAACAAATCAAGCATCTGCAGACATCGCTGCTCTAAATGTATCCTGTCTTCCAATTTTGGAAATGCCTGCTTTTTATTTACTGGGCATTTCCCCCAATGTGACTTTCTTCTAGTTGTAGCTGCCCCCTTCCTGTCCCAACCCACACCCTGGACCCAAAAGGATAAGTGACCAGATTTTTATAGTTCATGGTTGGTGAGAAACTTGGTTATATTAGCTCCCAATGTGCACATGATATACGATAAACCCCTCACTAATTAGCTGTTAACTGCTACAGAAGATTGGTGCAAATCTTGCAATTTGGAGCAACAGAGTATTTCCACACACACACACACCCCCCCCACCAAGCCCTTGGAGTAACTGTTAGCACCTCCTCGGAGGCAGCTCTGTTTCAAACTCCTCCTCAATTGGGGAGACAGTGGTGTGGGGGGGACGACTCCAGGGGAATATGGAGGCATGATCCCATCCGAGAACTCCAATGGCTTTGAGTGTTCAAAACTCCGTTGAGACTTCCCTCAACTCCTGCTCCTTTCCTGCTTCCACTGGCTCTTGCTCCCCTTTTTCCACCTCAGCCGCCAACTACCTCACAGTTCCTACTGGCACCGGGGAGGGCATTGATGATGGAGGAAGATATTTCCTCATTAGTGGCACAGAACCCCACAAAGCACCAGCCCCTTTCCCCAGGTCTTCCTCATTTTCCTCTGCCCCCCCCTCCTCAGGCTCCTGCTGGTCCCTGACATGCCCTAAAGTCCATAAGTCTCTCTCTTTACTGCTGATTTTATTTATAATTTTATTTGCATTTCTTCTGGGAGCTCCAGGGACTGATGGAAATGCCAAAGGGATATTGAGTGGATATGACTTGTGTCCCGATAAAATTTAATTTGGGACATACTGGTGGTTGTTGTTGTGTTCAGAAACTAAATTCCTGAAGCTTTGTGTGTGAGTGTTCCTGTATGCATGCACACGTTTTCTGGTGTCATGGAGCTAATTTAGGCTGTTTACACATTACTATATTTTTCTCAATTCAGATTGAAGCTGGTTTAAAAGGAAATGCATCAAAAGATAGTTATTGCGCAAGAAATGACAAGATAGATACAGGATAGGCATGGATTGTGGCTTACACCATGTGTACCCTGATCATTAGGTCCAGTCGTGACTGACTCTGGGGTTGCAGTGCTCATCTCGCTTTATTGGCCAAGGGAGCCAGCATACAGCTTCCGGGTCATGTGGCCAGCATGACTAAGCCACTTCTGATGAACCAGAGCAGTGCACGGAAACGCCGTTTACCTTCCCGTCGGAGCGGTACCTATTTATCTACTTGTACTTTGATGTGCTTTCGAACTGCTAGGTTGGCAGGAGCAGGGACCGACCAACGGGAGCTCACCCCGTCTTGGGGATTCGAACCGCCGACCTTCTGATCAGGAAGTCCTAGGCTCTGTGGTTTAACCCACAGCACCACCCGCGTCCCTTACACCATGTGTACACTGCTTCCCAAAAAAGCAGTGGGAGTGCGAAGGCTGTAAACAGGAGTGTATGCAGCCTATTTCCATAATCAAGTGATAAGGCTTTCCTGGATTGCAGGGGTGAGCATTCATGCAGGGAGTCTTTTTTTAATGGGAACATCCAAACATGCAGACCCCATCTCCTCTTGCCCCCAGTGGTACAATCCAAGATCCTTATCACTTGATGGTCCTGATTGTGCAAGTGGGCTTTTGGCTTTAGCAACATAAGAAGCTGCCTTATACTAAGTAGGACCACAGAGTCCATCTAGCTCAGTAGTTTCTACACTGACTGGAAGCAGCTCTCCAGGATTTCAGGCAGGGCTGGCTCCTGGTAATTTGCTTTCTCAACTGGAGAAGCAAAGTAGTTGAAGGTGCCTCTCAGTGAGCTCTCATGTTTGTAAAATCCCAGCAAGCCATAATTTGGCATACTGTGTTATGTGAACCAGGCTACTGTCTCATTGCTGTTCTATCTTACAAATGAAACTGTGAACAATATATATTTTTATCACATCCTGATTAAAACTGGATGAGGCCGTTGGGGCCAGAGAATGCATTTGGGGTTCTGGATCTATCCTGTGGACCATCAGTTGCCCGTAGCTGCTAAATGAAATGACTTACAAACCTCTAATAGTCTCAATGCATGGGTTCCTATTGCCTTGTATGTAGCCTGCAAGACCTCTTTGTCTGTCAAAAACTCAAGAAACAAGACGATGATTTTCATTTCACTAAAATTAGCAGTACACATATATGGTGTGGCTGGATACAGTCCACCAGCACTCATGCTACAGCACTCATGCTATATATAGGCAACGTCAGTTTATGGAGATTAGACTTCTGTTTGTACCAGGCATTGCAAGCTTGGAGAAGAGTCTGTAGGAAATATCCCCAACCCCCAACCCCCATACAATGGATTTTTATTAAGTACCATTATTCTTATATTGTTACACAAGAGGACCTACGAGTTCAAAGTTTAGTTCTTTAAATCATTTTTAAAAATACCTATTTTTAGTTTGAAGCTATTTCTCATTTCTCTCCAAATGAATGAATCATTGTAGACAAATCTGCAAATCAACACTGAGTCCATTAAAAAGATGGTAAGCAATTGGGGCTGAAGCCATCTTTTGGTCTTTACCCAAGCTCAACTAAAGAGCAACGCAAGATTTCTTCTCCCAGTTTTGTCTTCTAGGATGTGGCTGTTGCTTGACAATTTTTTGAGGAGCCACATTTTATATCCAAGGCAGAAGGCCTCTCTAGGATGGTTTTTGTTTGCAACATATCATCATCATCATTTATTGTTTAAATGCCACCCAGCTGACTGGGTTTCCCCAGCCACTCTGGGCAGTTTCCTACAAATTATAAAACCACAGTAAAACCTCACACAATAAAAACTTCCCAATACAGGGCTGCCTTCAAATGTATTCTAAAAGTCAGATAGTTGTCTATTTCCTTGACATCATTCCACAGGGTGGGCATGACTACCAAGAAGGCCCTCTGCCAGGTTCCCTGTAACTTCACTTCTCGCAATGAGAGAACCACCAGAAGGCCCTCTGAGCTGGATCTCAGTGTCTGGGCTGAACGATGTGAGTGTAGATGCTCCTTCACACTGACATAAGATTGGTGCATTCGGGTTGGAATTATACTGGACCGTCCACATGTCCTCCTGCTTTATTGATTGTTCTGCAATGCTCTCCCAATGTTCCTGCATTATTGCCATCTGTGGCATATAGTGCAACAGGTTGGACAAAACCCCCACCCTGGGATATTTCGGTTATGCAGTGTTACAGGATTTTAGCAGGAAGCCATAGCACCTATTGCAAACAGGGCAGTGTATCAGCCCCATAACATTTGCACGTGCAAATAGTATTGAAAGCATGATAATCTCCCTGATAACACCATAAGCACAAATGCTGATTTTTGCTCAATAAAATGGATGTCTGGAAGGGCTCAGAGTCTGGCTTAAAAATCCAGACACACACTTCATTGGGAAGACACAGAGCTATGCACAATCCATTGTCGGACTCCCCTAATGTCCATGTGCTACATGTAAGCATTGCGCCTCATTGTTCGCTTCTGAGTAGCTTAGAATTTTTGCCTACCACACCAAAGGCTGCTTGCTGTTCTCTTCATATGCATTTTCCCATAAATGCACCTCCTGAGCAACCAATTCTGGTAACGTGCTTTAAAAACATAACACTGCACCAGAAGACAACAATTGGCTCTTTTAATGCGGAAAGCATGCATTTGAAGCTGTTCTCTGTGTGCAGCATGTTGGTGTCAAATGCAGAATTTCAATTCCTGATTTTTTTAAAAAAGCTTTTATTCCTTGAACAGTTTCTACTCCCCCTGATTTTGACAATGTACTTAAGAACATGCAGCTACCTGTAATTGAGTGATAATGAATAATATGACTGATTCAATAGAGTGATTATAAGGTTTACAGATCTCATTAATGTGTAAGCTCTTTGTAAATGCAAATTAATACTCCTCCCCATGAAAAATTCAAATGTTCTTTTTTTCCACTAGAGCCCCTGAAAGAGAGAACATGTCAAAATGCATATGATAGCCAGCAATTTCATTTGTACCATAATTTTGAGGCATGTTGTTTTTTGGGTTCTAGTCCCCTTGGTGCTACCAATCTGTTTTAGACTGTCCCCCAATATTACCCCCGTTCACTCTATTCAAACTTCTGCCATTGTTTTAAATCACCACTTTCTCCCCTCTCATTGTTTCTCCATCCCTGATTTATTCAAATCCCTGCTTTTGTTTTAAACTACCACTTTACCCCATAAATGTTATTCCCATCTCACTCACATGCAGTGGCCACTGGTGTTGTACAGCCTGACTTCCCTTTTGTTCCCCTTCCCATAGGATTCATGCAAATCCTGTATTGTCTTGTGGCACTTCACATCCTCCAATGCAGGCTGCGTGATGACAGCCTTTCAATTTTATGTATATACGAAGATAATCAGGCTATGTAGAAAATGCTTAATCTCAAAAGCAATACAAAGTCAGCATAATAAAAACATTGTGGCTATAGCCACACGTAAAACTTGGTGCTTGGTAAGTAATTGCTGAAATATTCATTTGAACAAAAATATTTTTAAGTTACATATCACAATCATATACTAAACAAAGGGTTTAATTTACCAGGCTTAATTAGGTGCTCAGTGTCCCAGTCCTACAAACAAGCAATCAACAGAGGTACTCAACATGCTTTAAGTACAAGAGAAAAAATGATTTTGTTAAACTGGATACAGAAACAGCTTTTCATGGGGAACTGAACTAATGTTTAGGAATTCTTTAGTCTAGTGACTTTCTACGCATAAAGCAATTCACATGTTTGACTCCCATAATTGAATGTGTTTGTGTGGATGGCTGAATGGTTTATTTTACGTACATATTATGCAACCTGCATTAAGATGGAGAGAGTTCATAGCATTCACATTCCAAGAGTGTCCTGTTCTGTTACTGCAACCTCAGCTTCCAAGAGACCCCAAACATCATGTCTGACCCTCTCTGCAACATAAAAAATACTGCCTGCTTCATGCTCCAGCTTGCAAATGGGACACTTGGTTCTGTTCACTTACCTCATCCCGCACTGAAACACTGGAAACCTCTATCTCCCAACTTTGATATTGTCTTTTGCTAATTACCCATAGCTCAGGGTGGGCTCCCCCCTCTATGTCCTGCAGAATCTTTTGCCTCTTTGATGGTTTTCATTGGTGTATCAATGAGTGGCCATCATCTTTTACTAACTTTTACTAAATCCAGGAATTATGGGGAGGATCTGGCACCAAGGAATTTAGGGGAGCCATGCTCCCACATAAACTTATAACAGTACAGTAGCCTAGTTTATACACATACTCACACCTCTATCCTCTAGCCAGGGAAGCAAGAGGCATCATCAAGAGTTCAAGGATGTATTCCACTCCATCAAAATCTCTCAGGGAGGGTAGGAAGCAGAGCTCATAGGAGATGGTGGCCTGAGGAGGGTCCTGAGAACCAAACAGAAAGGCCTGGAGATCCACATCTGGGCTCTGGGCCTGAGGTTCTCCATCCGACCGAATCATAGTGCTCATTTGCTATGGCGACTGAACCCCATCTTTCAAGTATGTCAGGGTTAATTCCACAGCCAGTTATTGTGAACTCAGTGCTGCTCATGCATGCAAGTTTTTCACAGCATCCACAAAACAGCCTCATCAAAACGCCATCCTGTATTCTTCATGCATCCCTTTAATATGGATTCAATGTTTCAGATTTTTTGTTTTACTTTCTATGGAAATGGTAACACTGCATTAAACGGGAAAATACTGGCAATTCTGCAGCCAAACAACGTGTTTCACCCATGTGTACTGTTACAGGACTTCTGTCATGACTAGAAGCTCATGTATATATTTGTGAAGTTCATTGTGGAAGGATGAGACCTTCCATAGCCCCAGATTTTCTTTCTATTTTAATTCTTCAATGAGATGGCTTGCATATCCAAGCATGTAAAGCCTGTGGATTATATGAGCAGATGTACTATATGCTGCATATGCTCTTTTTGTGTGTAGCCAGAGGGTGCATATTTATTTTATAGATTCTTTCTGTTTGTCTGGAGTGCCCCTGTGGGATTGTGTGAGCCATTACTGTCTGTATTTTCACTGGTCTAAATCCTAAAGACAAGACTTCTCTAGCTCACCCCCCCGCCCCCATTTTAAACAAAAATTGAACTCCCTTGGTCCTCTTTATATCCCAAGCATGTACAAAAGGTAAGCTTCACTGAAGCAAAAACTTATTGTAGTTCTTCAAGAGGACCCAATAAATCAATTAATAAATCAATAAATTAAATGATGTGGTATAATTTTAAGAACTGTGCAAGAAAACAAACCCTTTTAGAATGACAAACATCGTGTTGTACCCTCCCTGGAAGTTTGCCTTTAAGAGCAAGAAATATCTTACAACCCATCTGAAAAATTATAAAGGCTTAATTTTAAAATTATTGATACCTTCTGCTTTTTTTACCATTTTAATATAATTATTTCATATTTCCCACTGTTTGTTATATTTTACATTTTTTTAGTTATCCATTTAATACTGTACTTAATGCATTACACTGTGTTTTATGTGCTCTGTTTTCCTCCTCTATGAATTATTGGCCAAAATTAAATATATAGAGAGGCAGAATTACACGTTTGGCAACAGATACTGCTCTGAGAATGCTGGCAATTGCTGAATTGCTTCAGACTAGCAGTGAGAAGACAGGATTTGTAGTGAAGTTGTGGATTGTGGAGAAGGGCTTGGCATCTCTCCATCTGCCCCTCTCTAGCCCCACAATCCCACTTGAGCTCTTCCCACAACCCAGCTGGGAGGAAGCTGGTTTGTACAGGGGGTTGCGAGGGGGAAAGCACCACTTCTCTTGACTAGCAAAGTCTCCCCTCAGAATTTGACATCATGCTGCTGCTTTGCAACCATTTGTTGGCGTTCAGGGGGTTAAACTAGATGACCCTCGGGGTCCGTTTCAACTCCATGATTGTATGAACCAGAGTTCCCAGAATGACCTTGGGATGCTGCAGAATTTCTGCTACTATCTTCAGATAGCTTTGGAGGACTTCCCACATGAAGGATCCAAAACAGCACAGCAGCAGCAGAGACTGCCTTTCTGTGCAACTTTGGTTATTCCACAGGTGAATAGTAATGCTGTCAGGAAAGACCTCCCTTTGCTGGAATTACCCCGATTATGTCATGAGCTTTGTATATGGCAGAGCTGAGCTAAAACCTACCCTCCTTTTTCTAGGAACAGTTTCTTTCCCTAGAAAGGAGGCTTCCATTTTTCTGACTCTTCTCAGGGCAATTTTTAATTTTATTGGAATTTCTCTATAATTTTGGTTGTTGACTGGTTGGTCAGTCTTAAGATCTTCCCCTTAAACATTTGAACATTCCTCCAGCTGCCTGCACTTCCTGACGTGTAAGAGGCTCATGGGAGGAGTGCCCTGATTATATGTTCCTTTGAGTTTTAATTAAAACACGGGAAGCCAGAGAGGTTGGCTACTGAGCATGTGAGATCAGTGCAGTTCCTATTTTCATTTTAAGGGAAAGCCTTCATTTTTAGCTTTAAAAATACCCCTCTTATCACTGATTTCATTTAAAAAAAAACAACAACAAACCACAAACTCCTTCACTTGAAAAGAAATAGCTATCAGGTGTGCAGAAGACAGTCTCCTCACAGGCCCCTGTTTACAGTAAAGCCCAGCTGAAGGCATTAAAGCAAATTCAAGAAACATGGGCACTCCAGAAGGCTGGAGAGATGTGTAGAATGAAAGGACACGCACAAACAATCTGTAGTCACCTTGAAAGTAAGGTAAGCATAACAGAAAACCCTTCACCTAACAATCAGAATTGCACCAAACTCTCTCTCCCCTTTGATAATTTTTGGAATACAATATCTTTTCTCATTTTTCAATGGGGAATGGTCAAAAATGCAGGAGAAATTATCAGTGCTTTGCTAGTGTTTTGCTCTGGAAATGTTTAGATACACAGAGGTTGTGCTTGTAATTGTTAACAGTCCATTGTGTTCACACAGCTGGCTTTAAATTGAAGACGTGCAACTGAATTCCATATGCATGTTTACTTAGGCTAAAGTCCCGAAGCGATAAATATGGCTTGTTCACAGATAAATGCATATAGGATCACAGTAACAAGGAACTGTCTTGTTTGTAATGTATCTAATGCAAACTGCTCCGGGAGTCTTTTTGGCTGAATAGCAGGATAAATAGTCTTCAAATAAATATTGCAGCAGTACTCAATTCAAATCCTGCTGAGGGCTACTTTACTAAGCACTGGTGGTAAGGACTGCTACAATTTTAACTCCAGTGTTTGCTTAACACATACTATCTTTCAACACACATGCATACACACTCACATCTATGGCATGTTCTCTCTCTGCATCTCTCTGTAAATCCACTCCTTTGTCACCATGAACCCAAGACCTATGTTAGGCTCAAAGGTGGGAACTGCCTCAAGGCCACCACAACAAAGTTCATGGCTGAGCACTCCTTTGGTTCCCCTTACTTCTCTTTCTGTCCAAAGTCGACCTTCAGCCAAACCACCCTGTGCCTCTTCCTTGAACCTTGACATTGAGCTGATTGGTGCAAGGCTGCTGTATAACTGCAGAAGTAGAACATGTATTTTTGGTGCCATCTAAAATTATTATTATTATTATTATTATTATTATTATTATTATTATTATTTACTTATACCCTGCCCATCTGGCTGGGTTTCCCCAGCCACTCTGGGCGACTTCCAACAGGAGATTAGAATACATTAAAACATCAGTCATTAAAAAATATTTCCCTAAACAGGGGTGCCTTCAAATGTCTTCTAAATGTCAGATAGTTGTTTATTCCTTTGACATCTGATTGGAGGGCATTCCATGGGGTGGGAGCCACTACCGAGAAGGCCCTCTGCCTGGTTCCCTGTAACTTTGCTTCTTGCAGTGAGGGAACCTCCAGAAAGCCCTCGGCACTGGACCTCAGTGTCTGGGCCGAACGGTGGGGGTGGAGACGTTCCTTCAGCTATACTGAGCCGAGGGCTTTAAAGGTCAGCACGAACACTTTGAATTGTGCTCAGAAACCTCCTGGGAGCCAATGTAGGTCTTTCAGGACCAGTGTTATGTGGTCTTGGCAGCCGCTCCCAGTCACCAGTCTAGCTGCTGCATTCTGGATTAATTGTAGTTTCTGGGTCACCTTCAAAGGTAACCCCACATAGAGCGCATTGCAATAGTCCAAGTGGGAGAGAACCAGATCATGTACCACTCTGGCAAGACAGTCTGCGGGCAGGTAGGGTCTCAGCCTGTGTACCAGATGGAGCTGGTGGACAGCTGCCCTGGGCACAGAATTGACCTGCACCTCCATGGACAGCTGCGAGTCCAAAATGACTCCCGGGCTGCACGCCTGCTCCTTCGGGTAAAATTTTCCCTTGGAAAAAGATTCCCACTAGTTTTCTTATGAGCTTTGTCTATTTATATCTATTTGTTTGTTTGCTTGCTTGTTTAACAAATGCTGAGATCTCATGCAGAAGTTTATGCAGAATTCTGCTAAATAAAATTGTTCCTATTGTGTGTCTTCTTCCTTTTGAGTCTGACATGCTGGTATGCTTCATAGTTGCTTTCAGCTGTGGCATTAAGATGCATCAGTGCTTGCCCCTTCCCTGCTGGTAGATAGATCCTTCCAGCAAATCTGTTGTTCCGTAACTGGCTTTCAACTTACGAAACATTTTGATGCTTATGCTGGTATTGCACAAGATCTAAGCCTTTGCGAGACTTGCATCTAGGTTATAGCTGCTGTGTTCACTGAATGAGGGTTTTGTTGTTGTTTGCCACAGCTGACAGAATTGTTGCCTTTGGGATTCACACTGATCTGCTGCTTGATTTATCTGTGGCTAGTACAGGGCAGTGCTACAGCCCATTAGAACCAGCCATGGCGAACACTGCTTTCAAGTCTCAATAATGTGCAGTATCAAACGTGCCTTTTGTTTTAAAGTAGGCAGCCAAGCTGGTCAACAGTCGTTGCTTCTTTTCTGGTGTTCAAAACACTGATGACAGTAAACATGACTTGATGGAGTGCATCGAACTTGAGTTCACGTGAACCTTTGGCCTTTGTGATTTGTGGCATTTCTGGAAACTTAGCGTGGTGATTCATCATAGAAAAGATTGCTGTTACAGCACTCGTCTGCCTGCAGACAAGTGGGTGTACTGGTTTATAATTGTCTATGTAGGTTGGTGGTGTGATGTGTGCAGAGCACTCCACCTCCCTGTGTGGTTGGGGCAGCCAATACAAGGTTGGTTTCTTTGAGCGGTGAGAGCACTGAAAGCTCACAGACAGCATTTTTGTGATAGCGGTTTATTTTCCAACATGCAAATTTGAGTCTGGGGGAACAGCCGTGCATCTAGGCCCACAGTTCAAGTCTTTAAAAACTGTGTAGTTTCCCCCAAGGTAAAACAAGGTGACTCTGGAATTATTTGATTCTTAATATGAATGTGACATAACAAGTTCCATGCTGTTTATTTCTGCCCCTAAGCCACTGAATAGCTTTTCTTGGTCCTAAATTGTAATCTGGTCTGGAGAATAATTCATTACTTTTACTCTTGCATCTCAGGTGGCAGCAGCAGAGAAAACCACTTTAGCATCTATCTCCCAAATTCCACCAATGCTAGGTAAAAGAGAATTATGGCTTACGGAAAGTTGGGAAGGGGAATTCTGTCCCCATCATTTTCCTTTCTCTGTGGCTCTTCTCTCAGTCACACCATGGCTATGTTTGGTGGGGACATGGGAGAGGGCTCTTTTGATGGGTGCTTCCAACATTTGGAACTCACTTCTTAGTGAGATTAGACTGGCTCCCTCCTTGTTGTCTTTCCACTGGCAGGTGAAGACTGTTTTATTCCAGCAGGTTTTGGGGAGCTGATTGCTTTTAAGGAATAGGCTTTTTAATAGTGCTGTGCTGTTTTTACTAGCTGTGCTTTTACTATCTGCATTTTAAGAGATTGGTTTTTCATATCATTTTAATTCCATTATAGTTTAATTAACTTTTCAACTATGATCGTTCTGTGCTTTATCTGTGTTTAATTTTTTAAAATCTACTTTACGCCCTGGTTTGGGGGAAAAGGTGAGGGAATGAATAAATGGTAGTGCAATGGATGCTGAATTGGCTCAAGATTGGGGGTGGATATCTAATTTATCCCCAACTCAGTTCTCTCTTGAAATGTCTAGTGCAAGAATGGAGACTCTATGCTCCTCCAGATGTTGCTGAATCCAGCTTTCATCTTCCCTTGACCCTTGACCACACTGACTGGTGCTGATGGGAGTTTTAATCCAATCACATCTGGAGGGATACAGGCGACATGCATCCCTGTCCGACAGCAATCATGCAATCCTAGCTTTTTGTTTGACATGCTCCTATTTAGAAATGTGGTTAACGCATGAATGGAGCCCACTTTAGCTGCACCCAAGCACAATAGAATAATGATTCTGTGCATGTCACCATTCCCAAGGAAGAAATAAACTTGGGCCATTTCCAGGTCACCTCTTTATTGAACATTCACCCTTACCTGTTTGCACAAGGTTAGTGGCAAGGTTAAATGTCTGGTCATTGAGTATTGTTCTAGATTTGTTTACTGATTATATCATGTTGCATCAAGCAATCGCTATTTCACACTTTGCAGTGCATTTTCCCCTCATTCTCCTTATCATAGAAAGTAGGTTTGTTGCACAAGAGCATCAAATCAACTAATTGCACAACCTTAATTTTGGCAGTATGATTGAATTCAACCCCAAAATAGCAACTGACTGGAAGCACCCTTCGAGCTGTTTGCAGCTCTGTTGACTTGCGTGCTGTAAGGTAAAGAATGATTTCTGTTAAACTGACAGTACAATTGTGAAGTGTGACTAATAAATGAGAGAGAATGGGAAGATTAAACAAACCAAAAAGAAGCCTAATGGGGGTGATTTGAGACAGTACACACTGTACTGTGTGGAAGGTTAGTCTTCTGCTTTCAAAGAAGGGATCTTATATAAGCAGCTGCTATTAGCTTGATGTTCCAAAGGACTAGCTACAAATCCTCACACATGTTCAGGTTATTATGTCACAGTTTGGGTAATCAAGATTGCAAGCTTTGAGTCAAATAAATCCCTTTTTTAAAAAAACCCAACAGAAAAACTGGCAGTTCTTATGTTTCTTCTCCTCATTAGTGCTTATCAGAAATTACTGGTATGTGTTTGGCTCTACAGCCGGCCAATAGTGAATCTGCATGTGGAAAAACCGATACGCCACAATTCAGCTGGACAGCAGCAAAAATTCAGACCAGAAGTACATCTCTGTAGCAAGGCAAATCTCTGGAAAACCAAGCTGCAAGTAGTCACAAAAGATTGCTGCATGTTTTAAAGTTTCAGGCTTCCTCTCAAATAGACTGAAGTCTACTGAGAAGACTGAATATATTTTATGTTATCATTTTATGTGGAATATTTATATACTGCTTATATTTAAACAAAACCCTAGGCATATTACAGTGTATGTTAAAACATTTTGAAAGAGTTGCTTACATGAGAAGTTTTCCTTTGGAAAGGGCCTTCTTTTCATCTAAGTACTAAAAAAGGAGAGCTTAAATACATAAAGGAGAATCAAATAATTAAATATATGGATTCTGTTGTACAAAGAAAATTTTCTTTGCTAGAGAATATAATATATGCCAGCCTCTGACCAGTGAGGCTGGTCTCCTCTTACTACTAGAATAACTCAGGTTGATGTTCAGACAAATATAACTGAACAAGACCTTCTTCACCTGTTAAACCCAAGAGTAACAAGTCCTAAAATTTTCCATGAGTAGAATTTACTGTGAGCATGTATTCAAACTCGGTTCCAGCCACATTTTAAAAGTAAAGCTAGAGCCCCAATTTCTTACCATATTATTGTTAGGCTGTTGTATGTGCAGTTAGCATAGATGCTCTGGATCTGCAAGATGGTGGAGCTTGGAATTCAGGTGGATCCTGGAAATCTTGTTTATTAAAACACACCCCAACATGTACACATGTGTGAATCACTGCTTCCCCATTACAGTGGAAGAAAGTGCAACAGAAAAGATGATTGTGTCAGTCTCTTAGATTTATCCTAAAATTGTTACAGAAATTAGAGTTACTACAAGATTTGTAAAGAAAGAAAGAAAGAAAAGCAAAAACCAAAGTTAACTTTGGGTTTTGAGGAAAGCCATAAGAATTGTGATAACATTAACAATTGTTTCAGGGTTTTACATATACCTAATACCTGCCAATTTATTTCACCTATAGTGAAATCTGAGCTGAGCTGGAAAGTTCTAACATGGGGAAATTTAGAGGGCACATTTAGAAATATTTCAGTAAAGCAGCAACATTTCTCAAACCCAAGGCTCATAAAATTAAGGTCTTGTCTAAGAAGGAACCTTCACACAGTATTAGGGAGTTCCCACATCTCTAATCTTAACCCAATACTCTGATTATTCTCCCAGCACTCAACATTCATGCAGCCCCTTGGAAAAGAATGTGACAAAATATGAAAACTTCCCTTCACAAGTGCTCTGTCTGCACATATTGAGTTCCATGAATTGTAAGAGATTTCCTAGTATTAGAATGTAACTGCTTTTTAAATATTTTTTTTAAAAAAATTTAGCCACTGTTGAAGGCCAAGCCCTCACAAGCCAGCTTTAATAAAAACATAAAAATTCAACATATGTGTAATCACAAATACAATCCCATGATAGAAAAGATCTGCATTAATATTACTAAATCACCATCTCCAGCTATCATAAAAGCAATAGAATAAGCTTAGA
Source organism: Podarcis pityusensis (assembly GCF_964106645.2). Classification (NCBI taxonomy): domain Eukaryota; kingdom Metazoa; phylum Chordata; class Lepidosauria; order Squamata; family Lacertidae; genus Podarcis; species Podarcis pityusensis. The sequence goes on along the minus strand of NC_138032.1, from coordinate 79,199,426 downwards.
ATGGATAAAAACCATTTCAGCACTGGCTTAAGCAGACAAATCCCATTGCCTTTTCTTAGAAAAAGTAACATAAAACAAATGGAGGCATCAGCTTCTGTCTTACTGAGCATATGTGTAAATCATCCCAGCGAAATCATGAAGCAAATGGAATCGCCTATGAATTTGATGAAGAACCTTTTTGTAAATACTTTGGAGACCTTAATAAAGTGAAAAGCTGAGTTTTCACTGTTGCGGTCTTTGTTCTTCAACAGGTTCTCTAGCTTTGGGTAGAGATGTTGGATCTCAGGAGATCTTATGTTCCAATCCTTGGCAAAATCCACAGTGTTTTCTAGACATATTTTCTCCATCATATATTGTTTAGAATTGAATTGATAACTGCGTAGAAAACATTGAGTACTGTTTTATTTAACTGAGCAGCAGCTGCTAGATCAAGCTGTAAATCGAAAGATCCCAGGCTGAAGTCCATACAGGCAGGCCAGATACTTAAGTTGATAAAAGTTTCATTTTTGCCAGAAATTAGTGGCAAAACTGGGGCATTCTGGCACCCTTGACAAAATGGGGCCTTAAAATTGTATGCTGCCACCATCATTCCATTTTTTTCTTGCTAATTATTCACATCTGATTCCAACCTCCTGGACTTGTTAGTCTCTTCATATGAGTCGTGTGAATCTTAATAGCATTACTTCACCAGGTGCCATAGCTAGAAATTTACATGCCCTGAGCTGGTTCCCAGTTCTATACCACTATCTCTGAGAACCAGTTTTAGATGGATTTAAGAGTGGACAGGCTAGTAGCAGCAGGGACAGACTTTGGTCTTTCTAATTTCAGCGGCACCCTGTATGAAACCAAAATTCAGTGCCCCCCAGCCTCTCACCTTCCATTCTGCACATGCGCCATGTCATAGTTGCAACACCTGGCAGTGCCCCCTCATCCTGGCACCCAATGTGGGGGAACCGGTCCCACTGCCCTAAATCCACCTCTGCGGTTAGCCTTGCTGTTGAACTTTTATTGGTGCTTTTTAGATGCATTGTACTTGCTCAGAAGCTTTGCATCCAGTCTTTGATTCCCCACCCCCTCCCTCATACTCAGCAAAAATAATGGCTGAATGTGCATTACTGTGTTAGGTTTGCCTGCACAGGGCCTTTGAAAAATGCAGTGATACTGCTCTGCCTAGCCTTCCCCCAGCTACTGACCATCTGGTTGTTGCCTTAAAAAAAAAAAATCAGTTGGGTAGAAATTAGGTGCACCGTATTTTTCACTCCATAAGTCGCACCAGACCATAAGACGCACCTAGTTTTTGGAGGAGGAAAACAAGAAAAAAAATATTTTGAATCCCAGAAGCCAGAACAGCAAGAGGGATCGCTGCACAGTGAAAGCAATGATCCCTCTTGCTGTTCTGGCTTCTGGGATAGCTGCGCTGCCTGCATTCACTCCATAAGATGCACACACATTTCCCCTTACATTTTAGGAGGGGAAAAGTGTGTCTTATGGAGCGAAAAATATGTTGATTATTCTATACTGGAAGGAAAAGATTGCGTAATGTCACCCTTTTTTGCTTATAGTAACTAGTTTCAGTTACTATTTCTATATCTGTGTGCGCAAGCCTGCTGCATTTTTGACCCCACTCCTCAGTTTTTCCTTCTTTGCCCTGTAATTTTGAGCCTGAAATTTCTGTTCCTACAGCTCTCCCCTCTCCCAGTATACTCCATCTTTCCTTTTCTGTTGATCCACAAGTCTTTTTTTTTTAATATTGCAGCAGTGTCCCTGTGCCTAGGACACGATGAATATTTGTGATTTTTCTCGTCCAGCTGAAAACCGCCAATGTGATACTGCAGATAAGCATCCCAAGCACGAGGCAGTTTTGATGACATTCTTTCCAAAAACTGTAAAGAAGAAGAAAAATAATAATAGAAAGCAGGCAACTAGACTTGCATGCAGATGAAATATTGAATCAACTGATAATAGCGTAGCTGTAATACACAACAAAGATCTGGATCGGCATGGAGATGACAACTTAAAGCTTTTGCAGATAAGCATCTCAAACATGCTGATAGCATTGTGTAGGAAGGTGACAAATAACACACATTTCTACCTTTTCCTCTTCTCTTCCCTTTTGGTGGAAAAAAAAATTGCAGCAAGGCAGAGCCGACAGGGATACCTGCTTCTCCTCTCCACCAGGCACCTGCAGCTAAGAACCACAAGGCAAGCTGTGATGGGACGATGAGCTGCTTGTGTGTAAAATCCTAGTCCCTCAGAGTTTGGTCAAGTTTGCAAACCTCTGTCTGTAACGGAGCCCCTTAAACATGGCTCCGTCAGTCGCTGGCAGATTCCGACAGTGGTTGCTTTCGGAATCGCTTCCAACATAAAAGCTCCTTAACGGAAACACGTCTTCTGGACTCTCTGCGTGACAGTTTCCGGCGAGGAGTGGGTGTCCCTACAGGAGGTCCTGAAACCTCCCCACTGTTTTCGCTGGAAGTGTCTCTGAGCCATCCCTCCAGCTCCCTTTCCCTCAGCTCAGCTCCTCTCCCCCTACTGGTTCCCTCTTCAGCTGCTGAGTCTCTCCCAACCTGTGTGAGCCCTTTCACTTCCCTTCCTTCCGATGGCAGTTCCCTGACATCCACCTCCCCTCCAGGGCCCCCTTCATCCCCTCTCGCCCCCTCCTCTACGGGCGGTGAGGAGGCAAAACCCCGGAATGAACTTCCTTCATCTTCCGATGTCCCGAACACTTCTCTCCACCTGTTGCGGTTCCTGGTCTCGAAGTACTCCTCCTCCTCAGAGTCCATCTCCCCTTCCCCTTCCGATTCCGAGAATCCTTCCAACTCCTCCTCCTCATCGGTGGTCCCAAAGTATTCCCTCCGGAACCTCTCCACAGGCTGAGGTTTCCTTGGGAACCTTTGATGGAACGTTTCTATCAATACCTCGTCATTGATATCTTCTGCCATTACCCAAGTGTTTTCTGACTCCGGTTCTCCTTCCCACGCTACCAAATACTCCACCTGATCCCCCTTCCATCTGGCGTCGAGGATTTCTGCCACATGGCTGCTGCATTCCCTTTCTTCTATGACCGGTCCCCGAGTGGCCATCCCTTCTCGTCCCCCCTCATACGGTGACAGTAACGACCTGTGAAATACTGGGTGCAGTTTCATGTGGTTGGGTAACCGGAGCCTGAAAGCCACTGGGTTGACCTGTTGAATGACCTCAAAGGGACCCAATCTCCTGGGTCTTAATTTCTTACAACCTCCTTTGAACGGCAACCCTTGGGTTGACAGCCACACCCTATCTCCCACCCTTATGGTTTCACCTTCCCTTCGGTTCTTGTCTGCCTGCCTCTTGTATTCTTCCTTCGCCCTTTCTAAGTTGAGTTGGAGCTGACGATGGATTGCTTCCATTTCTTCTACAAAATGCTCGGCTGCCGGGACACCCCATCTCTCCCCTTCTCCCCCTGGGAAAGCCCTGGGATGACACCCATAATTAGCCAAGAAGGGGCTCATCCCTGTGGACACATTCTCGGCATTGTTGTAGGCAAATTCCGCCAGCGCCAACTTTTCTACCCAGTCATTCTCTCTGTCATTGACATAACACCTCAGGTATTGCTGGAGGACCCCGTTTGCTCTTTCCGCCTGCCCGTTGGTTTCAGGGTGCCGGGCAGTCGAAAAGTTGACCTCCACCTGCAGTAAGCTCATGAGCTTCCTCCAGAACCTGGAAGTAAATTGTTTTCCTCGGTCTGAGACCACCCTCAATGGCACCCCGTGCAACCTAAAAATGTGTTCTACAAATAACTTCGCTGTCTCTTCCGCCGTGACTGCATGCGAGCAGGCTACAAAGTGGCACATCTTTGTTAGTAGGTCTACCACCACCATGATGGCTGTTTTCCCCTTGGACTTCGGCAGATCAGTCATAAAATCTATCGACACTGCCTCCCAAGGTCGTTCTGGGGTTGGTAAGGGTTCTAATAGCCCCGCCGGTGCCCGCCTCTCCCCTTTGGCTCGCTGGCATTGCTCACACCCTCTTACATACTCCCGTACATCTTCCCTCACCTTAGGCCACCAAAATTCCCTGGTGACCAACCACATGGTTTTGTGTTGTCCAAAATGCCCCGCCGTGGGGCTGTCGTGCAACTGCTTGAGTACCCTCCCCCTTAAGTCTCCTTCAGGGATATACAGTGCCCCTTTGTAATACAAAGCTCCATTTCTTTCCTCGAAACCCCCTGGTTCCTCTCCCTCACCCCTAAGACCTCTGAGCTTATTCTGGGCGTATTCATCATTCTCTGTTTCCTCTACCAGTTCTCTTTGTCCCACCAATGCCGCCCCACACACCCAGCGGTCCTCTGGAATGACATGTCTCTCTTCGGGTGCTCCCTCCCCCTCCAAATATTCAGGTTTGCGTGAGAGAGCGTCCGCCCTAATGTTCTCTGGGCCTGGCACGTAACAAATCTCAAAGTTAAATTTGGAGAACTCCTGGGCCCATCTCACTTGCCGTTGGTTGAGCACTCGTGCCGTCCTCCAATACTCTAGGTTCTTGTGGTCAGTGCACACTTGCACCTTATGTTGTGCGCCAATTAGCAGGTGCCTCCATCTCCGGAACGCCTCATGAATGGCTAGTAGTTCTCGGTCATACACCGTGTAGTTCCTCTCGGATTTGTTCAGCTTTCGCGAAAAAAAGGCACACGGTCTCCACTCTGACTCCTCCTTCCCTGGCTGCAGAAGCACCGCCCCAATAGCTCTGTCTGATGCGTCAGTTTCCACTCTCATCGGTTTTTGTAAATCCACATGCAGGAGTTGTTGTTCCGAGGCGAAGGCCCTTTTTAGTTCCTCAAATGCTCGCTCCGCCTCCTCAGTCCAAACGAACTTCTTCTTACTGCTGAGACAGTCCGTAATGGGCGCCGTCAGGTGGGCAAAGTTTCGGATGAACTTACGATAGAAGTTCCCAAATCCTAGGAACCTCTGCACATCCTTCCTTGTTTTGGGTGTTTTCCATTCCAGCACCGCCTGGACCTTGCCGGGATCCATGGCCAATCCCTTGTCTGACAGGCGATACCCCAGGAATTCCACCTCCTTGGTATGAAACTGACACTTCTCCAGTTTCACCCACAGCTGGTTGGCTTGCAGCCTGCTCAACACTTCTCTGACGTCTCTCACATGCTGCTCCTCATTCTCAGAATACACCAACACGTCGTCTAAGAAGGCCACACAATTCTTGTAAAGCAAAGGCCCCAGGACGTGGTTCATAAACGATTGAAAGCACGCGGAGCCTCCTTGTAGGCCGAAGGGCATAACTAAATATTCAAATGCCCCCAAAGGGGTGAACATGGTGGTTTTCCATTCATCCCCCTTCCTTATTCGTATCAGGTTGTACGCCCCCCTTAGGTCCAGTTTAGTAAAAATCTTTCCCTTCCTGACCCTTGTCAAAATGTCGTCAATCCTGGGCATAGGGAAAGCCACTGGTTCTGACACTGCATTTAAGGCCCTGAAGTCACACACAAGCCTCGGCTTGTTCGTGTTTTTTTTATCCACAAAAAACACTGGGCTGCCCCCCACCGCCCTGGACTCTCTGATGAACCCTCTCTTCAGGTTCTTGTCAATGAACTCTCTTAGCTCCTGCATCTCTCTGTCTGACATGGCGTACAGCTTGCCTACAGGGAGCTGTGCCCCAGGGAGTAAATTGATTTGACAGTCAAAGGGTCTATGCGGGGGTAGTTGGTCAGCTTCCCTTTCGCTGAAGACGTCGCGGAGATCTGCGTATTGTCGTGGTACCTTCACGTTCTCCGTTACTTCAGTCCCTGCTAGGGTGGCTTGGGCCCCTGCCAAACCCTTTCCCTCTTTGCAGTGTTCTAAGCAATGTGCTGAACCAAAAGAAACCACTCTCTGATGCCAGCCCACCAGCGGATCATGTAACGCTAGCCAGCTCATCCCCAATATAATGGGAGCTCCTCCCAAGGTGGCCACATTAAACGCTATCAGTTCGGTGTGCCTTGCCACCTTCATTATCATTGGGACGGTCTGCAAGCTGACTTCTCCTCCCAACAGCTCCCTGCCATCGATCGTGGTCACCTGCAGGGGGTTGCTTAAAGGGATCGTCTGTATCTGGTGTTCAGCTGCAAACTCTTTGCTCATGAAATTGCAGGAGCTGCCTGAGTCCAACAGCGCCTTTATCTTTAGAGGGTGTCCGTTTGGCAGCTCTAGCGCCACTTCTATCACTAGGGCGGGTTTAGGAGGTTCTGGCGTGGGCACTTTCACTGCTCTTTGGCCTGGCTGCTGTGCCCCGACGGTGGCAGCCAGGCGTTGGCTTTTACTTGCTTCGGTATTTCTTCCTCTCTTCCCTCCACAGCTCCTACCATCCCTTGCCATTCCTTCCTCTGGGGGCAGACTCTGGCAAAGTGACCTGGCTGTTGGCAGAGATAGCATTTCCGGGCGCCTTTTCCCTCCTTCTTTCCCCCCTCACTGGGCTTTGAAACTGCGCGCGCGCGCGCTGTTCCGATTTCCATCGGCTCTGCCGGCGGGAAAGTTGGCTCTGGAATGTCTGGAATGCGGAACTCCTTCCAACGTTCCCCCTTCCCTTCCCGCCTCTCCAATGCTCTCGCCTCCTGGCGCGCTCCTATGGTCAGCGCTGATTTGGTCAGCTGGTCCATAGACTCCGCCCTGGGCGCCCGGGAAAGTTCGTCTTTCACAGCCGAAGAAAGCCCTTCTTCAAAGAGCATTTGAATGGGTTCCGCCGATAGATCCCACCCCAATTTATGGATCAACATGGTGAACTCAGTCCAGTACTCACGGACAGATCGGCTCCCCTGTTTGCAAGCCATTAACTGTCTGCGGACCACTCCCTGTTCAATATCGCTGGAAAACATCAGATCCATGGCGCGAAAGAACTTCATCGTGTCCTTTAGGACGTCACTATTCGCTGCCATCAGGGGTCTAACCCAGTCTCTCGCCCCCTTTTCAAGATGCCCAATCACGAAAGCCACTCGTGATTCCTCGTCAGGGAATTCATCAAACTGCAGATTGAGGGCATATTGCATCTCTGTCCGAAAGCCATGATAGTCTTTGGGCTCCCCCCCAAACTTCTGCACCAATCCTGGTACCTTTCTGACGAGCTGGGTGTCTTTCCCCTTTTTGTCTGCATCCTGAGCCCTCCTCTCCTCAAGCCTCGCCGTCTGCAGCGCTAGCTGGACCTCCAACACCCGGTACCTTTCTTCCAGGCTTGGACCCGCTCCAGCTCCTGCTTCTCCGGTTCCGGCTGGGTTGCTCATGATGCCTTCTCCTGCACAAGCTGCTCACGATGACTGTCGGAATGCTGTGATGGGACGATGAGCTGCTTGTGTGTAAAATCCTAGTCCCTCAGAGTTTGGTCAAGTTTGCAAACCTCTGTCTGTAACGGAGCCCCTTAAACATGGCTCCGTCAGTCGCTGGCAGATTCCGACAGTGGTTGCTTTCGGAATCGCTTCCAACATAAAAGCTCCTTAACGGAAACACGTCTTCTGGACTCTCTGCGTGACAGTTTCCGGCGAGGAGTGGGTGTCCCTACAGGAGGTCCTGAAACCTCCCCACTGTTTTCGCTGGAAGTGTCTCTGAGCCATCCCTCCAGCTCCCTTTCCCTCAGCTCAGCTCCTCTCCCCCTACTGGTTCCCTCTTCAGCTGCTGAGTCTCTCCCAACCTGTGTGAGCCCTTTCACTTCCCTTCCTTCCGATGGCAGTTCCCTGACACAAGCCTTGCAAAAAAATAAAATAAACTGCCTTGGGCAACCTCACAGGAAAAAAAAATGACCCTCAGGACTGTAGCAATTTTTATGTCCTTGTCAAATCCACAGGACTAGCAAAGCCCCCCCCACCCCCACCCCCCGCATCACATAGGAATCAATTGCACAAGGTGGAGAGGTGGAAAGCATCCTTATATAGAGCTTTGTGTGTGTGTAATATCTGTCACATAGCTTTTAAAAAAGGGGGTCTCTTGAGGAATCTGAGGCTGGACTACAGAAAGTTCTTTGTGGAAGAACTGGCAGATGTTAGCTCGGTTTTGACAGATGTGGCGGTGCAGACCACCTGGCAGTTCTTCGCAGGGGGCTTCGGTTTGAAGATCACCGCAATAAGCTTAATCACTTGAAGGCCTGTCAGCAGCCTGTAGTAAGATTCGTCCCCTACCTTCCTTGATCAGATTTACCAGGATAGAACATGAGCCTGAAACTATCCCACCGGTAGCAGCAGCACCTAGCCAATGGTGGAGACACACTGTTACCTGTGCAACTTGCTGTCGCTCGTATCGGCCTCATTAGCTTTCGAAATCCTTACAAACAGCTGCTTTCTGGCTCATTTCCCCCCCCAGCTGCCAAATTAGAGCTTAAAGGATTGTTCAGACTCTGGGGCCTTAGCAAAATAAAGGCTAGTAAATGAATTCTGGGATTATCAGTCTGCGTTTTGAGATCTATGAGGCATCTCTTTCTCAGTAATCTTTAGGTAATTCCTTCTGTAAATTTTCTCAAATCCCTCATGGCCACATTAATATATATGGTCAGGCTCTTTTGATGTTTCCAGTATTAATGTGTCTAATTTTGACAGCACTAGCATTGGGCAATGGGAATGCCTCAGTCTCAATCCAGCAGGCACATAAGGGCTCATCCATATGTCCTTTTGCGCCATGGGTAAAATGTGGGATTTTCTGGAGAAAGCGCCAGGACAAAATAAACCCCGCTCAGACACAGAGCATTAAAGCCCAAACCTGTGCCTAGAAACATAGCACAAAGGGAAGTCTGGGTGAGCCCTATGATAAGAGGAAGAAGAGCAGAGCTACACCTGGTAAAGGTAAAGGGACCCCTGACCATTAGGCCCAGTCATGGCCGACTCTGGGCTTGCGGTGCTCATCTCACTTTATTGGCCGAGGGAGCCGGCATACAGCTTCTGGGTCATGTGGCCAGCATGATTAAGCCACTTCTGGCGGACCAGAGCAGTGCATGGAAACGCCGTTTACCTTCCTGCCGGAGCGGTACCTATTTATCTACTTGCACTTTGACGTGCTTTCGAACTGCTAGGTTTGCAAGAGCAGGAACCAAGCAATGGGAGCTCACCCCGTCATGGGGATTCGAACCACCGACCTTCTGATCAGCAAGACCTGGGCTCTATGGTTTAACCCACAGCGCCACCCGCATCCCACTTGGTAGTAGGTAAAATAAAGGCCTCAGTAAAGTGTGCTTTCTCTGAGAGTACAGGTATCTCTACATAGCTTGGGTGCATGGCTGGGGACTGACCAGTCCCTGTGTTGTCATCACTATGTCTGGCTCTGCCCTGTTTACTTCAGGCATGACTGATTTCTGCTGCAGAGTTGTCAGCTTGTCGCGAGCACTGCAGTGTGTCTCACCACGAGCCATGTTATGATCTGGGAGCTTCTAAGCCAAAGAGGGAGAGAGAGTTAGTTTCATTTGGAAACACACACACACACACACAGAGAGAGAGAGAGAGAGAGAGAGAGAGAGAGAGAGAGAGAGAGGTGTTTGTACTTGCCATTGTGATTTATATAGTTCCTCCTATCAGAATGCATAGTTTGGACATTTTGTGTTAAGAGCGTAACAGAAGATCAACCCTGTTGGATCGGACCAATCTCCTATAGAATTCAGCGATCTGTTTCCTACTGAATGCATCTGAGAAGCCCACATGAATAACCTGAGGGCAACAGCCCTCCCATACTGTTCCCCTCCAATTAGTATTCAGAGGCATGCTACCTATAACCCTGGATGTGGCATTCAGCCACTGTGACTAATGATCTTTGATGGATTTGTCTAGTCTCCTTTTTTACCTCTCCACCTGAGGTAGTGGCCATCACTACATCTTGTGGCAGCAAGTTTCATGCACCAAATACTCATTTTTGTCTGTTCTGAATGTCCTACCAATAAGCTTCATAGGATGGCCCTGGCTTCTAGTTTTATATGAGAGGGAGAAAAACGTCTCTTTATCCAGTTTCTCCACATTATACATAATTTTATAAACCTTGCCCATGTTCCTCTTAACTTGCCTTTCTTCTTCTTCTAAAAGTAAGAAGCCCTAGACGTTGTAACCTTTCCCTGTTGGGAATTGCTTTTTTAAAAAAAATAAATAAATACTAAATTCTCCCAAATTTCACATAAAAATTCCAATAGGTAATGCATTTTTCTTTTGTTTTATCGACTTCCCATCCCATTTTCTGTGGTGTTTTTGTTCCATCTCTTTGCTGCACCCTAACTTCACTCTTTTATATCATAACCACAATACAATAAACCTTGCAGGGAATTTATTTAGCTTCCTGACCATTTTGGCTGCCATTTTTCTGCATCTTTCCCACCTCTAAAATATCATTTTCCGAGCTATGCACAGTATTCCAGGCCCACACCACAGGTTTGTTTAAATGATGTGGACCATTTCATTATTTTATTGGCAGGTTTATTATCAGTGGCCTTCTTTTCAAGGAAGCAAAGCCAGAGCAGCAATGGCCTGTGTGATGGGCTTGAGCCATCCTCTCAGTGCTGGCATTGCTGCAGTTTCCCTGGAGTGTGTGTGGGGCTATAGTGGGGCTACACAGCTGCACTGGCAGAGCCAATCCACTGCTTCCACCAGTGTGTTGTGCAGTCTCAACCTATCTGCTGTCACGATATATCCTGTCCTCATCCCAGTACTGTAAACTTCAGCAATGCTGAAGAGTAGTTCCGCAGCTTTGCCCCACCTCATGGGCTGCTACTGTCTAGGTCCTATTGGAATGAATGGGATAAGGGCCAACGACATGATTTGCAGGTGCATATAAGGTGTAGCTTGTATGTATACCCAAGTGCTTCTAAACATCAGTTACTTTCGTCTACAATTTCCAGTCCTGCTGTGACCTCAGAGGAATTAAGCCAATGGAAATCAAGGAAGCCATAGCAACTCTGCTTTTCAAGGCCCGCTGTGATAATAAAGTGAAGCTGTTAGGTCAGAAGCTGAGGAAATAACTAGATTGAAGAAGCCAAAGGATGATGAGAGGCGTATGGGAGAACATAACTGAAGCCCGTCTTCATGATGATCTCCAACTCTCTCTGTTTACAGTGTTGTGCTTTACTGAGCAGAAGGGTCTTGCAATGTACCATTCTTTGCCTTTCAAAGTGTTTCTGTTTAATACCCAAAGGTCATCCGTTCAATACTTTCTGTGTGTATTTAGCTACGCTTCTTTATCGTTAATGGGTGATTGTATAGTTTGAAGCTCTGCAGCAGACTGAGACTGTGGAAACTGACGTTAACGAATAAATCTGATAAACATCTTGCCGTTTCACTAAGAAATTCAAGGACGTTTTCCTTGCTTGCTATAGGAAGATATATTAAAAATGGCAGTATACAAGACAGACAGCATGTTGATTGCCTGCAATCATCTGCTGAAGGACAAAAAAATGGCATTTTCTAAATTACCACATTAGTTCCCAAAGTGAGAGATGAAATGCATTAATGAAATAGCCTTTGTATTTGTGGAACCTAATCTGAATTTTTGGTCATATAGTTTTCTAATCAATTTTGGTGTGCAGTCAGTGGAACAAAAAATTCTGATTGTGTTTTACAGCAGGATAAGCTAAAAAGAAAAGAAAAAAGCCCAACTTAAACTTCAGTTGCTTCTTTATCTACAGATTCAAAAAATGTATTGGGGTATGTATGTGTGTTTTAATAATGAACTAGCCTCTTTATAAGGAAATAACCCAAAGGACATACCCCTGAAGTATAATTAAGCTTTCCGTAACAATATTTGCCAAAGGAAAAGTAATGGAATGTTGCATCTTAAATTGCCTTGTGGGCTGGATTTCTTTTATAATTAAGTATTTATACACCACCATTAGTGTACATGGTGCCTTCCAAAAACCAAACAAAGATGCCAACAAGACTAAAGCATTCAAATTACTCAATTAAAAAGTTTGTTTGAAATTAAGTGGAACATTTAATAGAAACTTTGGCTACTTAATGATATTAATGGTGGCAGTTCCTACTTTTCGAAGAGAGAATATGTTTTCACTGAACGGCCATTACTATGAACCAAAGGATAGCTTAAGATTTAAATAGTCAAATTCTCTCTTTCTCTCCTCCTTTAACTGTGTTCCTGTACGGAAACATACAAACAAGCATTTAATAGGCAGACAACCTTAAAGGGCAATGCTACAAATTGTCAGAGAATTTGAATACGTTCACCAATTAAAAAACTGAAATGTTTAATGATAATGATAGTATTTTCTATCCTGATAATTGATGGAAGAGTAAGCAGGCAGGCAAACTGCTGCGTCAAGCGCGCTGGCTTGATCCCACAATTCAGAGGGCCGGCACCTTGTGCCATCCCCTTGCCATGCACGCATGCTGTGTGACATGCTCATGTCATGCGAGCACACCGTGTGGTGCTGATGTCACTTGTACATGCTGTACATTGTGCTGACATGCCACCCGCATGCCATGCTGCTTGCGCGAGTGACATCAGCACGTAGCATGGTGTGTGCATGGCACATATTGAGGGGGCCCGGTTCCCTCCATCAAAATTTCTGGGGGCCCTCGCCCCGCCAGATGGCGCCCATGTGCTGCATGTTCACCACCAGCAATTGCAGTGCCTAGAATGTGTTTTCAAAGGGCCACTCTAGCCCCCATGCTTTGTGGTTTTGTCCGTGTAACAATCCATTTTTGTTTAAATTCCTCAGTGCTGAAACAAGGTTGGAGCTTTTTGTATTCGCAAACCTTTTGGTATACGTTGACTTTTATAATACCCTGATAAGGAAACAACAGCATGATGGTTCATTTTAACTTTACATTAAAGGGGGAGCTGTAGTGCCAATGATTACATGAGAGAAATTAGGAGACAACTGGCGGATTTCAAAAGCTACAGAAAAATAGGTTGAGACCCCATAACACATATTCAAAAAAGATATTATTACAATTAGAGTCAAAGTGGATCTCCCGCCTAGATACAGTTATTCCAAACGGCTTGAACTTTAATTTAGAATTGAATTGTTTTCTGTGATCCCTTTTTACAGTCCTTTATCATCTTTGATGAAACAAGAGCATTTGTGGTTTTGTCACGAATGCCCTTGTGCGCCTGCCAGCTGTTTCCCTTCTCCAGTGCTGGTGGGGCAGATGAAATAAGTACAGGGGGATGTGGGTGCTCACAGAGGGAGAATGGAGGCTGCGTGAACCTTGTGTGCCATGGGTTGCTCAGAACTGCTTTCAGGACTCAAGATCTTCCTTTCTGGTGGCTGCACGAAGTAATATGTTGCCCCAGTAATATGGTATGATGGACTAGATTTGCTTTTCTAGAAGATAGTTGCAAAATGTGGAGGCTGGGATAAGTGGGTGAATTAATTATGATGGTAAGCCATTTCTTGTGTTGTCTTCTGAGAGCTTATGTGGGTATATCTTTAGTACTAGAGAAACTTACCAGAAGTTAAGTCTTACTGAATTCACTGAGGCTTTACTCCCAAGTAAGAGGGGTTAGGACAGCAGCCTTCAGACTGGATACATTTCATGTTAGTATGCTTGCACAAGCTTAGCATAAGCATCGGCTGTTTTGCTGACATGGCTTTGATTCCCACCGTGTCTGTATGGCCTTCGCATGAATACATTGTGTTACACAAAACAATTGTGCTTTGTGAACCTGCGTGTATAGCTTGTGTCCTTACGATAAGCGTGTTAGCTATTCTCTGCCCTATGGGATGGGGCAGCAATCTTGCAGAGCAAAATGCTTTTTCAGCAGTGTCATAAAGCTTTCTCAGCAGGTTCTTAAAGTGACAGGTTATCATAAATTCCCTATTAGCAGCCACATCCAGGAGTTCAATTACCATATTTTTCGCTCTATAAGATGCACCAGACCACAAGACGCACCTAGTTTTTGGAGGAGAAAAATAAGAAGAAAAAGAAATTCTGAATCTCAGAAGCCAGAACAGCAAGAGGGATCGCTGCGCAGTGAAAGCAGCAATGCCTCTTGCTGTTCTGGCTTCTGGGATACCTGCTTAGCCTGCATTCACTCCATAAGACACACACACTTCCCCCCTTACTTTTTAGGAGGCAAAAAATTAGTCTTATAGAGCAAAAAATACGGTACCACAATTTTGGGACCCTTGGGGACCCCCCCCCCATGGGACTGTGACAAATATTGTGCCAGGGGTCAGTCTGTCATATCCTTTACATTTGTTGTGAGGCCAACATGAGATTAAGTGAGGTACATACACATTTTAAAGCATCATACAGCACTTTAGATGAGTTTGCCCTGGTAAGCTATGGTTAAATCACCAAAATCATATATTTATTACAGTGACTAATGAAACAGGGTTACTAAATTCTCCTAGCAAAATGCCTACCTGATGTGACTCAAAGGATGCTGTAGCCAAAGTGGCAGTTACAGAACAATGAGGATGGAATATACAGAAGTGTTGTGTTTGCTGTTGCTGAGTGATGTCAGGTATTGTCTTCCAGGCTGTTGTCATGTGATGTTAAGGTGTCACCTCTCTAGATCTAGAAGCTTTCTCTTTCTTTTTAAAATGTTCATATGACATCTCTACTGCAGTAACCACTATGCTGTATCAGAGAGGGTGTGGTCCTCTGAATTTAAGTGCTTTGCGATTGATGGTTCCATTTTGGAGGGAGGTGATCACAGGGTCATCTTTCCCATATGGCTTAGTGATTCGTTGCGCCAGGGCGCTGGCCTCTCAGGGGCGCCCCAGCGAATGGGGGAGCTGCGCGGCTTTGCCAGCGGCCTCCCCTTTCCCTGCACGCCCGCCATGCTCCCCATCAAACATATGGCTGCCGGGCGTGCAGCTTCCTTCCCAAGCCTCCACAGGAGGAGAGTGATCCTCGCAGAGGCTTGGGAAAAGGTTGACAACTCTGGGAAATGGGGAGGGGGGGCGGAGGGAACTTTGCACCACGGTGCTGGATATGTTTAAGACGGCCCTGGGTGGTCAAGATTTTATGGTTCCCAAATCATGTCTGTCGGTCACTTGTTTCTGTTTCACCATCATGCTGATCAAGACATCTTGGAGTGATGTAAGTCACATCGCAGAACCTGCAGGCGGTGTTTTGTATGAATAAGTAAGCTCTGCCAGCCTTAGTGCTCTTGAAGACTGCTTTTGCTCCTGCCAGTTGCTTCCAGGTATATCTACCTTTCCCCTCCTCCTTTGATCTTCAGGCTTCTTGTATCGTTGGATCCTGGCTGGAAGTCTGCTTATATTTCCTCCGCTGTTTTCTCTCTCTTTCAGCTGATAGAGTAGTCAATCATGAAACAATCACATCTTCATTTGAACAAAGTAAAGCCAGTGTTAGACTAATACAGGCCATCAGCAAATTTTGTTTTTCAGCTCCCTTCTTTGGAGTGATTTTCCCACACTCTTTGTTTCATGAGTGCATTACTGTAAACAATGGTTAATGCATATTTGGTTCCTTCATAACCAGTGCATGCAAATTTACTTTAAACAGTGGTGCAGCCTTTGGTTTATGGGAGAATTGTGGCTTGTGTAACTGCCAAGCCTCTGGCTTGGTGTCGGGGTAATGCAAGTCGTAGCAAATCAGGATATGCAAATCAGGAGTCAGCCTTGTGAACCTTCTCTGGAGCAGTAAGCTTTAATACAATAAGCAAAACTACATAGCACTAAATTCGTTACCAGTTGCTTAATAGTCATTTGTACAGATTCAATCTTAGGTGCTTAAGTTGCAATGAAATCAATAAGGTATATGCTTTTAGCCCCACTGATTTCAACAGAATTTGTTTGGGCTAACATTTCTGTATTGTGCCCATCCTTGTCAGACAGTAATACCATTTGGGGTTCTGAGAATCTCTACAGCTTTATGACTCCTCCATTATATGCTACCCAATGGCTGATTGTTTCTTTCATTTGTTCTATTAAAGCCATAGCCATTTCTGGCAGTAATTGTTCTGTTGACTGCTGTTTAATGTGCAGTGCATGCTGATCTAATTACAGAGGAGGACGGAAGGTCCTGGAATGAATTTAAAGTGGTACCCTCTTTTAACTATACTACTGTTTAACTGGCTTAGCAGATCTCTCAGACCTTACTAGAAAAGACAGCTTGAATGTCTCTCTTTCTCACTTGCTGTAAGATAAGAACTAGTACTGTCTAAATACCATAAAAATCCTAGCCAGAAAATAAATAAATAAAGTAACATGTAATTATAGTAACTTCAGATTGGGCATCTCTAAATTAATTAATGTAATTATTAGGAGTGTTTCTCCAGGGTAGGTTTACGAGTGACCTGGCATTCTAATTTGCAAGCCACTGTAAATCTGTTATCAGTTTTCTCAGCTGTCTGCTAGCTAAAAAAACCCCTAGGTTTTATTCTTTTCTGAGTCCTATAGGTAAATCCCCACAAGTCACACGGAATGATCTGCAAAGGTAATGTGCCAGGGCAGGGGTAGCTAATATGGTGCCCTCCAGATTATTTGGGCTACAACTTCCATCAGCCTCAGTCAATGATGACGGGAGCTGTAGTCCACATCTGCAGGGCATTGTGCTGGGCTATCTCTAGGCTAGAGAACTGATTATCAATAGATTTACAAAAGGGGTGCAATGAGTATACATGTCACATGATAAAGATGGTGGCACCTTTTGGACCATATCTTAAGCAACAAGATTTGGGTTGTCATGCCAACCAGCTTTCCCATCTGGTGGTGCTGCTGGTGACTGCTAAGTCAGTTGTTAGTAAGACAACTCTCATCCATGACTTGGCCATGGATGAGGCAGCCAACTTGGTATATGTTAATGAGATGAATGAACTGGACAGGAAAGACCTGACCCAGCTGTGTCCTCCTTAGGTACTCAGTGGACCACCAGTATAGGTTGGAGGGCTAGGGTGAAGAATTGCTGCCACCCACAAAAAATCCATCTTTCTCACCAAGAGTTCAGTCTGCGGGGATACTGGATGTTCCTGGTGCTGAACCAGATAGGCAGAAAAGGAATTTTGTTGGTGTACCACAGAGATGGATCCTGAGCTCCCTCACTTTACAGGGGCCACTTCAGCACTGGATCTAGGAATAAGGTACACACCATTTCCTTCAGGGGAGTGAACTTCAGGTGGAGGTGGTGTGCAAATTTAATAAATGAATCCTTCTCCATGGGGCTCTGTCTTGCAAAACCCAATACTATGCAAAATAGCAAGTCAGTCAGCTTATTGCAGTTTTAGCCATCCTGGTTCTCTAGAAATTTAGTATTACAGTACCCATAAACCCTAGCCAGCATATCAGCAATGTAGTTAGAATAGACAGGACCTAGGTGACAAGGGCTCAAACCCCCTACTCAGTTTACTCACTGGCCTTGGGCCACTAACTATCTCTTAACCTAACCTATATCAGAATTGTTGAGACGATAAAATGGGGAGGGGGGAAACTGTGCATCCCACCTTGAGGGAAAGCAAAATATTAATAATACATCTATCTAGCCTATCTATCTTTGGTTAAATTAGAGCAATTATTTCTAAATTTGCATCTGTACATGTAAACTAACATATGCAGTTTTATGCAGATCTGTGCCCTCTTTCCCATATTCAGGTGGTTCATGCCCTCTTTCCTCCCCCAGGAAATGCATAACTGTACTTGCATAAAAGTGGGGAAAGAATGGGGCAGAAGTTCCTCTTTGGATAATTATTCTACAGTCTAGCCCCATGACAGAGAAAGCCCTTTCCCTTGTCCCCATGAAGAGATTTTTTTTTTTTTGCCAGTGGAGGGGAGAAAATGAATGGCCCCATAGGCTGAATAGTTCTCAAAGAGCCTGATATGGGAGGATGCAATTCCTGAGATGGTCTGTCCCCACAGGCTGTTTGGGGTTTTAAAAGCTAATGCCACCATATTCAACTGAAGGCAAGCCGCTTGTGAAAGTAATGTAAAGCTGCCATTCTACAGTATGGGTTGTTAGCTCCTCATAATAATCTGACAGCAGTATTCGGGCTAAATTGAAGTATCCTGGCTATCTTAAGTACAGCTCCTCAGTAGACCAACACTGAGATAACAAGAGGAATAATGAGAATTGGAACTCCCAACCAAAACTACCCCCAAACATTGGTTCAAAACTTAGACTACCACTTTAGGATATATTGTGGTAAACAAAAGAGAACTGGATGTTTTTTTGCATATTGGTGACATCTTGCCAAAATGAGAGCTACCTTAATTAGTGAAATCAGTTGTAATTAATGCATATAGCTATTATTTCAGCCTTTCTATTCAGGATTAAAAATTGGTATATTTTGTCCTCTTGTTTTAGTGAATTGCATTGCAATTCTGTATTGTTGTTGTATTTTTCGGGTAAGGCATAATTAAATCTTACAAAAAGCAAAAAATAAATAAATTGCCTTTTCTTTTGCCCAATAACTCGCTCTCTGAGAGGCATTGTTGGGAATGCAGTTTCAGTCTTTTCAGTAACAACCAAATGCATCTACTCTTTTGGATTAATTACATTCTAACAATGATCTGGTTTGTCTTTTCAAGGTCCCCTGATTATTGACCCAACTGATTGGATTTCAGCGAGTGTTAGAAATGATGAGTGAGACGCCATTGTTTCTCGTGCCCTTCTCTCCTCTGCAGTGTTTCTCTCCTGTTATTAAGGGTTCTAACAATGCTAGCTGCATTCGGGTTTTTGTTTCAGGTAATGAGATGACTGACCCTTTCATTTGTTGGGGAGGAAGGAGGGAACGACTGCATTGTTGCAAGGGGCTGAATGTGCTTTCAAGGAGCAACTTCGTAACAAAAGGAAGAACAACTGATGAACCATGGCCTTTTCATGATGGACCTTAAGGTTGCTAATTGTGAGACATTTCCTGATGCGGATTTCAGATAATTTTTAATTGATGAAGGGTATGCTCATTTAGAGAGAGCCAGGTCTGCATGGGCCTCTGACTCAGTTGTTGTTGTTTATTAGAAGCTTATTATTAGAAGTTTATTAGAAGCTGTGATTTATACATGGATTTATATATGGATCTTTCATGGGGGACTGTGATACACATGCACTTTGTACTTGGGTATTGGTATCCGACTGTAATTCATCTCCAAGGAAGTCGCCCACCCTGAATTGTTTCTTGATTTGAAAATGCATGCCTGGTTAAGATTGTGTGTAATTGCATTTGCATGAGCAGAATAATGGAACAAATTTGGTATTCCAAAATTCACAGTAATCTAAGTGATGGATCAAATTCTCACAAAATGCAAATTTCCCTTCTACTGTATAGGTCAGCTTTCCCCAACGTTCTGAATTTTTGGAACTTGAAAGCATGCTTCTGTGGTACATGACCAGGCTATGCTCTTTTTTTAGAGTGTGAAAGAGTAATAATTATTTGCTCTCAGATGGATCAACTCCTTATGTGTTTGCATGAATCACTGTTCTGAGCCTGCCTCCTGATTTAGAGGAAGGGATTCCCAAAATCAGAGGTTCGAATATAATATAATAGGAAGCCTCACTTAGTCATCTGCAGGCATTGAAACAAACAAACAGCAACAAACAAACATGTAAATAAAGGAGAGATGTAAATTGTGAAGGTGAAATAGACATCAGTTCCCTCTATCTTGAGCTTCATGAGTTGAGTGGAATGGTCTCAAGACAGATTTTTGGCACAGTTGACCGGATGTGTTTAGAATCCTGGAACTATTGGGAATCTTGACTGCACAGAGTTTCCTGTCATAGTGGGTTTTCTAAGCATGTTTAGCTGAACATGCAAAGAACCCTGTTGAACATGTTGAAGGATGGGGAAAGTCAGGGGGAAAGCTGGCAGAGGAAAGGATGTTGGGGCACAGCACAGTCTTGAATGAATAACAACGAAGCTTTCATTCCAGTTCTGCCTTTTATGTTACATGTTTGTTATATTTACCATGTTTCTATGCACATTAGTTAACCAGCTGGTTAGCACATTCATTCACCTGAAATGTCTAGACTTCAAACCAACAAGCATCACTGTGAAAAGGCACCTTATTTAAAAGAATAATCAAGCCAGAGATAAGGATTTCTGAAGCAATGGCAAGAATGATTTATTAAAGTAAAAACATAAGATTAAACAGTTTACTTTAAAGTATTTAAATGAAGACTGGCATTTCACAGTCCTGAACACATAATAAACACAAATAGTACTGCCAAGTATTAGAAATAGCTTAGAAGAAAAACAACAGTAAATCACGCACTCTACTTCCTCCTCTGCACCCCAGCTTGAAATCAAGTGCATGGCCTCATGTGGGTGATGGGAAGGTATAGGGGAGATGGACACAAATGAAATCCAATTGGAGGATTTCAGGGCAGTGATTGCTTAAATCAGTAGTTGCTGGATGCAATCTGGGTAAAGAGGTTTGGAGCAAGTTGGAGATTGCTGCAAATGTGGAGAGATTTGCAGCAGAAGGAGAAATGTTTGAGAGGATGGGAAATGTGGTGGGTTGCAGTACACAGAGAAGTGCAGGGGAACAAAGCGGGGTTATTATTTTTGTCATGATGTTATGCATTTTTGTGTTTTTGTACTGTAAACTGCCCTGTGGTCATTGGAGGAAGGGTGACATATAAACTTAATAAATAAATCAAATCAGGGTTCATATTCTAAAATCACTTTATACAATGGTGGAGGGCCTTCCTTATTGACTACCGAGAAGAAAGGGACACTTGACCATGCTAGCTGTTCTCAAACACCGGAAGAAAGGATGCTAAAACTCGCTTTCTATCCTGGCGTATGGTAGGACACTAAGATTCTGCCTGACCAAACCTGATTCTTAGCAAGAAGCAGGATTTCAGATATACCAGCTGGGTAAATTATGGGAGTTAAGAGAGGGCGATATAGAAGGAAATTGGATGAAAAGAATTACAAATTCAATTATCAGTGGGAGAGGAGAATTTTTCCATTAATATACAAGCTGAATTCCTTCCCATGCCCAAGACATGTTTGATTTTTGGGAGGTGATATAGGAGAAGGCAGGATGGAATGGATTAAGTATAGATCAAACAGCAGGGGGAGCCTTAAGGTGATGTATATATGCCACAAACTTTGAGGCTTATGTACAATTTCTGCACATTTTGCAACATAATTCTTGGACTTCAAAAAGCTCCACCTTTTCAGGAAGTCTGTGGCCATCAGTATTGCATCCTAAATCCTTCTGACTGCACTAATACACTCTATTCTTCTTTCTTACCCTAGTTATTTGAGTAATTGAGATGGCTGGTCATCTCTTTGCCTGGAATCTGCCTGGAATCTCTCCTCAGCCTCACTGTGCTGTTGAATGCAAGCTCACAAAAATGCCTATTGGCTTGTTCTGCTTTTTGGCTTCTACACTCTGTCTTTTTGCAAAGGGAGACAGGACTACAGCTTTGTGAAAATGCCACTCTCCTCCCAAATGGGGGTGCAGCATGTTGCCAGATATTCTCCAGGGTGTGATGAAATTCTCCAAGGTTGACAACTTGGCTGCCATTTTACATCTTCCAAAATGGCGTGGGGTAGAAGAAAATATTCTGAAGAATCACTCTTCCCCTGCCCCCCAGGGCTGAGGTGAAAAAGAAAATGATCAGAAAATGTTAACAGAAAATCTTTTCTGAGAAATTTCCGCTCAGCTCAGTGCGGAACAAAGCTGCTAACCAGCTTGGCCAGCAACTCCTTGGCAGTGCCTTACTTTGTCCCTCTGTTTCCTGTCCTGAATTCTCCCTGTTTGTGTCCCTGTTTCTTGCCTGTTTCCCCATCGTTTTCCTGATTCAGCTTGAACCTAATTATTCAGCTCCCTAATCTATTCCGCCTACATCCTGAGTCACAGTTATCATCTGCTGGATTCTTATGATACTTCTTTGGCAGTTTTATGTCTATACTGCAATTTCCCCCCATTGTACATCAAACAAGGGACAAAAATTGTAACGTTCATGAAGTTTAGAGTGACAGTGGGAAAGCCACGACTGCCATTAATTTTCTAATTTTGTCATGTTGGTGGAAGATACTTCCATTTCTAGAGGGAAGGTAGTACATGAAACTTTGGGTGCTGTTTCAAAGATATCACCCAAAAGAAATATTGTATCTCCGGTTCAGTTGGAACCAAACACCAGGTACTGTTTCCAAAAAGAGAAGGTAATTGTGAAAAATACATACTCACGTTGGATAATGACTGTCGTTCAGTGAATTTTTGTCCGTGTAACCCTGAATTTTGTTTGGTTTTGCAGAGATGTGTAGGAGGTGGCAGGATCGTGCCTTGATAGGCAATTGTCTTATTCATAGTTTATTTTTTAAAACAACAACAACAACACCACACTGTTCTTTACCTTTCTCTTCTGTATGAAGTTGTTATTTAAAACCCAGGCTTGGCGCCAGCACCAGGCACTCTCAGGTAGCTTATGGGGACCCCATTGGCACTGACAGTTGCCCTTCATCTGGGGCATTGTGGGAAATCTAGAATGGAATATTGTGGCCAACTGCCATAGCTGTTAAGTGACCCTTGGCTGGGCCTTTCAACAGAGGAAACGTTCCCCCAGAGGTTACCTAGAATCATAGAATTGTAGAGCTGGAAGGGACCACGAGGATCATCTAGTTCAACTCCCTGCAATGCTGGAATCTTTGCCCAATGTGGGGCTCGAACCCACGACCCTAAGATTAAGAGTCTCATGCTCTACACTTTGCCAAGGGCAGCGTCAAACCTGAAGAAGACCCTGTCTGAAGCCAAATATTTGCTTTGTATTAAACAATCCTGCCAAACCCCACGTACAGTGGTACCTCGGGTTACATACGCTTCAGGTTACAGATGCTTCAGGTTACAGACTCCGCTAACCCAGAAATAGTACCTCGGGTTAAGAACTTTGCTTCAGGATGAGAACAGAAATTGTGCTCCGGCAGTGTAGCGGCAGCAGGAGGCCCCATTAGCTAAAGTGGTGCTTCAGGTTAAGAACAGTTTCAGGTTAAGAACGGACCTCCGGAACAAATTAAGTTCTTAACCCAAGGTACCACTATACTCTGGCCACACCACAGCATTCCTTTGAGCACAATTACACCACTTTAACAGTCATGGCCACCCCCAAAGAACCCTGGGAACTGCAATTTGTTAAGGGAGCGAAGAGTTGTTAAGAGATCTCCTATTCCCCACACAGAGCTACAATTTCCAGAGCTCCCTGGGAAGCGGGATTGATTGTTAAACTGCTTGGGGAATTGTAGCTTGCTCCTTTCATATCCCCACAGGGGGTTCTGTTTTTGAGTCATGCTAGAGAGTGACAGTGATGGAACCCAAGAACTGGTTCTATTATATATGGCAGGCATGTCCAACAGGTCAGTTGCGATCAACAGGTCAATCGCCAGGGTGTTGGAGGTCAATCGCGGGATCATCAAATTCCCTCCCCACCAAAAGTAAAAAAAGGGGGGGAAGACCTCAGCAACTTTGGCAATGCTCCCCCCAAAAAGCTCAACAACTCTTGGCAATGACAGTGGGTAGATCACTGCCAGTTTATTTATATACAGTGGTACCTCGGGTTACATACGCTTCAGGTTACAGATTCCGCTAACCCAGAAATAGTGCTTCAGGTTAAGAACTTTGCTTCAGGATGAGAACAGAAATTGTGCTCTGGCGGCACGGCAGCAGCAGGAGGCCCCATTAGCTAAAGTAGTGCTTCAGGTTAAGAACAGTTTCAGGTTAAGTACGGACCTCCGGAACGAATGAAGTACTTAACCTGATGTACCACTGTACCGGTAGTAGATTGCAGTCTCTTGGGAGTTGGATGTGCCTTATATACTGCACTTACTAACCAAATTCCAATGTGGCCAGTGTTGCATGGAGATAGTTAATTAGCATGCCAGTGGCCTGATGACAAGTGAGAAAGTGCAGCAAAATATTCCAACTTCCATTAGAGAAATAATGACCTTGGCTGAGTATTTTTCTTTTTTAATTAAATACCAACAATTCCTAGTAATCAGTGAACCTATTAGCCATGAAATTTGAAACCCTTATCATGGACTATTCACTTATCAAATGCGGGCAAGGACTGAATGCACATATCATTTGCTGGCTAATGTTGTATAAAGGTTTCAGAACACCGGTGGATATGGCAACCTTTGCATCTTTTGAGTGTGTTTTGCCTTTTTGTTTTGTGCTTTGCTTCTTGAACAGGTTGCTAAGAAATTAATAAGAAGCTCTAGTTGTTATAGTTAATTCTTTTGTGCCAACAGTCTGGCACACCACAGAGAAGTAGTTTGGTCTGTATAATGGGTTTTGTCAGCTAATATTGATTGGTGTATTCTGCCTTTGATTCATTGGGTGCACATTTAGAAAACCAAAATATTCCAAGCAGCTCTCTGTGTGAACTCTTCAAGTTCACAAGACATTGCACAGATTGAAATTGAATCCTACCAATGCTTTGGAAGACAATAATAATCAGCTGGTTCATTGGAAAGGGAGAACTATAGTAATTGTGATATTGGACAAGGGAGAAAAGATGCACATGGGTCTGTTATACTATTGTATTTAAGAGAGTCACTTCCCACATGAATCATGACATTTCAGTTTCATAGGATGAATGTTCCTTTATCCATGTATGCAAAACTTATTTGCGAATCAGCTTGTCAAGTGGTCCAAGTTACAGTTGTGCTTAAACTAAGAGCGGCTCTTTTTTTGGCAAACGTTTTTAACTGCAAAGAAGTGCTGCCTCTTCTTGGTATATTTTCAGCGCTCCTTGCAAATGTGTTGGATCATTCATTTATATGACCATCCATCCCTGTTGCACTTTTCTTCAGCAAGTGACTCACTTGCAAGATTTGATGGTCTACATAGTGCTTGAATGAAATCCGCTTTATTGCATGGTCTCTGATTTGATGAAATCACCCATGCGACAATTCAGGATGGAAGTGGCAGCACAGTTTAAGAAAAGTGTTTTGGGCATCAACAGCGACAGGAAATATCAGTGGGGTGACTTCTTTTTTAAAAAAAGTAAATATTTACCCCACTGAAATAGCGTCTCTGTGGGGATAAATAAACAAATATTTATAGACTTCACTTTCATAAAAATACAGCAATGTGGTATACAGTATAAAAACCACAACATTACATTCAGTTCAATAAAAGCATCAATAAATTCTTGATGGCAAAATAACAACAGCAAGTGTTCCAAATTCCTCTCTGAATAGAATTTGCAGAAGTCATCTGAAAGAAGGCAAGGCATAGAGCTCAATTGGTTAGAGTGTGGTACTGATAACACCAAGTTTGCAGCTTTGATCCTTGTATGGAATGGCTGCATATTCCTGCATTGCCGGGGTTTGGATTAGATGGTCCTTAGGATCCCGTCCAACTCTAGAATTCTATGAATCTTTGAGGACTGATTTCTTTGAGGATTGATTTTCCCATAGCAGGCTCTGCTAAACTGAAGGCTCAGTCCCTAATAAAAGCCAACCGAACCTAGGGGCTGTGGAGAACCACCAAAAGTGACCCATAAGAAAAACTTAGTGATTGAGGTGGAGCATAAAGAATCAGGTGATTCTTAATGAACTTTGGACTCAGGTTGCTTAGGGCTTTATGAATTAACAGAGGAACCTTGAATCTGAAGACAGTTCAGAAACTACAGGTAGTTCAAAATGCCAGGCCTGCTTTCAGTTAGTACCAAGGCAGGTGACAACATATTTGACTTGTTTGTGCTTAGGCCCAATTCAAGACAGTGAATATCGCTTCTAGAATCATACATCAGTTGAGGGATCAGTGTACACAAGTCAAGCATATTTTCCCATCTAAAATCTTTCCTCCATTAGGATTTGCTGGGGAGTTCTGCTGAGATCTTGCTTTCCCTGAGAAATAAAATCTGTTAAGAGATACATGATGGTTCCCTAGTTGCAGTGCTTGCTCCCTGTGGATGCTCATCAGAGCCAAACTAGTATTCTCCAAACTAGTATTCTTCACTTCCAAAGTCCTGGCCTGTGTGGGACTAACATTTAGCCACTTCAACAGTCAGTTTTAGGCCATCAGATTCAGCTGCAGAATGGCAGTTGCTGGAACATTGGCGAAAAGCAAGGCAACACTTATATACACCTTTTACCTGCTGTATTGACAACCGTATCATTGTCTCTTGGTCTCTCTCTGTGTTTTAGGTTATTGTAAACTTCTTCAGGGATGTGGGTGGCACTGTGCGTTAATCCACAGAGCCTAGGGCTTGCCGATTGGAAGGTCGGCAGTTCGAATCCCTGTGACGGGGTGAGCTCCCGTTGCTTGGTCCCTGCTCCTGACAACCTAGCAATTCGAAAGCACGTCAGAGTGTGAGTAGATAAATAGGTACCGCTCCAGTGGGAAGGTAAACGGCATTTCCGTGCACTGCTCTGGTTCGCCAGAAGCGGCTTAGTCATGCTGGCCACATGACCCAGAAGCTGTACGCCGGCTCCCTCGGCCAATAAAGCGAGATGAGCGTCGCAACCCCAGAGTCGGTCCCGACTGGACCTAATGGTCAGGGATCCCTTTACCTTTTAAAACTGCTTCAAGAACTTTAGTTAGTAGGTGGGGTATAAATACTCAATTAAAAAATGTATTAATCATGCCCTTCATTTTATTTGATCTGATTTCATTTGGGCCATACTTATCTTAATTGTAGTTTCATTTGTCTTATGTGATGAGTTCTCTATGCTAATTTTCTTGTTTTAGTAGATTGTTACGGGTTTGTGGGTGCCCTGACTCCTCTGGGTTTCTGGACGCCCTGATCTCTTTTAGATTCCTGAGTGCTGGTGTTTAATCAGTGTTTTGAGAATGAAGGTGAGCTGACAGGGTTGGATTTAACAGTGCAAAAAAGGAAGGCAAAGTTTCTTTTTCAGCCCAGGGCATCGCCTGGGCAGAAGTAGTTAAGGAGAATGAACTTGATGATGACCACTCATCAAGACATCAAAGGAAGATCCTTGGAGTCTGGGCAAGTGGGTTTTGCCAGGGGTAACGGGGGGGGGGGGGCGGCGTGCTGCTCTTTTGAACCCAAGGTTTAGGGTAATGCCTGTTTGGATGGGTTGCTGCTGGGCTTATGGCAGGAGCTGGCTGCTCTTGGGCTGTGAATGCTGTATTCCCCTCCATCCTACACTCTGGTTTTATATATGTGTGAAGAAAACCATATTTCAAAAGACACCATAGTCTCCACTGTGCCTCATTCCCAAGGAACACAAACCATGGTTAAGTGCCAAGACCCTTAGAATCTTGCTATCATTTGGCAGAGATTGGGGCCGCCTGTAACAGTATTGTTAGCCACCTGGTTTCCATTAGGAAAGAAAAGTGGGTTATAATTTCAGTAAGTACATAAATAACTTTATTCTAGCCTTCCTCACAACTGTTCTAGTTTAGAGCAACTTGTTTGTTTTTTAACATTCCAGTTTCCTTTGGCGATTTTATCTCTAAATCTCTAGATTTCTGCTGTGTGTGTTTGCATGACTCTTAAGTTTTTCAGACACAAAGCAGCAGGATCTGGTAAGCTTATATCGCCTGTAATAGAATTTCACTAATGGTAGTGGACATACCCAGCCCAAGGCCTGTGCATACCTATATGTAGCCCATATTTGACTCTTCAGGTTACTAGATGGCTGGTGATATCTTGCTGAAACAAGATAAAATTAATTGGAGCATGAGTCAAATCCATATCTTAGCATAGCGGGAGGATGTGTTCTGTAGTTCTTGCCCTAGAATTACCCTCTGAATGTTTTCCATCATGTTTGCTATTATTGCTGTGTTTCCTGGGGTATATTGAAAGGTCTCCTGTTTCATAATGGGGAGGAGGGGAGTTAGTTATTTTTATGGTTCTATCATAACCAACCAGCATTCTAGAATACCCCAAGTAATTACAAGTGAATATACCACAGATGTATGATGGCAGAAGTTGCCCTAGGTACAAAAATAAGGAGTGGTTTGACTTGATCTCTGTGAAGTGACTTGAGCCATTAATGGAGATGGACTTGGTTGTAGATGAATTCCTACGAGGAATCTGGTAATTCTGTGACCCAGATGAGCTTTGTCCACATTGGACTACCTCTTGATTGTATTGCAGAAGTTGGGCACCCCCCATTCTATGCCAAGTGGAAGAAGAAGAAGAAGAAGAAGAAGAAGAAGAAGAAGAAGAAGAAGAGTAGTTTGGATTTGATATCCCACTTTATCACTACCCTAAGGAGTCTCAAAGCGGCTAACATTCTCCTTTCCCTTCCTCCCCCATAATAAACACTCTGTGAGGTGAGTGGGGCTGAGAGACTTCAGAGAAGTGCGACTCGCCCAAGGTCACCCAGCAGCTGCATGTGGAGGAGTGGAGATGCAAACCCAGTTCCCCAGATTACGAGTCTACTGCTCTTAACCACTACACCACACTGGCTCTCTGGTAGCAAGATTCCAGGGGCTTAGCACGCACACACCCAGGGTCTCTGTTCCTTTGAGAAGCAAGTCATGGTGGAGACTGCTGTAGCTTTTAGAAATATGGCCTGGCTGGTCACAGTTTATCCTGTTCTGGGTGCGGGGCCATTGGTCAATTGGTCTTGTACCTAGGGGAAAGCCTGAGACCTCCTGCCACCATAGGCCAATATGCGGAAGGCAGACGATCTGGCCTGCCATTCGCCGGTTCACTAGAGTGACTCAGAGCCCGTCTGCAAAACCACTTGCCTAAGAGGGCAAACAGACTTACTCACATATTTACACCTGAATTTATATGGAGGGAGTCCAGATCTTACAGCATTGTCATTGCAGGAGGGGCATATTCCTCACAGCAGTGCAGCACTGGAGTCCAAGGCCCGTATCCCAGCTCACCTCTGAACAAATTTATTTTCCCCCACTCCCTCCTTCTTTCTACCACACCTTGCTAAAAACAATATTTTTCTGTCACCTCACACATACATCTGATCACCTGGGCAACCTCTGTCTGCCCAGGCCCCAGATTCCTCACACCTTTTGTCATGTTAACACCTCTGTCCCAGGTGAGATACTCTCTTGGAAAGGAAGCTTAGCCCATGTTTTTCCCACTAGCCTGAAATCTTCCCTTCAATACTCCAAATAATCAAAATCCTACCATTTATTAATTTCTAGGGCTTAGAGGGGTTCCACCCTCAAATTTATAACAATAGGTTCCAGCTGCTTGCACATTATGGGGGTGGTGTACATATGATTTAAGCCCAACTAATTATATGCAAAAAATAATAATCTATTGTGTATATAACATGTATAAAAGAGAGATACCACATGCAGCACTACATTTCTGCTGTATAACTACGTACATATTGACAAACAATTGCTTTTATACAATTAATGCATTATTGTATGTATCTGGTAACTTTGGGATCCTGTTATGGAATCAGAGTGCCTACAGCTAATTAAAACTTTAAAAAATGGCAAAGCTCCTGGTGAGGACATGATCCCCCCTGAGGTTTTTAAATCAAATGCCCAATGGTGGGCCATCTTTTTGGCCAAACTTTTTACGGCAATAAACAACACATGTAAAATCCCAGCAAACTGGAAACTAAGTGTGGTAGTCCCTATCTATAAGAAGGGAGACATTCAAGATCCAGCAAACTACCGCCCTATAAGCCTTCTGGACATCGCATACAAACTTTATACCCGGTACTTATTAAACAAGCTGGTAGATTGGGCAGACCATTCTAACCTGTTCAACCAGGAACAGGCAGGATTTAGAAAGGGCCACAATACGATAGGTCACTGCATGGTACTACAGACCCTGGTAGCTAAATATGCAAAAGCGTATAAGAGCAGACTCTTTGTGGCCTTCGTTGACTTGACATCTGCCTTCGACTCAATCTGTAGAGATAGACTATGGAAAAAATTATATGAAACGGACATTGACAGACGACTTTTAAAAATTCTCAGAGAGTTACATACAGACACTACAGTCAAAATCAGAACTGGGTCATCGGGAACTCTTACGGACCCACTGCCATTGGGGAAAGGGGTCAAACAGGGATGCCTGCTAGCCCCATTTCTTTTTAACTTTTATATAAACGACATTGTTCAGTACATGGCAAAGTACAAGTCATCGGCTCCAGCCCTTGAAGGTAAACGCCTGAATATTTTGCTATATGCTGATGACATGGTTTTAATGGCACTCACCCGAAGAGGCTTACGCAGCATGCTGGAGGGGATCGCAGCCTACTGTTCCCATAATTCACTAAAGATAAACCATGACAAAACAAAAATTGTGGTGTTCACTAGAGCTCGCCACACCTTTAGATGGTCTTTAGATGAACATGTGATTGAACAGTGCCCTTTTTTTAAATATCTGGGTGTTACATTCCAGGCTACATCTAGCTGGCTAGCCCACTTTAAGGCTGTAACCATCCTAACACGAAGAACAATTGGTGTTTTGCTTAGTTTCTTCCATACCAGGGGAGGACAATTGGTGATCCCGGCATTAAGAGCTTTTGTTGGGAAAGCTATTCCCCAGATGTTATATGGGATAGAACTCTGGGGGTGGAACCAGAGGCTGTTGGAACGGCTTGAAATTTTGCAAAACTACTATCTCAAGAGGATTCTAGGCCTTCCTCAAGGAACCCCAGCAGCTTTCTTGAGGGTGGAGGTTGGTTTACCCTCTGTGTCTGCCAGGGCCCACTTAAGATTCCTACGATTTTACATCAACCTTGCAAACACTTCAAACACCTTATTGGCCAAACAAGCCTTTGTATCTTTTCAAAAGAACACCACTTGGCGCCAAAACTTATCTGAGATCCTGGTTAGATACACCCTACCGGAGTTTAATATCCTCAAACGGTGGAGCCCGGACAAACTCCGGAAATGGATCCTGGAGAGAGACGCTCTGTTAGATACCACAAAAATACAGATCCCAGGGTCCTCCCACTGGTTTCCCCGACTGAAAGCAGTCAAAATCTGCGCCAATTACTTGGCGAATATCACCAATCCCACTCTTCGGAGAGCCTTTACTATGGCCCGTTTTCAAACCATTCCTACGGCCTATCTGTCAGGCAGATATGCAAAAATCCCAGTAGAGCAGCGGATATGTCCTTGTTATATGAGAACCAAAGAGGATCTCATACATTACATGTTGTATTGTCCCATCTATTCGGCCTTCAGGGATGCGATGTTACAAACTATTCCCAAATCAATAGTCAACTCTGAGGACCAAGTAAAGTTTTTACTGGTGGACGCTGATCCACGGATTTCTCACGTGGTAGCGGTCTTTGTGGTGAAGGCTATGAAAACTAGGGTATGGTTCCTGGATGAAACGGTGAGGTCCCTCCCATTGCTCTCCTAACCTGTTGTTGTATCTTCTTCCCTGAATGGTGGGGTTTATTGGGTAGTTTCCTTGCTGGGACAGCATGGCATGAATTTTAGCTTACTTTTATAATCTTTTTGTTTATCTTTTAATAATGTTTTATGGTATTTTGTGTAAAGGCATGGACCTCACAAATTTAATAAATTTGTTGTTGTTGTTGTTGTTGAGTTGGTTTTACCTCAGTAGCAAGTCCTAGCTGCTGTTCTGTTGTTCAAAATAAACGTATATGGATATAAAATGCATTTGCTATTATATGTATAATAATACGAGATAGGATTTTTTGCAGGTAAACACTACACTGAGATTTACAGAAAATTTCATCCCTAGCCATTTAATCTGTCTCATCTATATTGGGCTTTATAAGTGTTTGTGCCTAGTGCTTTCTAAGATTGTTAATACCCAGGGACACATCACTGGATGCAAAAGCAACAAAGAACAAAAGCACAGAGAAACAAAGCAAAATAGAAGGTACAAAAAACCTAGGATGGACTACCATGCAGTTACCCAGGATCCTGTCTAGACTGGAAGCTACAATTAGGAAGCAGATTTATTCTAAACACTAATGACTGGTAATTCAGCAGGTGGTGTTTAGCTCTGTTACATCCAGTGTAAAAACCTTGAAAAAGAGGTGCCACAACTCACCATGAACATCTCCCTTGTTCTCTTATAATGGCAATGGTACCCACCTGAGAGGTGCCAGAACTCAGTTCTGGTGAGTTCCAGTTGGGTGGGGGGAGCCCTGGTTACATCCTTTAAAATCTCAAGATTCTGTCACATTCTGGCACTCCATAGAGAAACAGAGCACTATCTGAGGCTATGCAAATAGGGGCTAGCTCAGATTTCAGTAGTTCCTATTGAATTTTGTGGGGCAAGGTAAATGGGTGGCAATCTGGGATACAGATGAAAAGGTGCAAAATGTGTCCCTTTCTGTGGGCACAATGTCCAATAGGGTCAGGTCAGATTTGGCTTCTGTTTTCCCAAGGGAATCCCTCTACCTTTGCCCATGTAGAAGACCTTCTACTGCCCTAGGGGAGGGAGGGAATAAGTAAAGCACTGCCCTCCATTATCACCAGTGAGTATTATTTTATTATTTATTCAATTTGAATACCGCCCTATACTCATAGGTCTAAATTGATGGGGAATCATGTAAAGGGGAGAGAGCTAGTCCTTTTCCATAAGTGCACAGATACAGGCAGACAGATAGCACATTCAACTTTCCAATTGTATGATGGGTTTGTTAAAGGTAAAGGTAAAGGGACCCCTGACCATTAGGTCCAGTTGTGACTGACTCTGGGGTCGTGGCGCTCATCTTGCTTTATTGGCCGAGGGAGCCGGCGTACAGCTTCCGGGTCATGTGGCCAGCATGACAAAGCCGCTTCTGGCAAACCAGAGCAGCGCACGGAAATGCCATTTACCTTCCCGCTGGAGCGGTACCTATTTACTTGCACTTTGACGTGCTTTCGAACTGCTAGGTTGGCAGGAGCAGGGACCGAGCAATGGGAGCTCACCCCGTTGTGGGGATTTGAACCACCGACCTTCTGATCGGCAAGTCCCAGGCTCTGTGATTTAACCCACAGCGCCACCCGTGTCCCTGATGGGTTTGTTAGTGCATAATAAATATGGTGACTATCTGCCTTGCTGTGGTGTCTGCACTGACCATGCTATAACGCTCTAAATTGGCTTTTGCTTTTAGTGCACAACTGCACTGAGGGACTGAAATCAGGGCATGTGGGGAGCTCTGCATCCGTCCTCTCCTGGTAACTGCTGCTCATGAGACAGTAAAAAATATGTGTGTATTGTGTGTTATAAAGGGAGGCTTTTTCATTTCTGATGGAATGCAAATGCAGTGGTGAAGGATCATAGGTGGCTTTGAAAAAAAGACTACAGGTATTCATGGAAGATTAGTTCTGCTAGTGGCTTTTGTCACAATGGGTTAGAACTTCAGTGCATATTCAAAGGCAGTATACCTCTGAGTAATATACAGTCGTACCTCAGCTCCCGAATGCCTTGGGAGTCGAACATTCCAGCTCCTTAACAATTGAAAACCAGAAGTGAGTGTTCTGGTTTTCTAGTATTCTTTTGGAAGCCAAGCGTCCAACGGGGCTTCCACAGCTTCCGATTGGCTGCAGGAGCTTCCTGCAGCCAATCAGAAGCCGTGCTTTGGCTTTCGAATGTTTCGGAAGTTGAATGGAGTCTGTTTGAGTTCTGAGGTACAAGTGTATAGGAATTCATATTCCTCCCTGTACACTATGTTCCTGGTAAGAATTCTCCTCTGCCCCCTTCCTGCACCCACGACCTGTAATTTAGGAAGGAAAACCCATAGCTGCACATCTGCATACCTTGTCTGAATAGATTTCTCTGGAGTAAGGATGGGAGACCCATTCAGTTTGTATTTCAAGGTGAACCAACTTAATTCACATTTCCCAGAACAGTGGGCTAAGCATAGTGCAGCTACGCTTCAAAATACACATTTCTCTGAGTTTTGCAGTCCAGTTCTCCAATCAAAATGTGGGCATAGAAATGCATCTGTTAAGGGGAGAGTGTGCATAAAATTGCATGCATTAGTGCAAATAACATAGGGGAAAATGCATTAAACTACAGGAAACTGCTTGCAAAATGTTTATTAGGCAAAAAAGGGCATACAAGAATGTGTGCATTAGAAGTGCATACTAAAATGCTGACAAATGTTCATGAGGATTTAAAATCACAAAGTGAGGCAGAAATAGTGTCAACTGGATTTGAGATTGGGAAAAAGAGAAATCAAAATCTACAGGTTCAGCCATCTCTAGTGGTGGTGGTGGTGGTGAAGTGGAACAGATTGCAGACCACTTTTTTTAAAAAAATAGGATGCCTCCATTTTTGTGGAAGGGGGCATCATTATTTTAAACTAAGAAGCTATGGCTTCCACCACCTCCTGCTTGCCTCCCCCCCCCCCGAGAAGTTTTGTCGGGCGCATGCAGGGGGAGGGCAGCCTGGGACACTTGCCCCTGGCCTCAGAGGGCTAAGCTGGCTGGGAGGCCCCACCAGTGACAGACTGCGTTTTGGTTTGAGTTTATAACTTTATTCTAACAAAGCTCCCACCCCGGGCCCCAGTGCATCAGGGGATATGAACTGTGGGTTGCAGTGTGGAGACCTAGGTCTTTCCCCAGTAATGCCGGGAAGCAGGGTTTCTTGAAGAAACGTACACCGTTCATGCTTACCTTTCCCCCTTCCTCCTTCAAGTGTCCACTTGGCCCTTGTCCTGAGAGCAGAACTCCGGAAGCAATTTATTTAAATATATATCAGATATGGGTGTATATTGTCTTGTATCTGAAGTGGCTGTTCTGTTACTGTGTTGAAATTATCTTCCAGATGTGTTGATTAACGGAGAGTAAAACACAGCACAGTTCATCTGCACTAAGGCTTAAAAGGAAGATAGAACCATATACACTGTAGCCTTTAAAGTGCTGATGGGTACTATGCCTTTGAAATACAGTCATGTTTAAATCTAATGAATAATTCCATTCTCCTTATGAATATTAATCTTTAATGGCCAAGCACAGTCCAGAAATGAAGCATGGAAAATTAAGTGCTGCGGTAAATAACTTTTATATGGGACGGAGTTTATTTCCTGCCAAGTGGGCTTTGAATAGTGTTGTCAGATTAACCTTGACCTATTTGATAGGAAGCCAGCACAAGGTTCGCATTGGAAACTTTTTAGATTCACCGTTTGTAAGCGTTTACATTTGACTCCTGTGAGCTCTATAAGCAGTCCTCCTGTTAAATAATACAACAAGCGTGTTTACACTGTAAAGGCGAATTATTCACTATTTCCCCCCACTCCCTTCAAAAACTGCCAGAAAAATAGCATGACAAAGTAGCAAAGCATCCGTGCAAGCGTGTTGTCTTCCCTCACAGGATGTGAATTAAACAAATGGCTTGAGTCATCTGAAGAAGCTAGCATTTGCAGGCACTCTTGGTTGCCATCCTTTGGTGCATGCTGGTTAGGAGGGGAGGGAATGTGGCTACTGACAGCTGTTCTCAAATCCAGGACTGGACTAGGTATGTTGCAACCCAGGTCTCTGGATCTCTGTTGTTAGAACTGTAGCTTGGTACACATTTGGCATGGTGGAAGCTGGTCTTCTCTCTCTTAAAATGTTACAGATACGGAGGGTTATCAAGCATGAATGCAGAGAGCTGTGGTGAGGTGTACTTTCTGATTTAAATAGTCACTTGGGAAGGGCTGGTGATATTTGTTGGTGCTGTTTGCTCTGCTTTCCTTTGGACCACACCAGTGAGGCTGGTCATCTGGGCAGCCCAGGACCTTCATCCACACTGCCCCGGCCTGTGCCCTGGAAAACACTTCAGTGCTGCTAGTGGAAGTTACAAGTTACCAGTATGTGCAGCCACAGCAGGCGCTGTGATTCTCCAGCAGTTTGACTTCACCGCCACAGGCACACCCCATTGTCTCTTGAGAAAGAGAGATGCCAACAAAAACAACATGTGTAAAATATGCATATAAATTGTACATAAGTGATTAGCATAATGTCTGGTTTGGCCCTTAGGATTTGCAGCTATAGTTATGAATAGTTTACCCCCCCCCCCCACTCCCCTAGCAGAGATTAGTGGATGTGATATACCCACTTCTGACTCTGCGGACAATCTCACTGTTCCAGTGTTCCACTGTTCTTGACTGTTTCACAAATGTCTTGAACACATGTAAGAAAAACTGTGATGAGTCTTAGTTCTGTTTTTGTTGGTAGTTCACTTTTCTGTCTCCATGAGAAATGGGGGGGAATGCATTTGTCCTTTATTATTATTAACTCTTGTTGAATTTGCTCATATGATGTGCATCAAGCTAAAGTGTGAAAAATAAATCTGGGGGCTAGAGAACCTTTCTGAGGCACAAACCAGCAGGGAGTTTATCTGAAAATAACAGGGAGTTGAAAAAGGTGTAAACACACTGCTAACAGAAATTTCTTCTGCATTACTAATGCATAAGACGGTGCTATTTTGGGATTGACTGTCCTTTATTCCTGAAGGCCGTTAAATGCTAAGGACAAGATGGCGGTTTTGGCATCTCACTTGAATCCCAATGAGTCATTCCTAGCTTCTTGACCAAGATGAAATGCATTCACAGAAACCTCAGGATCCTAAATAAAGGATTGACAATATGAAGAGATGCATGAAGCATCTTCCTTTATGTGTGCATAGATTTTCCCTTTCCCAGACATGGCATTACATGATTAGAACACTGCTCTGCAAGAGTAGATATGTGATTTTCATAGAATCATAGGGTTGGAAGGTACTTTGGAGTTGATTTAGATCAATCTCCAGCTACATACAGGATTTACTTATTATGCAGGATGCAACTGCTGCATGACTCACAGATTTTCAGATTTTCATAAGGTAGAGACAAAGAACTTGAATATGATTTTAATTTTTGATTATTGTTTTCCTTTAAAAAAGTTCCAAGTTTTTGGGGTTTTTTTAAAAAAACAAAACAAAACAATACAATACAATTCTTTATGCAGTGCCATTGGTGAATGGGGAACTTTGAAGTATGAAAAGGAAAAAAGAATGTCAAAAGGAGCTTATTTTATAGACTTCAACAGACGTGTTGCATTGGGGTTCTGTTTTAAGTCATAACATATCATTGTTCCTCAGGAGTCATTTTTGCCAAAGGGCTGGGGGAGAAATATGGCTGCTCCATTTGTCACAAATTAGAAGAGAGCATCATTGGGTTGCTGAGGACAGCCTAGCCACTTAAAACAGTGGTAAAAGGCTTCTATTTCCAGTAAGAAGAAAAACATCCTCACCCACCTATTATTAAAGGTGAACCATCCCCTCCCCCAAAAAATTAAGATGTCCCCACTGAATGTGAAATCAAGTATTTGCAGGGAATCTTCCGCCTCCCTCAAAATGCTGGGAAACACTTGGGCTGCATACCCAGGCCAACATGGTGGGCAATGTAAGGGTTAAA
The DNA here is from genome assembly GCF_964106645.2 of Podarcis pityusensis. Classification (NCBI taxonomy): domain Eukaryota; kingdom Metazoa; phylum Chordata; class Lepidosauria; order Squamata; family Lacertidae; genus Podarcis; species Podarcis pityusensis. The sequence goes on along the minus strand of NC_138032.1, from coordinate 79,162,308 downwards.
GTGTAGACCCTACTTGGTTGCAAGGAGAGTGACTCCATTACCATTGTTGTTGTTGTTTAGTCATTTAGTTGTGTCCGACTCTTTGTGACCCCATGGACCAGAGCAAGCCAGGCACTCCTGTCTTCCACTGTCTCCCACAGTTTGGTCAAACTTATGTTTGTAGCTTCGATAACACTGTCCATCCATCTCGTCCTTTGTCGTCCCCTTCTCCTTGTGCCCTCCATCTTTCCCAACATCAGGGTCTTTCTCAGGGAGTCTTCTCTTCTCATGAGGTGGCCAAAGTATTGGAGCCTTAGCTTCAGGATCTGTCCTTCCAATAAGCACTCAGGGCTGATTTCCTTCAGAATGGATAGGTTTGATTTTCTTGCAGTCCATGGGACTCTCAAGAGTCTCCTCCAGTGCCATAATTCAAAAGCATTAATTCTTTGGCGATCAGCCTTCTTTATGGTCCAGCTCTCACTTCCGTACATCACTACTGGGAAAACCATAGCTTTAACTATATGGATCTTTGTCAGCATTACCCTAGGGACATAAATTTGTTACCTAGAAGGTGGAAAACTCAGCAAGGTGTCATCCCTGCCTCCTCAGGAATCCTAGCTTCAGAGGAGCCTATGATGCCACCACCTGAAGATGTTGCGTTGTCCTTCTCAGGCTGCAGCTCAGAGGTGGTAGAAGAGCCCTAGACTCTTCTGCATTGCCCGAGTCAAAAGTTCTTGCACTCCTTTAAGATTAAGAGGCTTCACTCAAAGGGGTGGGACTGAGCATTATTTTTCTAGAAAAAAAGAGGTGCCAGAACTCACCACGAACGCCTCCTTCATCCTTCTAGAATGGCAATGGTACCCACCTGAGAGGTGCTGGAACTGAGTTCCCGTGAGTTCCCACTGAATAAAAGTCCTGGTGAGGCTCATTGTGCAGAGGAAGCTATGGTCCATTTTAAGACCCAGTCTGGGTTTGTTTATTGTTGAAGCAACCTAGGAATGGGAAAACTTTGGCTCTTAAGACGTTCTTGGACCCTAACTCCCAACAACCCCAATGAGCATGCCAATTGGGCAGGGATAATGAAAATTGTGCTCCATCAACATTGAGAGATCCACAGGTTCCCCTGCCCTAGGAATACAGAGGGAGAAACAAGCCTTCCAGTGTAATTCTCATATTATCAGACTGACTGTATACATTATATGTGGAATATGTTTACAATCTATGAAAGCATTTTTTGAAGAAGAAAAAAGATCTATGCATGAGCAGCTGTGTAGTGAAAAGATTTCTAACACAGAGAGTTACACACACACACACACACACACACACACCCTCCAGTGTTCATCTGTAGCAAAAGAAAATGCAGGGAATGAAATGTAACAGTATAAACTCGTTTAACAGAATATGGTTTTTCTGCAACAAATGCCAGCTGATACAGCAGAGTCGAAATAATCTGAAATGCACACCCACTTGCTTGCTAGGATAAATGCAGCATGGTTTGCTGCAGAAGGTAAGCACAGAACAGAGAATATGTTAGAAATGCAGTTTCAGTGCCATAAAGCAGCAAAACCACTACCTCTGACTGATGAATCGCAAAACAGCAAAACAATAGCCTCTTTGCACATAAGTTTAATGGGAACTGAAATAAGTTAGGGGATCTGGTCTCTAACGTGTGGTGGGTATGGTTGCATATAGAATGGAATGAAATGAACATTTAATTACTGCATCTTTCCTCTGTTTTTTTATGATGAAATATCAAAAGTAGATGAATGTAGTCTATGAAAACCCGTTAAAGCAACCCATTTTTGGGGAGTGAGGTAGGGCAGGGGGGCACAAGATCAAAGAAGCAGCTATTTGCGCACACAGAATCTTGAAATGGTTGTCTGCTTTATACATTTCTATGAAAATGCAAAAAAAAACACCAACCCTTCCTAAAGAATGGTATGGGTCATTTCAATTTTTTTTTTTTTATAATATGGATGATTGATTATTTTTAATTTCCAGCTGCCAAATTAAAGGACCTTTAAGTTTACATTTTGATGAGAAAGGCTTAAGCATGTGGAGTGAAATGGCATTCTGCTGAATGTCTGGAACTGAGAACTGCAGGTGAATAAAGTCCTCCATTCTGGAGTTGTAATTGCCTGTCAACATCCTGCCTCTTCTTTTAATCTGCCCAGCACCATCCTATACAGCACTGCATCAATGGGGAATTGGATCCAGCTTTTTAAAAGAATATTTCCAAAGTCTCTTCCATCATGCTTGTGGAGAATATCCCAAAAGGGGAGTTGGTGACTAGCACCTCAGTTGCTTTATTGAGGTCACTGCACTAAATCCAAGGACAGATTGTTGGGAGCAATAGATCAAAACTGCAAGCTTCTATTGGATACAGTGAGGCAGACAACTTTATTAGAAAACGTGATTTCTTATTTAAGGCCTTCCTACACAGATTTGATGCTTGCGGTTTTCCTTTTGACTAGTATTTTCTGATTTATTTATTTATTTTCATTTGGCATATGGTATGGGATTTGGGGAGTCTGATTTGCTGGAAGCAGACCATGCTGACATACAGAATAAGAGGAAAATCAAATTTCCTTTCCAGATTACTGGTGTGAATTTGGTTAATGCTAATAGTGTTTTCAAAAGACACATCCTAAATTCCTCTTGAATGCCTTTCACTTGGTGTCTGGTGGTTTTTTCTGACACAACTGTTCGTTTGTTTTTTTAAAAAACCCAAACCAAACAAAATACCCAAAGACTTGTTAAAAAATTCATTTAACATTCGTTCTGTGAACTCTGTCTCCTTATCTTATTCTCAAACAGTGTCATGAATCTCTCTCTTCCTAGATCAGATATTTGGTGGGATAGACTCCTGCCACAACAATTTCCCTTGGCTCTGAGTAGATTGGTGAGAGGGCACAGCCATCCCTACCATTAGAAAAAGTAAGGCAGTCTCCTCAGGCAGCTAATTGTAGGTGTTATGAAAGGGCAGCAAATTGTTAGCTATTTATTTTATGCAGTGCTGTCTTAAGCATATGCGGAGCCGGGGTGCAAAGATCCGTCTGCCCCCCCCCCCCCGTTGCCTAGTCCCAGGCGCACAGGAGAGTGGAGCTGGCTAGCCACCTCAGCGTCTCGCTGGCTCAGTTGCCCCCGAACTTGCAGAGCTGCCCACAGCAGAAGAGCCTGCCGCGGCGCTCTGACCCACAGATGGGCTCTTCCCCAGACTCAGCTCTCAGGCCCTGGACTCTTGGCCTGGTGCCCCTGAGTGTCCAGAGCCCAGGTGCCCTGCACCCCTAGTGCCTATGGATAAGTCAGCCCTGATTTTATGTTTGTTTTGCATTTTTACTTCAAGGGAGGCAGAGAGGTGCCAAGAGGATTTTTTTTTTGCCTCTGTGAACATAGTAACTTTGTTGGCCTAGGGTAGTGTGCACAGTGGGGTAAGGTTGGGTGGGAACTTGCCGCTTTGCCTTAAGTGGCAAAATGTTTTGGGCCAACCCTGTGAGGCCTCACAGCCTCCTCCATTTTCCAACTAGTTTATGGATGCTTGGCAGCCATTTTGACATCAGTGTATGTTCAATACTAGTATGTTTAGTCTTGCTGATTTATTCTGTGAACCACCCTGAGATCTTAGAATGAAAAGCGGTATTTGAATCCAATTAATGATGATGATGATGAAGTCCTGGAGCTGAGAATAAGCTGTTGGCAAGGAAAGGCAAGACAGCTCTGTGACAAGAAGCTAGACTAAGGAGCGGCAGATTCCTCTTGTCGCTCCAGTCAGAATGGGGAAAAGCTTCAGCATGGCTAGGCTAGCTCTAAAATGGTTTGCATATAGATTGCATACAAAAATTGGGATATTGGGTTAAATTTGCACTAAAATGTTGATGAATTTTCTCTTTTCCTTTCATTTACAAATTTACCGGTATCTGTGTTTCCAGAATGTCCTCTAAGTGTGTAGAAGCAATTCCCCTGTTGTTGCTTTTTGAAGCTGACCCCAAGTTTGCTATGAGAGGGAGTGAAGATCTAAGCTGACCATGTTGTGTTTCCTCCTTGTGTTAGTGCAGCACCACTTTTGAGAAGCAGCCTCTGTGATAGATAACAGCAGAGAGCAGCAAGTCCCATTTTTGCCACCTGAGGCAAAATAGGAAAATGCTGTTCTGCCGCCACTACCTCCTTTACCAGGGTTGCATGCCAGCCCCCGCATATCAGTGGCAGTGAGACCTCTCAGAGCTCATGAGATCTCACAAGGTTTCAGCGAGATCTCACTGGAAACAGCCACCACTGGTACTTAAAAATAATTCTGGTGCTTTAATTCCCTAGCTTTGCATGTTTGCAGAGGTATAAGCCAGGGCTCACACATAGTGTTCTGTTGCATGCAATACCTGAAGAGGGGGAGTAAAGCTTTTACTGGAAATCTGCATTTTATGTTGGTGAAGTTTGTCTCTTTAATCAACATTGAGGATGACCCCTGAGGGGTTATATAAAAACCTTAACAGTTCAGGGCATTGAAACTCAGCTGTTGTGTTAACCTATTCTTGAGTAGGTTGTATGTATGTATGGAGGGTATGGGTGTGGATGTATGGATGTCTGAGTGCTGGTTTTTGTTGATGTAAGTACATTTTACCTTTTAAACCTCCTCACCCTTATTTTTCATTCTTTATACTCTGCCTCTCTGCAATTTGTGCATAATACGTTTTCTCCCCCGTGCTGAGCTGTATATGTGGCTTATGATTTATGACATGAGTTGGAGTCTGCCGCGTGACTTATTAGCATCAAATCCCTGGCTGGGTTGTGCTATTGTAACTCATCCTCAAACTGAGTGCAGAAGGGGGACACTCATTGCCATCTTCAACAGAGGTATATTTCTGGCATCAAACTCGATGGGGATTTTTTCTATTTTATTGTGTCAGGTTCTAAGGGAAAACAGCTGTATATTTCTAAAATGGCTGGGATGAATGCAGCCGAAGCGATTTCCTACCTGTGCGATTATCTTTCAGGAAACACACACACACTGAGTCTGAGAAACCCCTGTGCCAGCCAGAATGCTCTACCACATAAAAATTCTATTCCGGAAGAAATAACATATTGGCAGTTAACCGTCTTTACTTTTGAAAGCATATCTATGTAAACACATAGGTAGCTGCTAGTGATAACAGTGTCTTCATATACCGTATTTTTCGCCCCATAGGACGCACCGCCCTATAGGACGAACCTAGGTTGTTTTTTTTTGGGGGGGGGGTAATAAAGAAGAAAAAAATTATCCCCCCCCCCCCAGGCACAGGGCTGGCGTGGGGGATCCACCTTTCCCCAGACTGCAACATGAGATCTACTTTTTTGGTAACGTGTGTCAATCTTCTTTAATTTTACTTGCCTGCCTGCCTTCTCTCTCACTCTCCCATTTTCTTCTTA